>NC_133617.1:289118068-289437532 GCF_048593235.1 Sminthopsis crassicaudata | reverse complement strand
AGGAAAGGAAAGGAAAGGAAAGGAAAGGAAAGGAAAGGAAAGGAAAGGAAAGGGAAGGGAAAGGAAAGGAAAGGAAAGGAAAGGAAAGGAAAGGAAAGGAAAGGAAAGGGAAGGAAAGGAAAGGAAAGGAAAGGAAAGGAAAGGAAAGGAAAGGAAAATGAGAGGAGGAAAAATCATCTGTCTTTGCAGAAATTAATAGCATTATGAATTAGAGACTAAATTTGTAAATTAAAAGGAAATATATTTATCTCACATATCCCAAAATATTTATGAAAGTATGATTTGAATGTTATTATACACACTGAAATACCCTAATGGGTTTTGGGGATAAGGAAACCTTTTCTCCTTCATGAAATACTCCTCTGTAGCTTTCTTTCTTCCCTGAAAAGTGACAAAATGTTTTATTGACCAAAACTAAAGCCAGTCTCTAGAGTATTAGAAATTTTTAGAATTTAGAAATTTAGAACAGAGAAATTTTCCTAGAGGATTCTCCAGAGAAAAGAAAGAAAGAAAATGTTCTTTGCAATTTTAAGCCTAAACTAGTATTTAAGATTATCTCTTCTCTTCATCTTGGAAAGAAAAGGGCTTGTTTAAATCATAAGGAGAATGCAAAACCCAATTTTAGGAGAATAATTTTACCTTACTGCTGTGTTTCTTCTATGAATTATTTAGCAGAATTTAAATGTCTAGGTAAATTTGACTCAAAGTCATCTAAAAGTAATTAGAACAGCCTTGGTTTTGGTAAGAACCTAAATTGGGATTCGGGGAAGAACTTTTTGAGGTCTCTGGAGTTGTAAACATCAGGGAAGGAGACTTCTAATTAATTCTATTAGAATACTGAAGTGAGGCAAGAAATCTCATATAATGATGTAAGCATTATCCTTTTGTTGACTAAAATGCTGAGTTAAGGGTAGTTTCTTTAAACAATCTTTTAATTGCATCTTTGATTTCTGAGGTCTCCAAATTCACAGTTTTGACAACAATATAAGTTTAGCAATTAATTGATATTGTATTAATTTGCAAAGGGGCGATTCAGTGAAATGAAAAAAAATTAGTTATGAGTATAGTTTTGGGTTATGATTAAGAAATATAAACAAGAGAGAGATTAAGTAACTAAATTAAACATAAAGAAGTAATAGGTTTTTAATCAAAATCCATAAGAAGAAAGAGAAATAAAGCTTTGGATTTCACTGAAATACAAGGAGAATGGAAATATTTCTACTTGGAAAGATTTCTAATTTTAAATTTGTGAACACTATTTGGAGAAATGCTTGCTAAAAAGTAGTTTTAAGGTTTCGTTTTCTCCATATTCTATTTCAGTTAGTTAGATATTCTTGCTGATATTTTTAAAAAGCTGGAATCATATGGCATGATTTAAAATTCCAATGACTCAGTCTAATATTTACCAGGTAGAGAATATAGAAATAAGTTTGCAACATGGCAATATTTGAGAAGAACATATTAAAATTCTGTTCTTGAAGGGCCAAGTAAAGCACATATTCTAATCTTCTTCTGGTGCATATACCTTTATGAATTCCTTACTGTGCAAAACATGTTATGTTTACTGTTCTCAAGTTTTAGAAAAACTGAGAATATTTCCCAAAACTAAAGAACTAAAAATACAGGATTTCCCTGTTACTCTACCACTGAAAGTGGTAGAATCTATAATTTAAAGTACTGGCAGTGATGGAAAGGCCTTGTGGATAAGTTCAGATGCTAAATGATACCTTGTAATTTAAATCCAGATTTGATTTGATTAATTTTGTCATAGTCATATTACCTAGAAGTTATCTATATGATGAACTGTGTACTTACTATATAAAATAAAATTATACATGGAATAACATGCATTAAAGTTTCATGTTTGGGTTAACAGTATCAATATGTAACAGTTTGCAAGGATTTTTCTATTAGACTAGGAGTAACCTAATACTTTGACACATCTAAGTTGACAGTTGTCAGTGTTTTTATAATTTTTGTTCTGAGTTTTGAGAAGAATGTCATCGATTAATTTTATGTATAAAATTCCAGAATGTTAATTTATTTTTACAATACATTTTTCTTAGTAATCCAGATATGTTTACACAAAATAAGCAAACTAATTAATATTTGGAATGTACTTAATAAGTATTGATGATAAATATATTTATTAAATTGTTATTTGTTGTTAACCAACTTTTATTAGAACATGAAAACTGATGTTAGCCTGCTCTAAACTGTAAACAGGATTTTTTAACATGTACAGATTTGCAACTTGGAATTATTCAAGTAAAACATACTGAGATTGTGTTCTTAAAGGACCAATAGAAAGGTATATTTTAATTTTTATATGGGTAATAACATTTATGATTTGCAATAAGTTGCTATACAATATGATTTACTCTGAGTTTTGAATTCATGTATGACTGTTTAAGCACTATGAGATAGCTAGGTAGCACAATGGATAGAAGATGGGACCTGAAATCTGAAAGAATCCTTTTTCTGAATTCAAATCTGGTCTCAAATACTTATTAGCTATGTGACCCTGGACTTAATCTTGCTTGCCTCGTTTCCCTCACCTATAAAATGAGCTAAAGAAATGACAATCCACTCTAATATTTTTGCCAAAAAAAAATTAAAAAGAGTTGAATATGGGACAGATGAGTGGCACAGTGGATAAAGCTCTGAAGTCAGGATGATCTGAGTTCAAATCTGGCTCAGAAACTTAACACTTCCTAGCTGTGTGACCCTGGATAAGTCACTTAACCCCAATTGCCTCAGGGGAAAAAGAACTTAATATGACTGAAAAATGACTAAAACAAAGATAACTACTTAATAAATATTTTCCCTGAGGCAATTGGGAATATCTAATGTATTAATGTGAAATTCTATTATATAACTATCTGTTCCAAAAAGTATCTATGACTTTTGCCTGAAATCAAACAGTACTCAGGAAATTTTCCCCTGGTGTATCAACAATAGGTCATTTTGGCTTTGGCCTAAGAGGACATTCCTGATTTTATTACAATCATGTCATACCTTCCGTTTTAAAAAAAAAAAAGTCTTTGACCATGGCAAGTAAACTGAAAATGTTTTTTTTTTTTTTTTTTTTACAACAGCTTTCTTTGTTATAATCAGCAAACACCTTTGAATTACTAGAATTGAACATGAGTATAAAGAACCCTACTCTTTGATTTTACTCTTCTGAATTTATGACTATTACTTGTCTCAATTTCCTGAGCTGGGTGACTAGGGAAAAAAAATCTATTATTTAAATGGACACTAATGGAATGTTGATATATGTAATCTGCCAAATACTTAAACTGGAAAGTGAAGAAATGGTATGGAGGACATTAAATATGAAGGGATGTCTGAGTGGAGCATTTGGGGTTAGCTGTCAGGGGCAGGCCAGATCATAGAAATGATGAAAAATAGGTGTTTATAGAATACTACTAATAATTATATTGATTTTGCTTGTGATTTAATTTACTTATGATTTATTTTTATTTTGATTATGCTTTCTAGTACTTGTATTTGCCAATAGAAATAGTTATGAAAAAAGTTATATCAAGATGAATAGAGAGATGAATAGGATATATAAGAATGTGGTTGACAAGAGCATATTATGTAAGCTGTGACAAAAAGCAGGGACAGATAAAAAAGAATGTCTGGATCAGATTTATTGTCATCGTTTATTTAAAATAAACAAGTCACTAGAACAACTGTGCAGCCACATTGTGTGATAGGCCAGGGCAGTTGCAAATCTACACGGCAGGAGGGTGCAGCGAGGGGCAGCCTGTAATCTGCACAGTGTGGGGCTCAGACTAGGGCAATAGAACTTCCCCAGTGTTACTGGGCTTCCCCGGGCAGATCCATTTCCAGTACCTTACAGGACTACTCCCTGGGCAACTGCTAATACCTTCAGCCCCAGAGCAAGCTTTGACTTAGGATAGCGACCCTTTCACTCTTCAGCCTCTTGTTTCAGAGAAGTCGTTAATCCACACAGCGGGGTTCTTCACTGGGCACCCCCACAGCTTGGCCTGTGCATGCCTGAGTCACTTCCTTTGGGGAACTATTTCCCAGAGCACTCATGCACCTGGCCACTCTTTGTAGCTGGTTGGCAGGCCGTCCATAAACCTATCACTATTCTGTAAAGGAAGCTGGTAACCTCCTGGCCCTGAAGGCAGACCCTAAAGGCTTTAAAAAATGAGTAAAAAAATTGAAAGGATGATTGATAGCTTCTATACAGAAATAGAGGAGGTTTTCAACCCTGAGGAAACTAATAGTAGATAGCCTCCAGACAATTGTTGGTCCCCAATATAAAAGGCTCTCCTAGAAGAGCCTATTAAAAACCTTAAAAGAGAGCTAGAAGAAAAATTGAGAAAGAGAAGCTATGCAAGAGATTAACAACTTCCTGAAATATGAATTGGAAATGGTAAACAACTTCCTGAAATGTGAATTGGAAAAGGTAAACAATTCCCATGAAAATAGGGTCTGTGAAGTGGGAAAAAAAATAACTCATTAAAAAAATTAGTTAAATGGAAAAGCATTCCATAGAGCAAAACAAGTCATTTAAAACTCAATTGGACATATACAAAAAAGAAGTAAAAAAAGCTAATGAAGAAAATAACTCATTAAAAATCAGAACTGAATAGAAATGAATGATTCATAAGACACCAAAAATCAGTCAAGCAAAACCAAAAAAAATGAAAAAATAGAAAGAAACATTAAATATTTCCTTGGAAAAACAACAGATCTGGAAAACAGATCTAGGAGACATAACCTGAGGATTATTGGACTTCCTGAAAATTATGATGAAAAAAAGAGCCTAGGATACTATTTTACAGGAAATCATCAAAGAAAACTGCCCAGAGGTAATAGAATCAGAAGGTAAAATAGGCATTGAAAGAATTCATTGAACACATTCTGAAAAAGATCCTAAAAAAAAAAAAAATCACTCCACGGAATATTGTGGCCAAATTTCAGAACTATCAGACTTAAGAAAAAATATTACAAGCAACCAGGAAAAAACAATTCAAATACCGAGGTGCCACAATAAGGGTTACTCAAGATCTGGATACCTCTGCATTAAAGGATTGAAGGGCCTGGAATCTGATATTCCAAAAGGCAAAAGAACTTGGAATGCAACCAAGAATAAACTACCCAGCTAAATTGAGCATTTTCTTCCATGGAAAAAAGATGGACATTTAATGAAACAGATGAATTCCATTTGTTTCTAACCAGATTCAAACAAAAAATTTGATCTCCAAACATAGGACTCAAGAAAAGCAGAAAAAGGTAAAAGGAACTCTTGAGAACTGTATTTCTGTTGTGGATATACAGAAAGACCATATGTATAATTTGATTTTACTGACATAACATAAAAAGGGAAGTAGAAATGGAAAGGGGATAGTGTCAGGAAAAAAAAAAGGGGAAAAGGGAGATAAAAAGAGGGAAACTACATCCCATGAAGAGGCAAAGAAAACCTATCATATCTGAGGCAGTTTAGAGGGGGGAGGAACATTGTGAGAATCTTACTCTCATCAGAGTTGGCTCAAAGAGAAAATCATTGACCTATTTGTTTTACAGAGAATTCTCTCTTGCCTCATTAAAAAGTGGGAGAGGAAAATGGAAAAGGAAAAGAGTAATAAAGGAAGGGTACAAGAAAGGGGAAGGGATTTAAAGGGAGGAGGGAGGGATCTTAAAGAGGGAGAGCTGCATGATGCAATATGATGGCAGGAAATACAGAATTAGTAATTTTAACTGTAAATGGGAATGGGATGAACTCTCCCATTAAGCAGAGGTGGATAGCAGACTGGATCAAAAGTCAGAACCCTACAATATGTTGTTTACAGGAAACACATTTAACCCAGGGAGATACATACAGAGTAAAGGTAAAAGTCTGGAGCAGAATCTATTATGCTTCAGGTGAAGTTAAAAAAAAAAAAAAAGCAGGGGTAGCCACTCTTATCTCAGATCAAGCAAAAGCAAAAATCGATCTAATTAAAAGAGATAAGGAAGGAAAGTATATCTTGCTAAAGGGTAGCATAGACAATGAAGCAATATCAATACTAAACATATATGTACCAAGTGGTATAGCATCTAACTTCCTAAAGAAGAAGGTAAGAGAGTTGCAAGAAGAAATAGATAGCAAAACTATAATAGTGGGAGATCTCAACCTTGCACTCTCAGAATTAGATAAATGAAACCACAAAACAAATAAGAAAGAAATTAAAAAGGTAAATAGAATATTAGAAAAATTAGATATGAAAGATCTTTGGAGAAAACGGAATGGTGATAGAAAGAAGTATACTTTCTTCTCAGCAGTTCATGGAACCTATACAAAAAGTGACCATATATTAGGACATAAAAATAAATTCAGGAAGGCAGGAATAGTGAATGCTTTCTTTTCAGATCATGATGCAAGAAAAACTACATTCAACAAAAAGTTAGGGGTAAATAGATCAAAAAGTAATTGGAAACTAAATCTCATATTAAAGAATGATTAGGTGAAACAGCAATTAATAATTTCATTTAAGACAATGAAAATGATGAGACATCATACCAAAATCTGTGGGATGCAGACAAAGCAGTAATAAAGGGAAATTTTATAGAGGCTTACTTGAATAAAATAGAGAAAGAGAAGATCAATGAACTCAGCTTGCAACTTAAAAAGTTAGAAAAAGACCACATTAAAAACCCCCAATCAAATACTAAAGTTGAAATTCTAAAATTAAAAGGAGAAATCAATAATATTGAAAGTAAAACAAAAACTATTTAGTTAATAAATAAAACTAAGAGTTGGTTTTATGAGAAAAACCAATAAAATAGATAAACCTTTGGTAAATCTGATCAGAAAAAGGAAAGAGGAAAATCAAATTGTTAGTCTTAAAAATGAAAAGGAGGAACTTTCCATCAATGAAGAGGAAATTAGAGTAATAACAAGCAGTTACTTTGCTCAACTTTATGCCAATAAATTTGATAACATCAGTGAAATGGATAGCTACCTCCTAAAATATAGGCTTCCCAGATTGACAGAGGAGGAAGTAAATTGCTGAAACAGTCCCATTTCAGAAAAATAAATAGAACAAGCTATTAATCAGCTCCCTAAGCAGGCCACTGAAAAGAAAAACAACCCTGAAACCTGCTAGGAACTCTTCTCTGGAATGTTTAGTCCACCAGAACCACTTTTAAACATCAAGGCTTTCAATCTTAGCTAATATTTCTACAGCTACTCAGCACAATACCTGGGAAATATTATGTGCTTTATAAATTCTTGTTCCCTTTCCCCATTATAAAAGACCTTTACTCCTTTAGATGTTAATATACTATTCTTGAAGTCTCAGAGATATTAAAATAGGTTGACTAACTTTATCAAGTGGCTTTCTAGTGTAAACTTGTTATAAGTAAAGTTTATTTGATTTTTTTGTAATTCTATCTCCTGCATTTAGCACAGGAGCTTAATAAATAGTTGCTGAATAATTATTGGTTTTTAAAAGGGCACTATTATAATTTTCATGTATAAAAATAATTTAAAAATTAAAAAATTTAATTTTTTAAAAAATTAAAAATAATAATAATAACAATAAATAAAATAAGGTCCCTAAGAAAAAATCCCCAGGACCAGATAAGAACTTACTGTTTGACAATTGCTGGGAAAATTGGAAATTAGTATGGCAGAAACAAGACATTGACCCACACTTAACACCATACACCAAGCTCAGGTCAAAATGGGTTCATGACCTAGGCATAAAGAATAAGATTATAAATAAATTAGAAGATCATAGGATAGTTTACCTCTCAGACATGTGGAAAAGGAAGGAATCCATGATCAAAGAAGAACTAGAGGTCATTATTGATCACAAAATAGAAATATTTGATTATATCAAATTAAAAAAGGTTTTGTATAAACAAATCTAATGCAGAGAAGATTAGAAGAGAAATAATAAACTGGGAAAACATTTTTACAGTCAAATGTTCTGATAAAGGCCTCATTTCCAAAATATATAGAGAATTGACTCTAATTTATAAGAAATCAAGCCATTCTCCAGTTTATAAATGGTCAAAGGATATGAACAGACAATTCTCAGATGAAGAAATTGAAATTATTTCTAGCCATATGAAAAGATGCTCCAAGTCATTATTAATCAGAGAAATGCAAATTAAACATCCCTGAGATACCACTGTACACGTGTCAGATTGGCTAGAATGACAAGCAGAATGTTGGAGGGGCTGTGGGAAAATTGGGACACTGATACGTTGTTGGTGGAATTGTGAATACATCCAGCCATTCTGGAGAGCAATTTGGAACTATACTCAAAGAGTTATCAAACTGTGCATACCCTTTGATCCAGCAGTGTTACTAATGGGCTTATTTCCCAAAGAGAATTTAAGGAAGGAAAAGGGACCTGTATGTGCAAGAATGTTTGTGGCAGCCCTCTTTGTTGTGGCCAGAAACTGGAAACTTAGTGGATGCCCATCAGTTTGAGAATGGCTGAATAAATAAATTGTGGTATATGAATATTATGGAATATTATTGCTCTGTAAGAAATGACTAACAGGATGATTTCTGAAAGTCCTGTAGTGACTTACATGAACTGATGCTGAGTGAAATGAGCAGGACAGGAGATCATTATATACTTCAACAACAATACTATATTAATATTAATTCTGATAGACGAAGCCCTCTCCAACAATGAGATGACCCAAATCAGTTCCAGTAAAGCAGTATTGAACTGAACCAGCTACATCCAGCAAAAGAACTCTGGGAGTTGACTATGAACCATTACATAGAATTCCCAATCCCTATATTTTTGTCTGCCTACATTTTTGACTTCCTTCACAGGCTAATTGTACAATGTTTCAAAGTCTGATTCTTTTTATACAGCAAAATAACTGGACATGTATACATATACTTTATTTAACTTATACTTTAACATATTTAACATGTATTGGTCAACCTGCCATCTGGGGGAATGGGTGGGGGGAAGGAGGAGAAAAGTTGAAACAAAATGTTTTGCAATAGTCAATGCTGGAAAATCACCTATGCATAAAATTTTTGTAAAACTTTGTAAAAATAAAAAAAAATCTAAAAAAAAAGTTAAAACTATTTTAAGTAAATGAAATAAGAGTGCTACAGCAAAAAAATGGGCATAAGTAAGAGTTATGGAAAAAAAAAGAATTAGAGAAAGCTGGACACAAGAGGCAAATATTGCCCAAACCAACAAATTCCCTGAAAATTAGAATGGTTCAAAAAGAAGTCAATGACTCCATGAGAAAGAGTAATTTTTTTCATGAAATCAATTGTTAAAAGGAAGAAAATATAATATAAAATAAAATAAGAAAATATAAAAAATAAACAGGTCACATAAATAGCTAAAGATTGTAAGAACAAGCATTTATGAAATGCATACTATGTGCCAGACAGTGCTATTGGGTAGGAATAGAAAGACAAAAAGATAAACAGTCACTAACTTCCAGGAGCTTACACACTAATCTGGGCATGTAGTATATACAAAAATAAATAAATCCACAATTATTTGAGAAGGAAAAGAATCCTAACCCTAATTTTAGGAGAGATAAGGTAAAGACTCCTGACTCAGTAACATCTGAGTCAAGTGTTAAAGGAAGCTAAAGATTCTAGAAAATGGAGATGAGAGGTACATTTCAGGAAGAGGGGAGACAGCCTAAACAAAGGCATGGAATTTGGAGTTTATATTCTATGGTTGGGGAATAGCAAATTGGTCCATTTGGATTAGGATATGAAGGGAAATAATGAGGAAATTTTTAAACATAATAAAAGAGAAATAATCATGCAGTTTCCTATTTTTAAAGTGTTAGATTTAAAAACACAGGATTTTATTCTTTTTAAGGAACACATGATCAGGACAGTAAAAACTGTAAGAAAAGGTTTCCAACATCTGGGTTCTCAGATGTTCCACAGAATCTTTATTTACAAATAGCAATATGTCAGGATAAATATCTTGTAGAAAAACTAAGAAACAAAATTGTTTTCTTGAGTTTATTTATTCTTGCATAAACTTGTAAAAGTGAATATTCTGGATCTAGCAGCAGCACTAAGAGTGACATCTTCAAGTAGATTTAGAAGAACATCTGTTTCAAATATTCCTTTTAAATAAGAAAAATATATTAACTTAGTAAAAAAGTGAATCATCTGCCTATTTTCACATTTCACATTAACAATCATCTGTCACATTTTCACAATCTCACAGCCTTATGAAGAAAAAAAAAGACAATTATTATCATGCCCAATTAAGAAATGGAAAGACAACTTCTAGGATGAACACAATTCAGAAAAATTGGGATTTCTTGAGAGTTTGACTCCTCAGACATCTTTAGTAAAATCAATATTATCAACTGATAATTTGTTATCTTCAGATTCTTCTCAGACATTCCTTATTCAATATCAGATGGAAACAATTATGTAATTGGATTAAGGAAGAAGTTTTCTATTAAGAGGTTGAGACCTTCAAGAGAATAAAAGAAATGTCTTTTTGTCTTGAAAATTCCCCAAAGGCTCTCCCTTCCTTCTTACAATCCCTTGTTTCTTTCTAAATTCAATTCAAATTTTACTTCCTATAAAAGGTCTTTCCTAGTACCCCAATTGCTCCAACCTTACACACATTTATTTTACATCTATTCTGTACAAAACAATTTTTATATCTGTAATATTCTTCTCTAAAATATAATAATTCTCTTGTTGGGGTTTTCTTGGGGTCTCTGGAGGCAGCTTAGTTTCAGTTCAATAATCACCCCAAATGCAGCCAGGTATTAAAGTCTAAATCTTTTATTATCTCTTTCCAAGTCTTGTCTCCTTTCCTGCAGCCTGGTTAGCTTTCTTAGAGGCCTTCTGTAGTCTTGGTTCCAAGACCTCTGGCTTCTGAATCTCCTGGACTGAATCCTGGCTTATGCTCCTAGCTTATATATATATATATATATATATATATATATATATATATATATATATATATATATATATACGTATATATATATATATATATATATATATATATATACGTATATATATATATATATATATATATACACTCTCTTAAAGGTGTGATCTTGTAACTCTAGTAAGTAGAGTTCTATTAAACTGGAGAACTGTTAAATAACATGCTAAATAACCATTGTCTCTATCAATTCCACTGACTTAGCACCTTGTTTCAAATTCTGGCCCATAACATATATCTATTAATGTTTTTCTTGTCTTTTCATTATAACATAAGATCCTCAGACAAGAACAGATTTTTATTGCATTCCCAATCTTTAATATAATCTGGCTCATAGTAAACTTACTACATATTTGTTGACTGATTAAATAAATAAAAATACATCCCCTTGTAATCAGGGCTTGAAAACTTAGTGGCATCCTACCCATGAGCAATTAACATTTTTCAAATGTTTAGCTATGACTTTATTTGTGTGAAAAGTGTATTGTAATTGTATTTATAAAGTTCTTGCGTTTGTCTTGGCAGGTAGACTCCCAGGTATTGTATATTGTCTACAGTTATTTTAAATGAAATTTCTCTTTTATTGTGGCAAATAATTGGAAATTGGATACCCATCAATTGGGGAATGGCTGAATAAATTGTGGTATATAAATGTAATAGAATATTATTGTTCTATAAGAAATTATGAGCAGACTGATTTCAGAAAAGCCTGGAAAGACTTATATGAATTGATGTTGAGTGAAGTGAGCAGAACCAGGTATTTTCTCCAGGCTCTTAGGAAGCCACTATTGTCTTTGACCAAAAATAGAGTATCTCTGATGGAACCTCCAAAGTTAAACAATTGTCTGGATGAGACTTAAGAGAGACCCTTCCCTCAACTCCCCAAGATTTTTTCCTTTTAGAGGTTTGACTGGAGCTGCTCCACAACTACACTTTTCCAAAGTAGGAATACAAGATTCTGTAGTGCCTCGTTTCCTTCACAGCCTACAGGGTACCTATTTCTTTTCAAAGAACCAAAAGATATTGCCTGTGGGGTATTGTCTGCTCTCCTTCAGTGATCCAGGGTCTTCATTACTTCTAAATAAAGACTTGTTCACACTTAGTTTAAACTTTTAATTATTGATTGATGAGTCTGTGATAAAAATATGCATTAATAGGGGAAGAGTTTTTTATCCCTGATCTTACACAAAATTTTACCATTCTAAATATTTTAGAAAATCTATAAATAGGAGCTTACCTAATGGCACTTGAAATATGATATTCTTATCAATGACCAATGAGTTGACATAATAGTAGAAGTTACTAAAGCCCCAGCATTTTGAGTAGACCCTCCATGGAAGAGGAAGAAAGTCATGAAAGATTTCAACTAGGATAAAATGGCATGGATAAATTGTTATCAGCACAAGTGGAGAGATTCCCATTTCTCTTAGAACACTAATACTATGAAATAATGAGATAAAAAGCAACTTCAAAATACTTGAGGGCTGAGAACTTTCTGAGAACCTGATCTCATTGGTAGCTATCCTGACCATACTCTGGCATATGAAAACTCCTGAACTACAGATGAATGTAGGTACTTAGAATATAAAATTCAGATTAATGTTAGAATAAATCCCAAATGAACAATTACTTATATCAAGGTTCTTATATCCTGTGAGGTTTCTATTTTTAGAACTCTACTATTATATCTACCTGCTTTCAATCCTAAGTTTATAACTAAAATAAAAACCAAAATTCCCATTTTCTTGTCAAATGAGAATTTTAAATATAATGGAATACCTCAATGGAATAAACATAAGGTGATTATTAAGTCACTTTAACAGTTATCTATGTGAGTCAGGCCAAATTCTACTTCCCCAAACATGATTCATTGAAATCTATGGTTATTTAAAAATAAGTACTGATGGTACTTTACATTAATATTTCTCCAGAGTGTTTTTTAGTTTTCAAAGTGCTTTCACAAATTTCTTCTGATTTGAGCCTCACAAAGTAATGTTGTAAAAAAAAGTAGCTTTCTCAGAAAAAAAAAACTGATTCAGGGAATATAATTTTTGTTCCAATCACAGAGTCAGTATTGGCAGGAGGATGGTTTGAGCCAGATAATAATAGCTGGCATTTTTATGGTGTTATCGAGTTTGCAAAGTGTTTTATATAAATTGTATCTTATGAGCCTCACAAAAGTGTAAGATATAATTAAACTCATTTTACAGATGAAGAAATGGGTACTATTAAATGTTAGGAGCTGGAATCCATCTGGAATTTGAATGTTAGGTCCAGCATAAAATCCATTAAATCCCACTGACTCTTGGGAATTCTGATGCACTGATGAAAACAAACAAACAAAAATCACTTCTAATTTGTGTTTTTGTTTATTGTAGTTCATAGGATTTCTTTAATCTAGATTTTTAACTAGTTCATAGGATCTAGAGTAAAATAGGACCTTATAGATATATTCCCACATGGCACAAAATTTAGAAGAAACATGGTCCAAGTAGCTTACAGACTAGTTGGGAGATAAGATGTTTTTTAAACAATTTTAAGGTACAATATTACATAAATTTAATTTAATAAAACTCAGTAAAATGATTAAATAGCTTCTGTATAAAAGTTTCAGAATATAAATTCAAAAGCAAAACAGTCCTGGAAATGATGTGCTATAGTCCAAGGGACAAAATTGTTACTGATTAAGGATCAGGAAAGTTCTATTGGAGAAGAAACCACTTCAGTTGAGGGAATAGTACAAGAACGGCAGAGGGCTGAATAAATTCAGTGAATGGAACACTTGGTTTTGAACATTGACTGCTCAAAATGTTCAATTTGAGCAAAACTGCTTCCTTTAAAAAAATTCCTTCATAATTGGTATGACTTTGTTTCTCAAGAGAGGGAGGAAGAAAAGTCACATATCTTTCTCTGCTGGTAAAACAAATAGTGTGAATTGATCCCATTGGCCTTTAAATAAACAAGTAGAGAAAAGATGTTTGCAAAATTCTTTCTTTCACAATTATAAAGTCCTTGGGTTAGGTAAACATTGCCTTAACTTATCCCTTGAGACAGAAGGAAGTATGGAGTGGAAAGTATGCTAGATTGGTGAGCTAGGTTCTGGTATAGATTCAGCATATACTTATCTATGTACAAGTTGTCTAATCATAAAGTGTTGGCTCATTTCAGGCAAGGGAATTCTCATTTTTGATTTTTATATTCCCAGTGAATACTACAATGCTTGGAGCAAAGTAGGCACTTAATAAATCCTTGTTGATTGATTGAATAAAATCATCAATATGCTTCATATTGGGTGAATCTCTAAAGCACTTAGGGCCTTACTTTTTCTCATCTGTAAAATAAGGAATTTATACTGACATTATTTAAGGTCCCTGCCAGGTATCCAATTCTATTAATCTGGCTGCTATTATTTTTAGCACATTTCATTTTAATGAAATAAATGAGAATAATAAGAGTTCTACTAGTAATAACACTAAAACGTTCACTGAGCTGCAATAATAATGGCAACAATAATAATAAAGTTTTATAGCTTTGTTTCTCAAAGGAGATCAGAACCCTTTACCAACATTATCATCTCATTAATCCTTACACCATACTTTCTGTTGCTCACTGTAAAACATTGCTAGCTTTGTTTTATAGCGAGACAAGCTGAGATAGTCTTGTTACTTGGTCAAGGTGACCCTGTAAATAAATGGAAGAGAAAAGAATAGAATCCAGACCCAAAATCTTATCAACTATATCTTACTGACTTTTTCTAGGCTATGGATTTCATGCAACCCCCAAAGTGCCTATTACTTCTTTTCTCCTTGAGGCCTTAAAACAGTATTAATAAACATTCCTTAGATTTATATTGAGACTTTTTTTACTAGGGAGAAGGAAAAAACAAACAAAAAATTTCCATGCACTTTCACCTCCATTTTCTAAATTCCTTTCACACTCTCCCCATAGGGACAGGCACAGGATCATGATAGATAAGCATTTAAGACACTGGACAGATTAAATAGCATGTTCAGTCCACTGAATAAGAAGTCAGGCCTTATTATTCTTGGCCTAGTTTTTTAGTTACCAGAAAACATTGCTTCTTCTATTACACACCTAGAAATTCCATTTACATTAACCTAATAATAAATGATGTTCATATAATATATTTCTAATTTTAACAAACCTTGAAAGAAATTATGTAGTTATTATCATTCCTATTTCCCCAATGACAAAAAAAGACTCTTACAGGTTAAATTATTTGCCCAAGATTTTATAGCTAGTAAGGAGGCCATTAAGTGATTAAGAAGGAGAGGATATTGAACTTGGATTCAGATAAATGTGAGTTTAAATCCAACCTCAAATACTTACTAGCCATGGAACAATGAGAAAGTCACTTAACCTCTGCCATGCCTCAGTTTCTTCATCTGTAAAATAAGAATAATAATAGCACCTATCTCCCAGAACTGCTGTGAAGATAAAATACAATAATATTAGTAAAGCATTCTGCTTACTTTATAGAACTATATAAATACTCATTAGCTGAGGAAAAGGAGGAAGAGGAGCAGGAAGAGGAGTAGGAGGAGGAAGAAAAGTAATAATGGTGGTAATGATAGTGATAAATTATCTGAAGCTGAACTGAAGTCTATATCTTTTCCTTGTGTACTCATTTATCCCTGTACTGAGCCATGCTTAATCAGCTATTTGACCCCTATGACAAAAAACATACTTTAGAGAAGTTGACAATACATTTCCATTGCCAGGGTACCTATCAGCGTTCTCTGAACTATACTAGCATTTCCAGTTCTTATTGATTTGAGGCTACCTCAGCTTACCATCTTCTTTGAGGAACTTAAGAAAGTCTTCTTAGAGGGAGCTGAGCAGTGCCGTTTAGTTATATAAATCAAGTAAAATAAAATTACAAGACATGCAGTATATAAATCATAGCCCACAATGAGCCAAGCCCTTTTAGAGAAGTATTAGAACCAGCTACAGGGATTGATTTATGAGCTAATATTTCAAGAGGTACACGTGCATAGCTTGTTTTAAATAATGAGAAAAAATAGTATGTCAGTGTTTCAAGGCCATAAACAATTGAGGGAAGGATTGAAGGAAAATTTTAGAATAGATTTAAGGAAGTATAATCAAGTGATGCTAGGTAAAGCACATACAATCACACATGCATACATATATAATAAAATTTATATTACATATACATATTTACATTATATACATATCTATACATAAGTATATGTATATATGCTCAAATATATGTGTAAGCATGTTTATATATACATATATATTACACATGCATATACATGCATTATACATGCATACATACATGTGTGTGCATTATGTTGGACAGAATGTCAGCAAAATTCTTCTAACAAGAATATGTGCTAGAAAGTAGAAAGCTCCCCAGGGCTGCTGCAGAAGCTTGCTGCATTTTGTGAGAATTAAATGAAGCTGCAGCAAGAAATGGACAAGGTGACCCAGCAGGTTGCCTATGTCTAATTTCTGAGATTTAAAGGCACTAGGTTATTACCCAGCAGGAAAAACTGTTTTGTAGTGATGCCATTTGAACAACGACCCTAAAGGCTTTTTGGCTCTCGCCTCTCTACTCTGATTGAACTGAGTATGTGAGAAGAGGGGGCTGTGAATATTAGAAGGCCAGTAGGATTTCATTTGTTGTTTGTTTGTCCTTGTTTTTCACACCTGAGCAATGAGACTAAAAAGAGCTTATGGTCCTCAGCCTCATGGAGAGATGGACAAAAGGTCATGCAAGCGGGATAAGAGAAATAAATCATTATGTATAGAAAAAAAGGAAACTGGGAGTAAGAAGGAGGGTGTGGAGGAGAGAAGAGAAGGATCAGTTTACAGTATTGCATTTCCTGGGATCTAAATGGAATTTTGATTTAGACCCTACATTCCTCTAACAAAGACAGTAATGAGCCTAGAAAATAGCCCAGATTAATCTGCCTCTTGACAAGTAGAGAGGAAAAACAAGAAAAGGCACTAATTTAACTGGGCTGAATGGAGGCCTTACATTATAATTTCACTCACTTAGATGCCACAGTAGAATTAGTGATGGGTTGTCCAGGACCAGGTGGAGGAGGAGGAGAGAGGTATCAAACATCCTCTGGTTATTATTCACCTCTTTGTTACTATTTTGAAAAGCATTCTGAGTCCACTTGCTCTTACATTATACATAAAAGACTCTATCCTTTGGTCCAGGTGGACTTACAGAAACAAAACAAAAACAAAAACAAAACCTTTATGAAGCAATGCTGGCTGAATTTTAGTTATTAGTCCAATTTATGGCCTGGATCATTTCTTAACTTTTGCTAAATTATGTGACATTTGGACATTAAAGGGAATTGTTAAATGCAGGGAGCAGTGAGAAAGAACAGTGGAATTTGATGCTGAGCATTAGCTATCTAAATAAAAAAAATTTCCCAAGCTCTTAATGTTTTTCAAGGGAACAGCATTAGAATCTTTTCATCCTTTACCTACAAAAGTACATTGTCCAAATATTAAGAGCTTTGATCTTGGACAATACTACTCAATGGCTGCAGGAGGCATTTATGCAACCCCTCCAAAATGTTTCTTATACCCATTGAATATTTATCCAAGCTCTGAGTTCTAATATCTGAGTAGCAGTGTGCCTTGTAAGTAAAAGATGAGAAAATCCTTATGCTGCTCCTGTGAAAAGCACCAAGAGCTTGGGGAAATTCTTTAAGGAGCTAATGTTCAGAATCAAAGGGAGTCAGATGGAAGAAAAAGGAATCTGCCCTTCTTCCCTCCCTGTGTTTTCTGAGGCTTTTTCCTTCTTCCCTATGCAGTCTCTCTTCCTGATACATGCACACACACACACACACACACACACACACACACACACACACACACACACACACATTCACAGGATCTCAGATGAAGGAGTCAATTTGAAAATCTTACACAAACATCAATATTGCAGCAAGTGGAAGGAGGAAAAGCATAGCAAATATGTGATCTGGAGAATGTTCAGGGAACATAGACTGAGAGCTGGAAAGGACCTTAAAAGTCATCCAGGTCAATTACCTCCTTTTTCGGATGAGGAAACAGATGGATGGGAGTGCTAGTTTTGACTTTTGTTTTATTTTTTCCCCTAGTCCAATTGCCAGGATAAACTACTATAGAGATAGAGAGATTTACAGCTGGATAGGATTTTGGAAATAATTTTCTCTTAATATTCTCCACACCCCTTCCAATCCCATTTCCTAGTTGAAGAAGTTAAAGTCCATCATCTGGTCCTCATTTCTCCATCTTATTCAGGAAGAGAACATGAGAAGAATCCCCTTCTTCACAATGAACAATCTCAGAAAGTCTTGCTTTTTCTTTCTCCTCCAATAATCTGCTTTAAAGATTAGGTAACTTGCCCAGTATCGCAAAGGTAGTACATGTCAGTGTCAAGGATTCAAAACCAGGTTTTCTGATTTGAAATTTTATATTCTTTCCATTGAAGTATTCTACCTACTTAACTATATGGAGGGGAAAAAATATTCTTGACCAAGGCTTCTAAATCTCTGCTCATAAGAAAGTGCCTTAGCTGAATTATGCCTGTTTAGATCAACAAGTCCCATGCTCATAGGACGTAAAGTCAGAAGAATCTTCAATCACACTCATATCTCAGAATTAGAAGAGACCGCGCAGACTATTTTGTCTAATCCCATTATTTTACTATGCCAAAAAAAAAAAAAAAAAAAAAAAACCTCAGAGATTAAAATGCTTGCCTAAAGTCACAAAAGTAAAGCTGATCCCATGATGTTATGGTCAGTGCTTTTTCTAACAATATTATTGCTTTTTGGATATAAGAATAAATTTTGGGCCATAGAGTGTAACTTCTGGTCAGTGCTTTCATGCAAACATTTACAGGATGTGCTACAATACATGAAGTGTGGCCAAGATAATGTGATAAATGTTTTCTGGAATAATAACATTATTTTCCCTTAATAGGAGTCCTTTATGAACAGATAACTCATCCTGATATCCTGTGAGCAGCTTCAAGCAGTTTCTCATCTTCTGGAAACAGATCAAGATAGAAGGAAATAACCATAATAACATGAATGCATAGTGCTTTATACAAATTTAACTATTTTAGCCTCGGTACTGTAGAATCTTGTAGGATTTTAATCAACACAAACCAGTGGGTGAGGGAGGTCTTCTTTACTCAAAACCTTCATGGACATAATACAGTATAATCTAGAAACTAGAATGGCAGATGACATCCCATGCAAATGATGAGGATTTACTGGTGCACAGTATTTTCTTATTCTCACATGATATTCTATCTGCTCCATAGCCTAGTACCTGACACATTGGAGGTGCTTAATAAATACTTATTAATTGATAAATAAAGAAAAATTCAACACTGATCTTCTAGACTTTTACATAACCATATAGTCATAAACACTGAGCAAAAACTAATAAGGCCCCAATAAGGCAAGCTCCTCCAAAACTGATGCTGTATAGTCTGGCTCTCCTATGCCCCCCTACCAAGAACTAGTATATTGACATGATATAGGTTTCATTAAGGTTTTTCCATAAGTTCATTCCTGACTGATCCCTTGACTAGAAATCGTTAAAATATTCTACTACACATAGGAATCAAGGTATTGAAAAAACATAAGGAATTCACCTGTTATGTGAAGGGGTTGTACTAGATAACCAGAGAAGGAATGGAGAAAATAAGGTGAGAGTGAGGATTGTTTCATTCTTTATATCTCCAGAGCCAAGCATAGTGCTTGGCATATAATAATAAATGATTCATTCATTTAAGAAGGAAAAAAGGAAAGAAAGAAGGAAGAAAAAAAGAGAGAAAAAGAAAAAACAAAACAAAAAGAGAGCGAAAGAGAGCGAGAAAGATAAAGAAAGAAAAAAGAAAAAAAGAAAGAAAGAAAGAAAGGGAGAGAGGGAGGGAGGGAGGGAAGGAAGGAAGGAAGGAAGGAAGGAAGGAAGGAAGGAAGGAAGGAAGGAAGGAAGGAAGGAAGGAAGGAAGGAAGGAAGGAAGGAAGGAAAGAAGGAAGGAAGGAAGGAAGAAAGGAAGGAAGGAAGGAAGGAAGGAAGGAAGGAAGGAAGGAAGGAAGGAAGGAAGGAAGGAAGGAAGGAAGGAAGGAAGGAAGGAAGGAAGGAAGGAAGGAAGGAAGGAAGGAAGGAAGGAAAGAAGGAAGGAAGGAGGAAGGAAGGAAGGAAGGAAGGAAGGAAGGAAGGAAGGAAGGAAGGAAGGAAGGAAGGAAGGAAGGAAGGAAGGAAGGAAGGAAGGAAGGAAGGAAGGAAGGAAGGAAGGAAAGGGAAGGAGGGAGAGGAGAGAAGAAGAGAGGAGAGGAACAGGAGAGAAGAAAGGAAAAAGCATGAGGAAAGTCCTGAAGCCGACAGAAATTCCCAGCTGAAGCGGTTTAACTCAGTGTCCCTAGATCAAAATTTGGGAACATGGAGAGGATCATCAATTATCAAATGCTGATATATATATCAAAGATCTTTATACAATCAGTACAAAACCTTTATGTATATATTTTTGTGGCAAGTGTTTCGTAATTTTGCTCATATAATTCCTGAATTTCCTTTGGTAGATATATTCCCAAATATTTTATACTATCAACCGTTATTTTGAATGGAATTTCTCTTTGTATCTCGCTGTGGATTGTGTTGGTAATGTATAAAAATGCTGAGGATTTATGTGGATTTATTTTGTATCCTGCAACTTTGCTAAAGTTCTGAATTATTTCTAATAGCTTTTTAGCAGAGTCTTTGGAGTTCTCTAAGTATACCATCATGTCATCTGCAAAAAGTAGATTTCCTCATTTCCTACTCTAATTCCTTGAATCTCTTTCTTGGCTCTTATTGCCGAGGCTAGCGTTTCCAGTACTATATTGAATAGTAATGGTGATAGTGGGCAACCTTGTTTCACTCCTGATCTTACAGGGAAAGGTTCCAGTTTCTTGTCATTACATATGATGTTTACTGATGGTTTTAAATATATGCTCCTTATAATTTTAAGGAATAGTCCATTTATTCCTACTCTCAAGCGTTTTTAGTAGGAATGGATGTTGGATTTTATCAAATGCTTTTTCTGCATCTATTGAGATGATCATATGGTTTTTATTAATTTGATTATTAATATGGTCAATTATACTAATAGTTTTCCTAATATTAAACCAGCCCTGCATTCCTGGTATAAATCCTACTTGATCATAGTGTATTATCCTGGGGATGATTTTCAGAAGTCTATTTGCTAATATCTTATTTAAGATTTTAGCATCAATGTTCATTAAGGAGATTGGTCTATAGTTTTCTTTCTCAGTTTTTCGATCGACCTGGTTTAGGTATCAGTACCATGTCTGTGTCATAAACAGAATTTGGTAGGGACTCCTTCAATCCCCATTTTTTCAAATAATTTATATAGCATTGGATTTAGTTGTTCTTTAAATGTTTGGTAGAATTCACATGTTAATCTATCTGGTCCTGGGGATTTTTTCTTGGGGAGTTGATTAATAGCTTGTTCTATTTCTTTTTCTGAGATGGGACTATTTAGACTACTTAGTTCTTCCTCTGTTAATCTGGGCAAGCTATATTTTTGAAGGTATTCTTCCATTTCATTTAAGTTATTGAATTTATTGGCATACAGTTGGGAATAGTAGTTCCTAACTATTGTTCTAATTTCCTCTTCATTAGTGGTGAGTTCTCCCTTTTCATTTTCAAGACTAACAATTTGCTTTTTCTCTTTCCTTTTTTTAATCAGATTTACTAAGGGTTTGTCTATTTTGTTGGATGTTTCATAGAACACACTCTTAGTTTTATTAATTAATTCAATAGTGTTTTTTTTTTTACTTTCAATTTTATTAATCTCACCTTTTATTTTTAGAATTTCAAGTTTCGTGTTTGTCTGGGGGTTTTTAATGTGTTCCTTTTCTAGCAATTTTAGTTGTAAGCACAATTCATTGATCCTCTCTTTCTCTATTTTATGCAAGTAGGCCTCTAGAGATATAAACCTACTTTTTCTTTTGATTGAATCTATTTTAGCTTTAACTTTTCTGAGATCAGGCCTACTGGCTTTTTTTTCTTAATAAATTCTACTTCAGCCCTTTATCTCATCTCTCTGTACACCTCTCATTTTTATTGTGTTTCCTGAAAACAACATATTGCTAAATTAAGATTTTTTTTAATCCATTTTGCTCTATTTCCATTTTATGGGTAAATTCCCCCATTCACATCCTAAGTTATAATTACTCATGTATTAACCAACTTTCTAAAAGGCCTTCCTTTATCCTATCCTATCCCCTCCCTTATCTTATCCCTTAATCCATTTCTTTCCTTCCTTCTCTCCTTCTTTCCATTTATCCCTTCCTTTCTCTCCCTCTCTCCACATAGGGAATCATACTCTTATCTAAGGGTGCTCTATCCAAAGGAATATAATTTTGATTGCTGAAACCTCACAAATTACTTTGGGATTTACAGCTAAATTTCTTTTCCAAGGACCATGCTTAAAATCCAAATGACTCTGATCCTCATTGATTAGCCAATAATATATCCCAGCTCAAGCCTTTCTTGATTATTGTTTAGATTCTGATATCATGAGGTGAGTATAAATAGCAATTGTTTCTGCCATGACATCACTTTCCTATTGTCATGGTCCTGTTCAAGAAGGAAGGACAAACAACAATCCATTTCCTATGAAAGTAAGTTTCACTACTATTGGGTTTCTGTCTTCACTTGCTTCTTCCATATCAATTCTTCCTTTCATGTCTCATTTATATGAGATAATTACTTCTTTTTATCTCTCCCAGTGCAGTTTTATTTTCTTAGAATCACCTCATCATATACAACTCAGCCCAAGGCTTTCAAAATTTCAAAGTACCCAAACAATGATGCTAGTCATAAGTTTACTGATAACATTTTTACATATAAGAAACAAATAATTTGACCTTATTGAGTCTGTTATAATTGGCATTTAATGCTTATTTTATATTTCTCCTGGATCTTATATGTTAAAATTTCCATTAAGTTCTGCTCTTTTTGTCACAAATACTTAAAAGTTTTTTAATTTTTAAATGTCCTTTTTTTCATTCATAAGTTTTCTTTCATTTTTTAATGGAGGAAATTTGGAGATTTGAAGACTTCTGTCCTACTCCACCATCTTCCCAGAATCCTCTCCCACAATTTAATCTTAATCATCCTTAGAAATAGAACTAGACTTTTGCTTTAGGTTAAAAATTATAAATCATGTTAGTTACTTAACAAAGCATGCTAAACAATTTTAGCAAGAGAAATATAGAGCTTTTTACTACAACTAGTACTGCTAAAATTATCTCCTAGTGAATCTATTTAACCAGGACTTCAAAAATCTTGTTATCCAAAGATTTTCCACCACTCATCTTAGATTTTAGAGGTCTTCTTGGCTCCTTCCATGATCACCTTTCTTACTTCCGTGCCCTAGTCAACAGCTTCTCTTGCTTATTAGAGTAAGAGTTAAGAATTTCCCCTACCACAATCATCCCTTATTTAGCTAAACTTAGTCTGAATTTGTTCTAAACGAACCATACTACTTGAAAAGAAGGTTCAAAATTAAGTGATATCTCCTTGGTAATTAAGGGGCTACCCTTATTATATGAAGCACTTTTTTGTCTTGTTTTGTTTTTTTTCATCCTTGTGTCCCCATGACAGTAGACTCAGGGATACTTGGCCATATTAACAACAAAGTGATCACAAAACATTATGTCTCTTGACATACTAAGAAGAATTTGATATGAAAATAGGATGAAGGAAATTATTTTAATAACAACAAATCTGGGCAGATAAACAGCATAGCAGATAGAACATCAGATCTGGGATCAGTAAGACATGAATTCAAATCTGGCTTTAGATACTTACTTGTAGAGAGGGGACACAGATAGTGGGGGAACTGTGGGTAAAGTATAAGACCCTTCAGCCCAGAGGGAACCTGCTGACAATGTCTAGTTTGGCTCCCCATCTCTCCTAAGGCTTCTCAGCCTCCCTGAGAAATCAGAGGACAGTGACAACCTGTGTTGTAGTTGAAGCAGAGTGATACTAAGTGGCAAAGTCATCTACATACAACAGTATGTTATTTATATGGTCCGGCATGCACAGTACATAGTGCATTGCAATTCTGCTTTGGTAATATAAGGGTATTAAGGTATATAAGGGTGAGAAAATTTGGAATAAATGGACTCCATCTTTGAACATCTTCGTGCCCTGCTTCATCACTCCTCTACTCAGACTAAGGACTCAGGCTGGTCAGAAGAGCCTCCACAGAGCTAGTTTGGACAGTATGTTTTGGCATCACAGCATGGAGGCTCTAGAAAGCATAGTACATTTTGGCACCCCAACTTGGGATCTCTAGAAAACACACAATACTTACTTACTGTGTGATCCATGGCAAGTAATTTAATTTGTTTCCTCATTTATAAAATATGGTCATAATAATTATGAGGATCAAATGAAATAATAATTACATAATACTTAACATAATGCTTGACACAGAGTAAGCACTATTTTAAAAATTATTTTTATCATCATCTATTATCATTATTTTGTCAGAATTGGACCTTTATGTCACAAACTGAACTATTACTGATACTATAGAACAAAATGCCTTTGATATATTTGAATGCAGGTATACCTCATAGATATTCCATTGGAACAACCAAATCATCAGAATATATACCCAAAGGGTGTCTTTAATATCTGGGAGTCCCCCAGAAGATCATTATACACTTCAACAATGATACTGTACAAGGATGTATGCTGATGGAAGTGGATTTCTTCAACATAGAGAAGAGCTAATCCAATTCCAATTGATTAATGATGGACAGAACCAGCTACATCCAG
The DNA here is from genome assembly GCF_048593235.1 of Sminthopsis crassicaudata. NCBI lineage: Eukaryota > Metazoa > Chordata > Mammalia > Dasyuromorphia > Dasyuridae > Sminthopsis > Sminthopsis crassicaudata. Next base: position 289,412,717 of record NC_133617.1, on the reverse strand, counting down.
AAAAGGAACACTGGGAAATGAATGTAAACTGTTATTTTTACCTTCTGAATCCAATTCTTCCTGTGCAACAAAAAATTCGGTTCTACACACATATATTGTATCTAGAATATACTGTAATATATTTAACATATATAAGACTGCTTGCCATCTGGGGGAGGGGGTTGGGGGAGGAAGGGAAAAAATCTGAATAGAAGTAAGTGCAAGGGATAATGTTGTAAAAAATTACCCATGCATATGTACTGTCAAAAAAAATGTTATAATTATAAAATAAAATAAAAATTTAAAAAAATATATTTTAAAAAAATTAATTTAAATTCCTCACCCAAAAAAAAAAAATAATAATAATAATATCTGGGAGTCCTCATTGAGAATGGAACAATATTATAGTGAAACGGGTTTAAGAGAATCCTGCTTTCTATTCATAAATCCATGCTTTAAATCCTTCCAGAAATTCCCATCTATCTAAATATAGATCACATAAATTTGAAGTCAATAGATAGCAGTTCTTGCTAGCAGCTTTTGGCATCTTTCTTTGCATTGACTCAGTAATATAAATATTTTTATCTTAAAGTAAGAATCTAAACTTTAAATTCTAATGAAATTCCAATTTCATCTTATATAATAAGTTCTATTTATACCAACTTCAAACAGAGTACATCTGTTTCTCAAGTTAAATTAATACCAACAAGTTCATAAATGTGGTATAATATATAGCAATTGTGGGAAATATTCATTTTTGTACTAATTTAATTATACAAAGAAGTTTCCACTTCTTTTTATTCATCTTTAACACATTCTGATACAAACATCAATCATAAAAATAACCATCAAAAAAGTAAAACAATCATATTCTGAGATTGTACATAGAAATAAATGTATACACAGACTGTATATAGAAATAATTTATAAATAACTTACTTTGCAAAGTGTTTTATACATAAATAAATACATGAGAGTTATAATAGTGCCTTTTTCAAAACCAATAATTATTCAGCAACTATTTATTAAGCTCCTGTTCTGTGTCAGGTCCTGTGCTAAATGCAGGAGATAGAATTACAAAAAATAAAATAATCTTTACTTACAACAAGTTTACACTAGAAAGCCACTTGATAAAGTTAGTCAAATTATTTTAATGTCTCTGAGACTTCAAGAATAATATATTAACATCTAAAGGAGTAAAGGTCTTTTATAATGGGGAAAGGGAACAAGAATTTTATAAAGCACATAGTATTTCCCAGGTGTTGTGCTGAGTAGCTTTAGAAATATTAGCTAAGATTGAAAGCCTTGATGTTTAAAAGTAGTTCTAGTGGACTAAACATTCCAGAGAAGAGTTCCTAGCAGGCTTCAGGATTGTTTTTCTTTTCCTGGGTAAATGAGTCTAGGCTGAGAATTAAAGCATATATACATATATATGTTTGTGACATCTATATGTCTCTCAAAGCAATGGAAAAAAATTTTTCATATCCACAAAGATATACATGTCATTTTTTCCTTTATTTTTGCTGTTTCTTAGCCTTGTATAATTAGCAAAAATAAGAGACTTTAGAGTATACCAATCTGTCCAGTTATCCACAGATTCCACAATAATCAATAATTTATAAAAAGCCACTTTTATACTTGAAACAATCTTTTCTCACAATCAAGATATCTAATGTTACTTATGAATGCATTGTTTTCAAGACCTCTTAAACTCTAAAAAAAATTATTCTCCCATGCGGTAAATGTGGAGATATTAGGGGGTGGCATTTTAGGAAAATGTGTTCAAATGGGATTATACTTAAACACATCTATTTACAAAATGTATGTAGCCTCTTATAAATAAAATATAAGTTTCAAAAAATATAAAATTGATTTCCTAATTATTACAGTGTAAACTTCTCAGGTTAAAATCTACAGAAAGGCTTTCCTCATTTCCACACATATTTCCACAGAAGCCAATGCTATTTTTCTCTCAGAGAAGTGATATAACTGAGCTCTGGTACAGACATTCAAGTCTATCTGTACTCCTGTCCTAAGTAAGGTAATAAGGCATTCAAATGACATTATCTGTGAACATTAAAGATTCTCCAAATTTCTTAGTAATGGTTTTGTGTAGGATTAAAATACCTCAATAAAAGAGGCATTTAAAGACAGGTTTCCTGAATATAAATCACTTACCTTTCCCAACATCATAAAGCAACATTTTGTACCTTCAGTGGGAGAGGATTCTAAGATCACTTATACAGAAATTCCACAAAAAGTTAACATTTTAACCATGCTTATCACATTTAGAAAGCTACACAGAAAAAGAGTAGGCCTGACTAATCCTGAGTTTTTTTAATTAACCTGATTATAGTGTTAATTTTAGTTTAATACCCCATATTTCTGCATATAAAAGTGAAAGTACTATTTTTTCTGTCTCTTCTTTCTTCTCCCCTTCCTCTCCATTCTTAGCTAACCAAAATGGAAAAATAAACAGAAGACTATATTTGTTGGAAGCTAAGAAACATCCTGACAAAAAAATTCCTTCTATCCCTCCTTCACAGGAGGAAGAGCAAAGGTCTATTTTCTGTCTAATGGAATCAAAGCAAAAATAATTCTGAGCAGAGAAGCAAACACAAATTATGGACAAGACACGTGGGACAATATACCTTCACTCCACACAAAAAGAAAAAACAAAATAAAGCAAGAGAACTTCACATGAGAAAGACAAGATAACTTATTTAAGCTATTTCTAATGCTAAAGGCTCAAGTTTCAAAGGACCTCAGGGTTTTTTGATATTTATTTTTTTGGTTTTGGTCTTTCCTGAAAATTCTAGTCTTTGGGATATAAATCCTTAACTCACTTTTTTTCTTCTAGTCACTTTGTAGTTTCACTGGATACCCAATCTTATCCAGCTGGTGGGATTTTTTTCAAAGCTCCCCAGAACTCTCTTATATAGCAAATGTCATGGCTTAGTATCTGACCATCTCTAAAGACAAATGTTTGCCCTCCCTTTCTTGTTGATTGAGTCAAAGCGTCATTTTTACAATACTGTCAATTACAATAATAGTTTGAGTAGCTATTCAGTTAACAATTACAAACATTAATGGTAGCATTTATATAGCACCTATACTGTGCCAGGCACTATCCCAGAATAATTCTACAAGTTAGGCACTCTTATTATCTTTATTTTACTATATCTACTCCAGTTGAGGAAACTGAGGTAAATAGAGATTAAAATGATTTTCCAGGATATAAAGATAGAAAGTATTTGAGAGCAAATTTAAACTCGAGTTCCTGATTCCAGGACAGCTCACTTTATTGTATTACCTCTGGTATCAGAAATAAATAGCTGATCCAATTTAAGCAAAAGGTATAAAAGCTAAGTAAGGATCATTTGGATAATAAGAATACAGTAGTGAAACAGAACATTAATACATACAGCTTTGGTTCTGGTCTTGATCCTGGTGAATAATTATTGCCCCTTTGTCTCCCTTTTCTCCCCATGGAAACACACCAAATGGTGACTTACAGTTTGTGTGTGTGTGTATGTGTGTGTGTGTGTGTGTGATACAAGGTGAAGACTCAGATAAGTTGAGAAAAACAGAGAATCTTCGACAATCCTATTTTTATTTTTCTGGGAGAAAATCAGATACTATATCATCAATTCAAGGCATTCTTCTGATAGCTTGAAATGGTGAAATGTTCATGTTCTAATTACCTATATGGTATGGCCCTTACTTTCTACATGGTTTGAAATTCTACCTGCTCCACAGCCCTGGGACTTCCCCCTTGACATTCTGTTCTGCATGGCTTGCACCATTCCTTGTAATGTCTAAATCCTGACAATTAATTTTGTAGAAAGAAAAAAGCAAGAGGAACATGACAGTAATCTGATATTCTGAAAAAAGAGCATTACCATGTAGTTTCAAATTTTTTATTAAGCACGTGGTAAGTAAAGGTGAATGAGGACACAGATAATGGAAAGTAACACAAAACTTTAATCATCACAGGAATAATAGAACTGCGAAAAGAAGCTCAGTTGATTGTTCAGGAGACATGAATTCCAATTCTGGCTCCATCCCTCTTCATTCTTCCAAGAAGATCATTCTTGGGACTGGATAATACAAAATAAAGATGTTTATCAGAGAGTTGAAACCAAAGATGACTATAAAGTAAGAAATGATCTAATTCCTTTCAATGAGTTTGAATCAGCAGAAATGAACATCCCAGACTACTGTGATTACTGGGTCATTGTTCATTATACTGAACAAGCATGAGAAAGGAAAAGGTACCATAGCATCAGGTTATTATTATTATTCTCATTTTTAAAAAAAAGTAAAATGAAATTTGCAAATTATAGGCCAGTGGAAAAAATCTGGATAATTGGTTAGAAAAAATAATTTCTAGAAAGGAAACAGGTGAGCTTGAAGAACAAGTGCAAGGTAATGTCATTCTAACTTTCCAATTCAGTTAATTTACATGACTGGTAGATTAGGGGAATACTATAAATATAGCTAGATGTCAAAAAAGTATTTGACACAACTCACAGTTGTATATGACATTATACTTTGCAAAGTGTTTTCAATAGTTCTGTGAGATAGGTAATATTTTATTATTTCTACTTTATAGAGAAAGAAACTGCAGTTCAGAAACCTAAGGCCTGGAAATTGTAGAAGTCAGGATTGAAATTGCATTCTTATCCAGGATTCTTTCCACAACCACCATACTATCTTTCATGGACAAGTCAAAAGATGGGAAGTAGTATCTTTATGACTCCCAATCAAAAGCAAGATGCCTTGGGGAGTAATGGGTTGCATCTCATTGGAAATCTTTTGGAGGCAATCTGTAGATTCTTTTTGTTTTATTTTCTGCATTCAGAATTGTGTAGTATTTTTTAAATTATAGTATTCAGGTTTTTGTTTTTTTTTTAGCAGTTGTCATGTTCTGGGAGGCCAGTAACAAAAAGTTGTCTCAGTGCGTTATGTCCTTAAGATAAATGTGTTTTGCTTTTATAAAGGTCATGTGTTATATAGATATAGATAGAGATAGAGATAGAGATAGAGATAGAGATAGAGATAGAGATAGAGATAGAGATAGATATAGATATAGATATATATAGATATATAGATAGATAGATAGATATAGATATATATATATAAATCTTCTATTTTTCCAGATTGTTCTTCACTCCAATATACTTGTATATCTAGTCAGTTGTTTTGTCTTTTCTTTCACTGGATTAACCCACCACCATGAATTCCAGGGGTTTTTTGTGCAGTTAATTATTTCTGCTGTCCAGGACATAATTTCTCTGATGTGTTCCCTTTAACATTTTTAAGACTGTGCTTTCTCCCTTAATAATACTAGAACATCCTTCTATGGGTCTCTGTTTGCTTGTGAATACTTAGTGCCTTCTATTTCATCAATTATGGTTTCATTTGTCTTTGTCTTGCAATATTTGCTTAGAAATGTTTGCAATTATTTAGGTATCTTGGTAATCACATTTCTTTTTTCTTTTTTAATCTTTTCTCTTATGAGATATCTGCTTGTGCTCTATGATATTAACTGAGGTTTTTTCTCTAAGATCTGTTCACTTTCTGACTCCTTCACTTTTGATTTCAGGTTCCCCAGAAGATAGACCTCAAAGCTTTCTCTTTTTTTTATTAATATGATAACTCTTTTTATTTAAGAAGAAAAATAATTTGTACATAATAGATTTGCTAATAGAATTTGCATAATAGATTTTGCATAATAGAAAATGTGATGGTCCGGTCTAGCTCCTCTGAAGGGCTCAGAATAAGTCCTTGTCAGGATAAGCAAAAGTTGTGGACACCAATTTGTAACATGCTGTTGTCTCCAGAAGCTGCCGATTGCTCTCTCGGAGGAGATCTGTTGTGTCAACTCAAATCTCAGAAAGATTCTTCTTCCTGTAGAGAGCCGTTGTCTCCAGACAGTTGCCGCCAACTCTGGTCCAGAATAGTGACTTCTTCTTCCTCCAGAGAGCTGCCTCAAGTCTGGCCCAGACAAGATTCTCCATCTCTCAAGTGACGCCCTCTTTTATCCTCCCAGAGAATGGGCGTGGAATAACGCAAGGGCTTCTGGGAAAAATTACTTCAACCAATGAATTTGCTCCTCCTAAGCATGTAAGCTCCTCCCCAGTAGTTCACAGAAGTACAACTCCCAGTCATGGCCGGAACTAGAGAATTGTTAAGTACCGTCTTAGCATTTAGTAAGAACCTAATATCTCATTATCTCATTAGCAGTTAGTAAGAACCTAACATCTTCATATGCAATTATTTCTTCCCCCATTTTACAATGTTATAGAAATGTTTGTTTTATTTCTTAAGTTCAGAATAAAATGCATTTTTTTAAAAAAGAAAAAAAAAAAAAAAGACATCATGGTATAGTAGTCAGAGAGACTGAGCCCAAGATCTATGTTCAAGATTCAGCTCTGAAACACATTGACTATGTAATACTGGACATGTCATTTAACCTCTCAATGTCTTTTTTATTATTAATTTTATAATTATAACATTTTTGACAGTACATATGTATAGGTAATTTTTTACAACATTATCCCTTGTACTCCTTCTGTTCTGAATTTTCCCCCTCCTTCCCTCCACCCACTCCCCTACATAGCAGGCATTCCCATAGATATTAAATATGTTATAGTATATCCTAGGTACAATATATATGTGCAGAACTGAATTTTGTTGTTGTTGCAAAGGAAGAATTGGATTCAGAAGGTAAAAATAGCCTGGGGAGAAAAACAAAAATAATGCTAACAGTATACACTCATTTCGCAGTATTCCTTTTCTGGGTATAGCTGATTCTGTCCATCATTAATCAATTGGAATTGGATTAGCTCTTCTCTATGTTGAAGATATCCACTTCCATCAAAATATATCCTCATATATACTATATGTTGTTGAAGTGTACAATGATCTCCTAGTTCTGCTCATTTCACTCAGCATCAGTTGATGTAAGTCTCTCCAAGCCTCTCTGTATTCATCCTGCTGGTCATTTCTTACAGAGCAATAATATTCCATAACATTCTTTTACCATAATTTACTCAACCATTCTCCAATTGATGGACATCCGTTCATCTTCCAGTTTCTAGCCAGTACAAAAAGGGCTGCCACAAACATTTTGGCACATATGGGTCCCTTTCCCTTTGTTAGTATTTCCTTGGGATATAAGCCCAGTAGTAGCACTGCTGGGTCAAAGGGTATGCACAGTTTGAAACTTTTGGGGCATAATTCCAGATTGCTCTCCAGAATGGTTGGATTCTTTCACAACTCCACCAACAATGCATCAGTGTCGCAGTTTCCCCCACATCCCCTCTAACATTCATCATTATTTGTTCCTGTCATCTTAGACAATTTGACAGGTTGTAGTGGTATCTCAGAGTTGTCTTAATTTGCATTTCTCTGATCAATAGTGATTTGGAACACTCTTTCATATGAGTGGAAAGAGTTTCAATTTCATCATCTGAAAATTGTCTATTCATATCCTTTGACCATTTATCAATTGGAGAATGGCTTGATTTCTTATAAATGAGAGTCAATTCTCTATATATTTTGGAGATGAGGCCTTTATCAGAACCTTTCAACTGTTAAAATATTTTCCCAATTTGTCACTTCCCTTCTAATCTTGTTTGCATTAGCTTTGTTTGTACAAAAGCTTCTTAATTTGATGTAATCAAAATTTTCTATTTTGTAATCAATAATGATCTCTAGTTCTCCTTGGTCACAAATTCCTTCCTCCTCCACAAGTCTGAGAGGTAAACTATCCTATGTTCCTCTAATTTATTTATGATCTCGTTCTTTATGCCTAAATCATGGACCCATTTTGATCTTATCTTAGTATGTGGTGTTAAATGTGGGTCCAGGCCTAATTTCTGCCATACTAATTTCCAGTTTTCCCAGCAGTTTTTGTCAAATAATGAATTCTTATTCCAAAAGTTGTGATCCTTGGGTTTGTCAAACACAAGATTGCTATTTTTATTCACTATCTTGTCCTGTGAACCTAACCTATTCCACTGATCAACTAGTCTCTCTTAGCCAATAGCAAATGGTTTTGGTGACTGCTGCTTTATAATATAGTTCTTGATCAGGTACAGCTAGACCACCTTCATCTGACTTTTTTTTTCATTATTCCCTTGAAATTATCGATCTTTTGTTCTTCCAAATGAATTTTGTTGTTATTTTTTCTAGGTCATTAAAATAGTTTCTTGGAAGTCTGATTGGTATAGCACTAAGTAAATAGATTAGTTTAGGGAGTATTGTCATCTTGATTATATTCGCTTGGCCTATCCAAGAGCACTTAATGTCTTTCCAATTATTTAAATCTGACTTTATTTTTGCGGCAAGTGTTTTGTAATTTTGCTCATATAGTTCCTGACTTTTCTTTGGTAGATATATTCCCAAATATTTTATACTATCAACCGTTATTTTGAATGGAATTTCTCTTTGTATCTCTTGCTGTTGGATTGTGTTGGTAATGTATAAAAATGCTGAGGATTTATGTGGATTTATTTTGTATCCTGCAATTTTGCTAAAGTTCTGAATTAATTCTAGTAGCTTTTTAGCAGAGTCTTTGGGGTTCTCTAAGTATACCATCCTATCATCTGCAAAGAGTGATAATTTGATTTCCTCATTACCTACTCTAATTCCTTGAATCTCTTTCTTGGCTCTTATTGCGGAGGCTAGCGTTTCTAGTACAATATTGAATAGTAATGGTGATAGTGGCCAACCCTGTTTCATTCCTGATCTTACTGGGAAGGGTTCCAGTATATTGGCATTACATATGATGTTGACTGACAGTTTTAAATTATTTTAAGTAATAGACCATTTATTCCTATACTCTCAAGTGTTTTTAGGAGGAATGGATGTTGGATTTTATCATACGTCTTTTCTGCGTCTATTGAGATGATCATATGATTTTTTTTAATTTGGTTATTGATATGGTCGATTATGCTAACAGTTTTCCTAATATTGAACCAGCCCTGCATTCTTGGTATAAATCTCACTTGGTTATAGTGTATTATCCTGGGGATGATTTTCTGTAATCTTTTTGCTAATATCTTATTTTAGATTTTAGCATCAATATTCATTAGGGAGATTGGTCTATCATTTTCTTTCTCTGTTTTCAGCCTACCTGGTTTAGGTAATAGTACCATGTCTGTGTAATAAAAGGAATTTGGTAGGACTCCTTCAATCACTATGTTTTCAAATAGTTTATATAGCATTGGATTTAGTTGTTCTTTAAATGTTTGGTAGAATTCACATATAAATCCATCTAATCCTGGGGATTTTTTCCTGGGGAGTTGATTAATAGCTTGTTCTCTTTCTTTTTCTGAAATGGGACTATTTAGACTATTTACTTCTTCCTCTGTTAATCTGGGCAAGCTATATTTTTGAAGGTATTCTTCCATTTAATTTAAGTTATCGAATTTATTGGCATAAAGTTGGGCAAAATAGCTCCTAACTATTGTTCCAATTTCCTCTTCATTAGTGATGAGTTCTCCCTTTTCATTTTTAAGACTATCAATTTGCTTTTCCTCTTTCCTTTTTTTAATCAGATTTACTAAGGATTTGTCTATTTTGTTGGTTTTTTCATAGAACCAACTCTTAGTTTTATTAATTCAGTAGTTTTTTTACTTTCAATTTTATTAATCTCTCCTTTTATTTTTAGAATTTCAAGTTTCATGTTAGTCTGGGGCTTTTTAATTTGTTCCTTTTCTAGCATTTTTAGTTGTAAGCCCAATTTATTGACCTTCTCTTTCTCTATTTTATGCAAGTAGGCCTCTAGAGATATAAAACTTCCCCTTATTTACTTCTTTGGCTGTATCCCACACATTTTGGTATGATGTCTCATTATTGTCATTTTCTTGGGTGAAGTTATTAATTATGTCTATGATTTGCTGTTTCACCCAATTGTTAGCATGAGATTATTTGGTTCCAATTATTTTTGGTCTATTTTCCACTGGCATTTTATTGAATGTAATTTTCATTGCATTGTGGTCTGAAAAGGATACATTTATTATTTTTGCCTTACTGCATTTGATTTTGAGGTTTTCTAGTATATGATCAATTTTTGTATAGGTTCCATGAACTGCTGAGAAGAAAGTGTACTCCTTTCTGTCTCCATTTAGCTTTCGCCAAAGATCTATCATATCAAATTTTTCTAATATTCTATTTACCTCTTTGACTTCTTTCTTATTTATTTTTGGTTGGATTTATTTAATTCTCAGAGTGCAAAGTTGAGATCTCCCACTATTATAGTTTTGCTGTCTATTTCTTCTTGCAGCTCTCTTAATTTCTCTTTTAAGAATTTAGATGCTGCACCACTTGGTACATATATGTTTAATATTGATACTGCTTCATTATTGATGCTACCCTTTAGCATGATATAATGCCCTTCCTTATCTCTTTTAATTAGATCAATTTTTGTTTTTGCTTGATCTGAGATGAGGATGGCTACCCCTGCTTTTTTGGCTTTGCCTGAAGCATAGTAGATTCTGCTCCATCCTTTTACTTTTAGTTTGAATGTATCACCCTGTTTCAGATTTGTTTCCTGTAAACAACATATAGTAGGATTCTGACTTTTAATCCAGTCTGCTAACTGTTTCCTCTTTATGAGGCAGTTTGCCCCATTCACATTTATGGTTAGAATGACTAATTCTATATTGCTTGCCATCCTATTAATCTCTACTTATGCTTTTCCCCTTTCCTTCCCTCTTACACCCCTACCCAGTATTAAACTTGTCAACACCACTTGCTTTTCACAGCCCTCCCTTTTTAGTATCCTTCCCCCACCTTAAAGTTCCTCCCTCTATTTTACCCCTTCTCCTCACAATTTCTGTATCCCCTTCCCCTTAGCTTACTCCTTCCCACCCACTTTTCAAAGAAACAGAAGAAGTTTCACCATAAATTGAATGTCAATTGATACACACTATGTTCATCCCCCTCCTTTCTTTCTCTCAGATATAATAGGTTACCTTTGCCTCTGCATGAAATGTAGTACCACCACTTTACCCTTTTTTATGATATAATTTCCTTTCCACCTCTGGTTTCTAGGACAAATTATACATGTGTTCTTTACATATCTTTATGGCAGAAATATATTTCTCAAGATTTCTTTTTACCTTTATAGAAATCTCTTGAGTTCTGTATTTGAAGATCAAACATTTTGTGTAGATCTGTTTTTTTCATCAAGAATAGATGGAATTCATTTATTTCGTTAAATGTCCATCTTCTGCCCTGAAAAAGGATGCTCATTTTTGCTGGGTAAGTTATTCTTGGCTGCATACCAAGTTCCTTAGCATTTTGGAATATCATATTCCAGGCTTTTCGTTCCTTTAATGTGGACGCTGCTAGATCCTATGTTATCCTTATTGTGGCTCCTCCATATCTGAATTGCTTTATTCTAGCAGCTTCTAGTATTTTTTCCTTTGTCTGATGGTTCTTGAACTTGGCCAATATATTTCTTCATGTTTTGATTTTAGGGTCCCTTTCAGTAGGTGATTGATGAATTTTTTCAATGTCTATTTTACCCTCTGTTTCCAAAACGTCTGGGCAGTTCTCTTTGATAATTTCCTGGAAAATAGTGTCCAGGCTCTTTTTTTCCTCACATTTTTCAGGGAGTCCGATTATTCTCAAATTGTCTCTCCTGGATCTGTTTTCCATGTCTGTCGTCTTTCCAATAAGGTACTTGACATTCTTTTCAGTTGTTTTGTTTTTCTGCTTTTGCTTGATGACTTCTTGGTTTCTCCTTGAGTCATTCATTTCTACTTGTTCAAGTCTAATTTTCAATCATGTATTTTCTTCACTCACTTTTTTTATATATTTTTGTAATTGTCCAATTAAGTTTTTAAGTGAGTTTTTTTCTTCTATGGAATTTTTTTCCATTTCATCCATTTTATTTTTTAGAGAGCTGTTTTCTTTTTCCAACTCACTAATTTTATTTCTCAATGATTTGTTTTCTTTATCCACTTTGTCTTCAAATGCATGGGATGACTTCTCCAGACTCTCTTGCCAAGCTTCCCTTTCCTTTTACCATTTCTCTTCTAGCTCTCTTGTGAGAGCCTTTTTGATTTCCTCTATGAGAGTCTTATGTATTGAGGAGCAGATCATATCCCCTAAGGGAGATTCCTCTGGAGACAATCTGCCTTTAATCTCTTCAGTGTTTGAAGTCTGTTCTCTCTCCATACAGAAGCTGTCAATGGTTAGAGCCCTTTAAAATTTTTTGTTCATTTGGTCAAAGCAGGAATCAAAGAAAACAAATTGACAAGAGAAACAATTGGTCTGTTTCTGGGCAGGGGTGGGGCTGGATGGTATTATCGGGCTTCCTCTACAAACTGCAGGAGACAACAGGGAGGCACTAGCAGGACAGCGATGGCTGAGTCTGTGCTCTGAGACTCTAAGAATGTGCAGAGTCACTCTAGGTGGGAGTGGGGGTGACTGGGTCTGGAGAGATGCTAGCTTTCTGGGGTTTTATTCTTTACCTCCAGTGTTTACCCCTTCTTTCCTACTTCTGGCTTGCTGCCAAGATGCAATATCCACACTGGGGCAAAGGTCGTTCCACAGAAACAGCAGAGATCTCCCCCCTCCCCCCCTTGGGTCTGTACAGTGTGAGCTGCTGGCCTAGCTCTCACTGCTTGCCCACAGGCTGTGTCCAGTCTGTTCATCCCCTTCCCTGAGCAAACACAGACCTTTTCTGATGAATTTCAAGGATGTCTTCTGTTGGTGATTATTTGTGGGTTTCTTTTCTAGTCAAGCATTAATTCTGAGGCTTGTCATGAAATAAGTTCTGAGAGAAAATGCAGAGCTCAAGCAGCAGTCTGCCTCCACACCGCCATCTTGGCTGGAAGTCCCTCTCTCAAAGCTTTCTCAACTCAATCTTAAACCAGTCTCAACCCTTGACACAAGTGATTTGCTGGTGGAAAGAACTGGCCCCAGCTGGATCAAGCCAAGTGAATTAGCATTTATTAAACACTTGCTTTATACCAAACTCAGTGCTAAACTCTAAGAATACAAATTCAAGATAAAGAAAGACAATTCCTGTACTCTAGAAGTGTAATGGGGGAGGATGATACAAAAAAGGAATCTGAAAAGTGGAGGGAGTTAAAAAAAGATGAAAGTGTCTAGGGCAGGATAGAGTAAGTCCAGAGAGCCAGTAAGTAGTATAGCCTGGACAAAAATGTAGAAGTATTTTACCTGAGTATGCTCCTTAAAATATAGGTTCTAGAAAGGACCATATAATCAGAGGAAAAATTGCAAAGAGCAGAGGAGAGTCCAGGAATAAAGTAAATTTGTAAGATGAAAATGTTTCTATGACATGGTAAAGAAAGTCCAGAGTCAGGAATGAGGGTTGGAGAAAATTAAGATTCCTCAAAAGCAGTGTCAGTGGATCCTACTTCCCTTTTGTTTATAGTTTTCTGGATGAATAGCCCTGAAAAAAAGTGCTAGAATATTCCTACAAGTTTCCCTGCTCTATAAGCAGGAGAGCAGAACTGGAGTCTGTTCTTATTGCCACAAAATGATGGGGTAAGAGCAGGGCATGATTTTGTCAGTAAAGGCTGCATCAATAGCATGGAAATTAATGAGTGGATCCTGGAGCAAAAGCTGATGGGTCAGCGTATTGGGTAACTAGTGGTTTAGGTTCTGTACCCTACTATAGCCAAAGGGACACTGGAGAGGTGCTGGTATTAAGTGAGTGCATTAGAAATTAGCATGTTCTGGATATATATATACATAGATATATATATATATATATATATATATATATATATATATATATATATATATATATATATATATATATATATATATATATATATATATACACACACACACACACACACACACACACACACACACACACACACACACACACATACACATAAATATATCCTTGATTAATTATAGCCTATTTGGGAGAGGTGGGATAGATGAAAGGGTGGAAAGAATAAAATAAAAAAGATGCACAGCAAAGAACAAAAGAAGAACCTACAAAGAAGTAAAGAAAAGATGGACACTTATGAATATAAGTTCTTCTATTATTGTATATCTTTCTTGAACTGGTAATTTATTCTTATATGTTTTGAATTCTCCCTAATATTCTGCTGGGTATATGACAATGTTCTGTTTTGTTTCATTTTCATTTTCTGTTTTTCTTATATTTTAATAAAATAAATAAAAATTATAAACAAAAAAGAAATAAGCATTCTCTAATGTTAGTTTATAAGGTTTCTTTTTTTTTTTTTAGAGTAAAGCAAAGTTTATTGTACATGCTCCCAAGAAGGGTGTCCCACCCCTCTAGCAGACAATCAAAGAGAGGAAGTGCCTCCTGTGGGCAGGACAGCACCTTTAATCCCTAAAGCAAAACACCCCCTCCCACCACTGACCCTCATACTCATTGGCTGAGAATCTTACATTCTAAATGCGAGATCTACCCATGAAATTGAACTTGATCAATAAGTACATAGTTGCCCATATTTGACTGAAATAGGAGGAAATTATGTCATGAAAGGATAGCAGGAAGGGGACTCAATTATGCCCTTGAATCAATGCTCAAAGTCCTTCAGGCCTACTCAAACTCTGAAGTAGATGAAGCCTTATTCAATTTTCACAACTGTCTTGAAAGATCTCACTTCATCTCATTCAGTCCCTCCTCTTATTTTGTACACTGAAATCTCTTCAAATTTTTGTAACATAATTTCACATTCCCTATGAATTCCTCATTTCCTTCTGATTCCTGTTGGCCTTGGGCCAACGGCTCCACCCTTTTCCCTTTAACAACATCCATCTAACAGACCCTTCAGCTTTCTCTTTCAACCTAATCATTCCAGATAATGAGTTTTGGACAATTCTGGTTATTAATCTGATCAAACAAGGGATGCAGATATGGAGTAATATAACACCACTAAGGGCTATAAGGCCAAACCAAAAGAGCTGCTTCCACCAGCTTTCCAAACCAGGACCCCCAAAAAGTATTGAACAGTGAGGTCCGAGTCTGTACAGGAACACGAGCAAGTTTCCTAATGTTCTTAGGGATTTCTCTTACTAGATTTCCATGTCATCAATCTTTATACAACATGTTGATAAACTTAGTTTAGCACAAACTCCCCCTTCCTCAGCCAACAAATAATCCAACACAAGTCTGTGTTCTAAAATAACTTTTCTGGTTCAAGTAGCTTCATTAGCCAAAAGATCTAATGCCTCAGCCATGATTGGTCATAATCTCTACAACTGCTTGAAGCCTAATTATCCTGTTCAACATATATATATTTGAGTTCTATATCCCCAACTTCCATCTTGAGCCCAGTGGCTGGCTCATACTCTTTAATTATTCTTTCTGGAGGCACCCCAACCATTCGCATCTCCAGTCTGAGTAATGGAGGTATCTAAACTTCATTTTCTTCTTCCCAAATCATCATACAACTGAATCCCTAAATATTCTTTTGCCTGTTCAGGAAGAAAGAAAAAGTTTGGCCTTAGTAGTGTTATATACA
Source organism: Sminthopsis crassicaudata (assembly GCF_048593235.1). Lineage (NCBI taxonomy): Eukaryota > Metazoa > Chordata > Mammalia > Dasyuromorphia > Dasyuridae > Sminthopsis > Sminthopsis crassicaudata. The sequence continues at coordinate 289,397,235 of NC_133617.1, read as the reverse complement.
AATCCCTGTCCAATTAAGAGATAGGTGAGTATAGGCAGTTAAACCACAGATCCAATAATGACCCTTTAGAGCAGGTTGTTCCCTTGAAAATGACTGAACTATTTCTTATAAAAGGGTAATATTGTTGGTCTCTCGTCTCTAGGGGGCCTCCCCCCCCACCAAAGATGACATACTGACATTTCCATAAACCTTGCTCCTTCCTCCAACTACAATTGGCAGCTGGCCACTGATCTATTAGGTTAAAGGTACTCCAAAATGTGGGAAACAGAGTCCCATGTTTCCAGGTGTCCCTGGGGTGACATTGTACCAACCCCATTGATAACTGTACCCAATGTATATGTTCCCTTTGGGATCAGTTACTAAGGATCCAGGCTGGGCTTAAGGGGACAGGTAACCATGACCATTGGTTTAATTATTGGGATCCAACACGGATCCAACAGTTTGATAAGTTAAAAGTTCTCCCCTATAATCTGCATGAGCAGGAGGAACTGGTTCTCATCTCTGGAAAGTAAAGGTCTGGTTTCTATGGCTATCGTGAGGAAATAGGTAAACCCAAAGCTCAGGGAAAGCCCCATGAGGTTCAACTATTATAACACTGTGAAGTTAAGGTGAAATTCCCAAATGAAAATACATCAGCTTCCAAACGGGCAAAGAGACCCAAAATAAGAAAAGAAAAATCATACAGTTACAATACACTGGATTCAGAATCAGTGTTCCCATTCAGTGGAGGTCCCTTCTTCTTATGTAATTTGAGGTCTCCCCTACCTTCAACTGTCCACTCTGATAAAGGTGGAGCCACAGGTCCTTTTGTTCTGGTGTGGTGTCCAGCCTCGTTCCTGGGTGTGAATCAAAGTGTCTGAGGTCAGTGTCACCTGGTAGGGTTTGTCCCAGCACGGAGTCAGCTTCTGTCCTTCCAGGAACGGATCAACACCCAATCTCCAACCTGAATTCTATGAACAGGGAAACCTTGTCAGTACAGCATCACACAGGTTTTAGACATCCCAATGACTGTTCTGGTGCAGTTGCTGAAGGACCTGCCTCATACTTGCTATGGTCAGTACCTCTCTGCCATCAGATAACAGACATTGTCCTTCTGAGTTCTCAACTGCTCTGAGATTTGAGCCCTTCTCCTTTCCTTCTGGGTAAAACTCTGGGTTGCTGTGCAGCAAATTACTTGACTGATCTTGTCCTCCACCAACTGGTCGGGATTTTTACCGCGGAGTTTCTCACTTTGCTTTTCTCTGAGTTTCTCCACTTCAGGCCCATTTTACATTGGGGAGCAAAGAAAAACCCCTGGATGCTGGCGGGCTGCCTAAATCATCAGAGCAGAGCACCTCCCCCCTAGCACCCAGGAGTTCACTTATTCACTGAGTAAAGGATCCCTAAATGAGGTAGGACGTGAATTCAAGTCTTCCTGCCTTCAAGGACGTGTTCTAGCCATTGTGCCATATAATAGTCAAGACAGAATAAATAAAAAAGGAATAAAAAGGATCCATAGCAGCTATCATAAGATACTGTATTTGACATCTCCAGTTTTTATCCTCCAGGTTCTTTAGTTTCATCCAACAGCTTCCTCTGCTAGGAAAATGACTAAGTCTTAAAGTTGCTTTTTAATTCTTCAAAAAATACTATTGGACCCTATTTAAAAGGTACCATTTTACAATTATATAACAAAGATCTAGGGGGAAAGACTGACTTCAAGTATTAGTAGCAAGACAAATTCAGTCCAGAAGAATTACTAGCTTAATTCCCTTCAAAATTGTTTTAAGTCCTTGCTTCTCCCTTCTATTTAATTTTCACCAGGGATTTAAGAACCAAGCAATTAGTGAGATTATTTTTCTTTTCCAGTTAGGATGTCTGACTGCATTGTTTTATATCAAATAATATAACATCATATTTATGATGTGTATTATCACCCTGTTAACTCTAGTTTTTGGCTGTTTGTGTTACCTTACTAAAAGCCACAGTTTAGATTTCAACTTTATAAAGTTAGTTTGTGTTTCCTGCTTAAATTGTCTAATTTTACTGCTTGTGTTGACCCATGACATACTTTCCAATGCTCTAAGCCTGGATAGGAAACCATCTCATCTTTATTCAGGATAAAGATTCAATTACTATGACTGTCACACTCTGACATAATGAAAAGTGCCTCGGAGATTTCTGCTAGCGATAGCTCAATGGCATTTCCCTGGAAATCCATATTGAAATTCTATCTTTGAAAACAGCTTCTCCTTGTGTTTCTGCAAAGCCTGACCATTGTAACATAAAATATTAAGCTGAGGACAAACTGTGGAAAAGCTACCTTTTTCTGAAGCAATTTTCACCATAAATATTTTGAGTCAGTATTATTATCTTTCTGAATTCCATTTAGTCCAATGGTTAATACCTTTTCAAAATGTATATGTCGACAGTAAATACATAAAATATACCAATAATTTCAGCATTTTTCAAATCATAAATTTAATTTAGAACTGAAAAAGAACTTAGAGGCACCAATTCCAACCTCTTCAGTTTTCAGATAAGAAAACTGGAGTCCTGGGAGACTGAAAAAACTTAATGCTGCAAAGATAAATTTGGACCCAAGTCTTCCAGACTCTAGATCTAGAATCTTTATACCATGATGTCTCTGATTACAAGTAAAATAATTTATTAGGGACTAAGTCCTCCAGCACCATTTGAATTATGTCAAAAATATATTAAAATCCTTTTAATTGTGCTATCATTCCACATTAATACTCCTTTTCAGATATATGAAGGACAATTTTTGAATATGAACTGTCAGAGCAAGCATTGAGAGCCAACACATATATCAGGCAACACACACCAATTTCACAAGGTTGATATCAGGCTCAAATGAGAGTATATATACATAATATATGTAAAGTTCTTTGCAAACTTTAAAGCATTATGCTGTCAGTTATTATCATTAAAGATAATTATGATTAACAGATATCTTAATGTATAAATGTTATATACAACATGAAGTTACCAGCAGTTTCTAGGGTGAAATAGTTATTTTTACCACTTTAAATGTCTTTTTCCTCCTGCCTTGAAAGAATAACTGGAGAATTAGATATAGCTTATCTGAATTTATGTCTTGCATATAACTTCCCTCTTTTTTTTTTTTTTTTTTGCTAAGACAATTGGGGTTTAGTGACTTACTGAGGGTCACACAACTAAGAAGTGTTACATGTCTGAATCCAGATTTTAACTCAGGTCCTCTTGACTTCAGGGCTGGTGCTCTCTTCACTGTACCACCAGCTGCCCCTCGTGCAGATAACTTTAAAAACTAAAACAATGTTCCTATCATTTCCCATCTCAGATATTTTTTCTCATTGTTGGATTTCAGTGAGTTATAATTGTTGCCTAAAGACTTTGGTGTTCCCGCTAATTGATCCAATTATTCTGGAAAACAATTTGGAATTTTACTAAAAGAATGAATAAAATGTCTCCACTCTTTTACCTGCAGAACTGACTGCCCGCACAGTTAGCTATACTAAAACTTTTAGAAAGTGGATTTTTCTTATGTTTCTACAAAGCCATACCATTGTAATATAAAATATTATTTCATTGGCCAACCAAATACAACATAACCTGAGGAGAGAAAGTGGAAAAGCTTCCATTTCCTGAAGCAATCTTCTCTATAAATGACCTTGACCATAAATATCCTTGGCCAAGGAGATTAAGGATAAAATGAAAGGTTTCATATAGATGAAATTTTTATAGTCATATTGTTTATGGTAGAGCAGCTAGGTGGCACAATGGATAGAGTGCTAGCCCTAGAGTCAGATTATTTTCCTGAGTTGAAATCTGACACTAGCTCTGGGACACATACTAGCTCATTTAACCCTGTTTTTTCTCAAAGAGCTGCAGAAGGAAATGGCAAATCACTCTACTCTCATTTCCAAGAAAGCCCCAAATTGAGTCACAAAGAGTCAGATACAACTGGAAAAACACATTATCTCAACTATGTCCCAGCTGCTTCAATCTCAAATCACCCCAAACAGACCTATCATCTTCCTGGCGAATCTCTTCTGATAATTTTCCTTTCTGTACACAACACTGTTATTCTCCCAGTCATCAAAGCATGAGAGCCATTCTTCACTTCTTGACACTCATATCATATTCCCTTTACCATGAAGTCCTGCTCTAAAAAGAACAAGATGGGGGAAAGATTGTTAAACTGAACTAAATGTATGCAACAGAGGACCATGCTGGAGGCAGCATAATTTTGAGAACACTGCTCAAGATGCCAGGAGGAGAGGATACCAAAAATAGACAAAATAACTTAAATAATATTCATATCTTTAAAAGGCAAATAGGAACTCATCAACATCTACTGATCTGTATGCCTATTTTCTAATGTTTTATGAGAAAAATCTATAAACCCACTGAGGATTGCATGGGAATGTCTTGTCTGTTGCTGCCTAAGCACATTTCCAAATTAGTAGAATGATTATTCACTGTGACCCTATCTGAGATTGGTTGTTATTTGTCTTTTATTCTTGAAGAGCACCATGATATGCAAGTGAATTGGACTAAAGTGAGAGAGAGCTGTGCAAGGTCACCTGCCTCACTTTCCCCTCTTGAGCCAACTGGGTCCCATGGCAAGATATAGATCAGGATTACTGGAGATGACCCTGGATGACATGGGAGACTTTGGGCTTTTTAAGCCAAGATCTTCAACAGGTCTTAGCTTGACTGAGGCAATGCCCAATCAGTGATTAAAACTAGGTAGCAATTTCTGAGATTGGCATAAGAACTTGAAAGGAGAGAAAACTACAGAGAGAAATCCAGAGAGAAAAAGGGAAAATTTGTAGAAGCAGTAGAAATGTAAATAAGCATCCCTCATTTCCTATTTGCCTCTCTTGGAATTTCCTCTTGGATGAGAATAAAGATCCTTTCTTTTGGATGAAGTGAGATATACGAAGGAAAAGTACATTCACTTTGTATATATTCTGGTATATTCTCATCTGCATAACTTCTCTGGTTGCTATTTTCTTGGATAAATGAGTCCATTTGCTATTCATTCTTCATGACAGTGTTTGTTATAAATATCATTTTCTGGGGAAAAACAAACAAACAAACAAACCTGCCAACATTAAGTTTGAGATACTTCTTCCTCTTTAAGGAATAGAAACCAGAAACTCAGTTTGAAATTAAAGGAAAAAATGCATTTTCCCAAGAGTAACATATTTAGGGAGATAAAGAAATATAATTTTAGCCTGGTACCCTCTCTCTGAGACAAGAAGAGTGCCTAGCCCTGTGGCCCCTTCTCTTCCCTCTAGTCAGGAATCAAAGCTGCCCTTAAGAGATGATAGGCAAGAATTCCTTAACTACTTATGCCTGTTAACCCAAGATCTATATTAAGATAACCCATCTGAACATACACATATCCTACATGGATTATTTTGGACTTCAACAAAGTGGGGATACTGATTTAGATTTAGCACTTCTGAGCACATCTAAAACATCTATCACATCTGAGTACCTTTCTAGAATTTAATGGATTGTTCTGGTTTGGTGGGAACTAAACCATTGTTTCCAAACCATTAAATGACCTCACCTGTTAGTCAATAAGCATTTATTAGGCATCTACTATGCACCAGATACTTTGCTAAGTACTGAGGATCCAAAAAAAAATGGAAAGAAGATAGTTTCTGCCTTTGAAGAGCTCAAAATCTAATGAGAGACAATAAGCAAACAAGCAGATATGAACAAACAATACATCAGGATACATTGAAAATATAAAACTAAGACACTAGAATAAAAGGGGATTAGAAAAAGCTATCTGTAGAAAGTGAAATTTTAACTGGATTTGAAGGAAACCAGGAAATTCAGAAAGTAAAGATAAAGGGAAAATAAGATTCTAGTCATATAAGACAGCCATAAAAAATATCTAGACTTGAAAGATGGAGTGTGTGGTTTATAGAATAGCAGGGAGGCCAGCATCACTGGATCAAAGATTATAAAATATAAGAAGATTTGGAAAGGGAGTGGGTTGAAGAGGATGTTAGGTTATGAATGACTTGGAATGTCAAACAAGAGGATTTTGTATTTGACCTAGAAAGCCATTGGAGTTTGCTAAATATGGGGAATGTAGAGAGTGACACTGTCATACCTGCAATTTGGGAAAATCATGTCAGCAGCTGAATGGAGGATGGCCTGGAATAGGGAGAGATTTGAAGAACCACAATCAAGTTCTCGCAAATTGTACAAATATAAGGCAATTAGAGCCTGCACCAGAATGATGGTAGTGTTGAGAAGAAAAATGTGACTATTCAAGAGATATTGCAAAAATCAAACTAACAGACACTGGCCACAGATTGAATAGAAGAAAGGGCGAGAGATGGTAAGGAATTAAGGTTGACTCCTAAATTGTGAATCCTAGGGACTATAATAGTGTGAATACAGAGAACTAGAGCCAAAAAAGGCAAGAAAGGCAAAATAGTCTTGAAGCCTACAATCTTTGGAAATAGATGGAAAGACAAATGTAGAAAGGCATATGGGGATTAATTCTGTCTACTGAAGTGCCAGCAAATCCAAACAAACTTGGTTTCCATATAGATTGACTTGCACTATTTGGAAACTGCTATACTAAGAAAGCAATGATCACCAGAGGCTAATTGCATCCACCAGCAGAGATCTGAGCCAGCAATATTATTGCAGAGTGGATAGCGCTAGCCTGGAGTCAGAAAACTCTGAAAGTGCAAATCTAGCTTCAGGCACTCCTAACTATATGATCCTGTTTAAATTAACCTGTTTGCCTTTATTTCCTCATTTGTAAAAGGGGATGGTAATAATGTCTACCTCTTAGGAATACTGTATGGATCAAATGAGGAAGTAATTGTAAATTTATTTACATATTACCTGGTATAGAGTAAGCACTATATATATGTTACTACCACTATAATCATCTTTATCACCTTTTCCTTCTGGGAAGTAAAACAAGAGAATTTTTTCTTGTCTCCCAAAGTGTCCCATCAGTTCCTTCATTCATTCGGGGCCTCAGTGAGGAATCATTCAGAATAGTTCTAGGAAATAACAAAATCCCTTGAAATTTGGTTGAGGGGCAGCTAGGTGGGGCAGTGGATGAAGGACCATCCTTGAAGTCAGGAAGACCTGAGTTCAAATTTGACCTCAGATATGTAATACTTTTTGGCTGTGTGACCTTGGGCAAGTCACTTAACTCCAACTGCCTCAATTTAAAAAAAAAAATTTAAAGAGGCAAATGAGATTAGGGAAGATTAAAGATTTCCCAGTGTCTGAAGAGGGATTCAAAGCCATATCTTCTTGATTTTGAATTCTATTCTCTACTGAAAATTCTATATTTTTATCTCCTTGAAATAGAAAAGGATAAAGAGATTTGATATGGATACAAACATAGAGACAAAGATCAATTAGATATATATGCAAATTGATTAGATTTTGATCTGGATAGATAAGTATAGATAGATTAGGTATACATAAATTACATCTAGGTATAGGTATAGAGATGAAAGAGACAAATGATAGAAAGAAAGATAATAGGTAACTAAATAATAGAAATCTAGATGGATGATAGATAAATAGATAGATAGATAGATAGATAGATAGATAGATAGATAGATAGATAGATAGATAGAAAGATAGGTGATACATAGATGGATAGCTTCTAGTAAAGTACTATCTTAAAGGCTCTCTTCTAATAAGGTTGAAAGTAACATCAAGTAAATGTCAGTAGTACATAAGATTCCCTTTAAGACATAACTATTGAACAGAAATAATTTTGTTCAATTACCTGTTGACTAAACATCCAAAGCAAAATCTTTTCCATTTCGATTGCTTCTATTTTTAGATTGGGCCATCATTACCTCTTGCCAATATTTTTCAGATATTAATAAAGGAAAGGTACTGGATTTGGAGTTACTACATACTATAATGTATGACTCTCTGGACCTTAGTTTCCACATACATAAAGTGAAAAACATTGAAGGAAATTATTTCCAAGGTCCTTTCCAATTCTAAATCTATGATCTTATTGCAATACTAGTCTGAGCACCTCCAATGTCCTCTCATTCTTTTCTATCCTACAAAGAACTGCTCCTATATAATTTTCTCTCTTACTTTATCCCTTTAGGTCCAGTTCAAGTGTCAGAATCTTCAAGAAGCATTTTTTTATCTTTCTCTTCCACTTTGCCCCAAACAAAAATATTCTCTCTCTTCTCTCAACCCTCATGAGTATGCTTGTACCTCTCATAGATTATATAATTCCACATATGTTATGTTATATCGATTTGTATATCTTATCATTTCATTGGGGAGGGGATTTGAGATTAAGTGATTTATGGGTCACATAGCTACTAAGTGTGGAATGCCTGCAGCTGGATTTGGACTCCAGTTCTCCTGAAACCAGGACTAGTGCTCCATCCATTGCACCACCTACCTGTTCCATATTATTATTTCTTTTTGTTTTTTTTAAAGCTTTATATTTTCAAAACATATACACAGATAATTTGACTACACTGACCCTTGCATAGCTTTGTGTTTCAGATTTTCTCTTCCTTCCCTCCACCCCCTCCCCTAGATGGCAAGAAATCCAATATATGTTAAACATGTTAAAATATATGTTAAATCCAATATGTATAGACATATTTATATAATTCTCTTATGTATCAGATCAAAAATCAGATTAAAAAATAAAGTAAATGAGCAAGAAAACAAAATACAAGCGAACAAGAAAAAGTAAGAATGTTATGTTGTGATTTACATTCAGTTCCCACAGTCCTCTCTCTGGATGTAGATGGCTCTCTTCATCACAAGGTCATTGGAACTGGTATCAGTCATCTCATTGTTGGAAAGAGTCACGTTCATCAGAACTGATTGTCATATAATATTGTTGTTACTATGTACAACAATCTCCTGGTTCTGCTCATTTCACTTAGTATCTGTTCATGTAAGTCTTTGCAGCCCTCTTTCAAATTAGCTTCCTGACCACTTCTTATAAACAATAATATTCCATAACATTCATATACCATAACTTATTCAGCCATTCTCCAACTGATGGGCATCCACTCAATTTCTACGTTCCCGCCACTACAAAAAGGACTGCCACAAACATTTTTGCACATGTGGGTGCCTTTCCTTCTTTTAAGATCTCTTTGGGATATAGGCCCAAAAGAAACACTGCTGGATCAAAGGGTATGCACAGTTTGATAGCTTTTTCATAACATAGTTCCAAATTGCTCTCTAGAATGGCTAAATCTGTTCACAGTTCCACCAACAATATATTAGTGTCCCAGTTTTCCCACATCCCCTCCACTATTTGTCATTATCTTTTCCTGTCATCTTAGCCAATCTAAGAGTTGTGTAGTTTTATCTCAGAGTTGTCTTAATTTGCATTTCTCTGATCAATAGTGATTTTAACTGAAAATTGTCCATTCATTTCCTTTGACCATTTATCAGTTGCAGAATGGCTTGAATTCTTATAAATTTGAGATAATTTTCTATATATTTTAGAAATGAGACCTTTATCAGGACCTTTAAATGTGAACATGATTTCTCAATTTATTGCTTCCCTTTAATCTTGTCTTTATTCACTTTGCTTGTACAAAAACTTTTTTTGATTATATTAAGTTTAAAAAGTTTATATATATATATATATATATATATATATATATATATATATATATATATATATATATATATATATACTTTCCAGAATCAACTTTTGTGTTCCTTTCTTTTATTATTCTTAAAATAATCTATATTCCAATTAAAGGCGTCTTCAAACACAAACACATTCTAAGCTTTTATTTTTCATAAGTACTTTTGCTCATACCCATCCTCAAGAGTAAAAATGTCTTTTCCTCTGCATCCATCCCTCAAGGTCAATTTCAAATACCAAATCTTTCATGAAGACTTCCTTGATCTTTCCCTTCTGCCTTCCCCAAATAAAAATTTCTCTCCCTCTCTTCTCTCAACACTAACATGTTTATACTTTACATGGACTATATATAATTCCACACATATTGAATTTTATTTTATGTGATAATATCATCACTTTTCTCTTATTTTTCAAACTATATGATTTTTGAAGCAGGGAACAGACCTCTTTAATCTTTATATGCCCCTCACACCTAGGCTCTAAATAAATCTGTTCAACAAATGAATGAATGAAGTCTAAATGAACATTACAGTTATAAATCCCCAATGTCTAAAATAAAGTTAAGAACTTCTAGGAGGTACTACATAAATTAAAACTATCACTACATGCAAATTTTATTCTTTGACATTCAAAAATGTATTATAAAGACACTTAATTATATCATCAATTTCAGGGCTTGCTTGAAGATAGCAACAGAATAAGAAAGCATAATGATTTTGCTAAGGACTTTTTCCCTCATATAATATGAATACATCTCTAATAGAGAAAAATTCATAGCAAGTCATAGAACTCACAGAATTATGGACTCATAAAAAGCTGGAAAGAAATAGGTCATTGATATGATTCAGAAGCATAGTCAATGAGGGAACATTTTTCTTTGTACCAGAAATGCTACTGATCTGAGGTTTAAGAATTTAAGGTTCAAATAATCAAGTTCTTTGTACTCCTTAAGGAAGATCTAACCCTTGAGTCTACACTTCCTTTGTGCTGCCTTCACATTTCCTTCACAAATCCTCACACCACATTGTCTTAATTATGCCTGTTCTACAGTCCCAGGCAAAAATTTAAAGTGGGATTTGCCATTGCTGTATTTTCCTAGCACCTAATTCAGTCTTTCTAGAAGACAGAAACAGAGAAACAGAGTATTGAAATGACATTGAAAAAGGGAGAATTTTGTAGAAAAGAAGGACATAATTTTCTGTCAGGAACAATGATTTTCTACAATCCAGGATTCTTTGAAATCTTCCGTTTGAAGGAGGGAAAGGGGACCACATATGAAAAAATGTTTGTGGCAGCCCTTTTTGTGGTGGCAAGAAACTGGAAACTGAATGGATGCCCATCAGTTAGAGAATGGATGAATAAATTATGGTATATAAATGTTATGGAATATTATTTTTCTGTAAGAACTGATCAGTAGGATGATTTCAAAGTGGCCTGGATGGACTTACATGAACTAATGATAAGTGAAATGAATAGAACCAGGAGATATGTATATAGTAACAGCAAGGTTATACAATGATCACTTCTGATGGATATGGCTCTCTTCAAAATTGACACAATTCTGATCAATTCCAATGACCTTGAGATGAAGAGAGACATCTACACACAGAGAGAGGACTATGGGAGCTGGGTTTGGTTCACAACATAGCGTTTTCACTCTTTTTGTTGTTATTTGCTTGAATTTTATTTTCTTTCTCATTTTTTCCTGTTTGATTTGATTTTTCTTGTGCAACAAGATAATTGTATAAATATATATTCATATATTGGATTTAACATATATTTCTACCAGGTTTAGCATATATTGGATTACTTGATATCTAGGGGATGGGATAGAAGAAAGGAGGAGAAATTGGAACACAAAGTTTTACAAGGGTTAATATGTTAAAAATGTATCCATGTATATATTTTGAAAATCAAAAGCTTTAATAAAAAAAGAAATCATCCTTTTGAAAGCAGAGAATAGGATGTATAGTTTCTTTCCCCTGATTTCTCTTTATTCCATTTCTCAGAAAAATTGATTACATGAAATTGACACATTACTTATAATAATAATAATGCTATAAGCCATGGTCAGAGATGATACTTAAAATTTCCATTGCAATAAGTAAGCAGTAAAAATCAGAAGAGACTAGCTAGAACTATGGCAATCTGGAACAATGTCATCTAAAATAATAATTGTACTGGTTTTTTTCCCTTCCATCACTCTTCTGAACACCTGTAGTAAGAACTTCATTTGTCCCTTTCTTATGATATTCACTGCATCTTATTTTATAATACTTGTAAACATGGAGCATTTCATGTAGTAGAATTTCAAAGATGTCTTTCTATTACACATATTCTCTCTTCTACTAGAGTACAAGCTCTTTGAGGAAAGTGATGTGCTAAAAGTAATTTTATAGCTCTCAAACTGTACACTCCACCAGGCATATAATGGGCATCTATTTAACATTTGTTCATTTATTCTTTTAATTCTGCTTATTTCACTCAGCATCAGTTCTCCATGTTTGTTTGAAATCTTTTTCCTCATTTCTTACAGTATAATAAAATTCCATCATATTCAAAGCCAGCTTATTCATCCATTCCTCAATTGGTGGGCATTGCTTTTGTTTCTATGAAAGTACCAAAATAGAGTTCTTGAAAAGAGCTACTATAAATCGTTTGATACATTGAGGGCCTTTCCCTTTTTCATTGTTATTGTTTGGATATTGGCTAAATGAAAATATAGCTATATAAGAGGGCATCCAATGTTAATTAATTTCTAATGCATAATTACAAATTGCTTTCCAGAATGATTGTACCCATTTTCAAGCTCACCATTTTTTATTTTTTTTTTTTTTGCCTATTGTACCTATTTTACCATAGTGCCTCTAAAATTTTTAACTTCCTTTTTTGTTATCTTTGCCAATATGAGGTGGAATCTCAGAACTGCTTTATATTATTAGCAACTTAAAGCATTTTTTCATATAGTTCCACATAGCCTGAGTCACTATATTGGAAAACTACCTGTTCATAGCTTTAGATCATTTATTACTTGGGAAATGACTTTTATTCTTAAAAATTTGAATCAGTGCCTTATGTGCCTTGGATATCAGACCTTTATCAAAGAATCTTAGTATAAGGATATTTTCCCCTATTTTTATGTTTTTAATTTTAGCTTTAATGGATTTCTTCAAAAGCTTTTAACTTTATATATAACAAAAGAGAATAATTTTGAAGACTTTAACAAACTAATAAAGAATGAAATGAGCAGAATCAAGATGACAATTTACATAACAACTATATGGTAAAAAAAAAAGTTTTAAAAGCTTTAAGAACTATGAAGCAGTAATTTATGCATGAATGACAGGATTTTTTAGCCAGTAAACAGACTTAAATAAAATGATTCAAGAAAAACTTTTAGATTGGTTATACAAATTGCCAAATGAAATTCATTAAAGGGCTTATTTATTAACATGCTATTTGATTTGCTTATAAACCTGTGTTTTACTAATGTGAAAGTTGTGTCAATATTCATATACTTTGCCATTTATTGCTGGTATATACTTTTACGACTGATATTTAAGTATCTATTCATGCTCTTTATGTTACTCTAATGTATAGTATGCATACACTATTATAACAACTGTATATACAATGTTACTGCATGTAACCTTATACATCTGGCTAGAGTATACAATTCTATTAGATCTAACCATTTATTTGGAGGTACTCATGATCCTTAGGCCATTAGCAAAGCTAGATGTAAATTCTCTTGGAAGAATGTTACTTGTTTTGAAAAATGTATCACATGGATTTTACTGAGTTTCAGCACTCAAAAGAGAATCTTTGTGTCTTCCCTTTGTAACTAGCGAGAAATCAAGAATTTAGGACTTATGTCTGTAAATGATGGACAGACTCATTCAGAAGACAAATCACATTAAGTAAAAACAAATAACAAGAGCTAAAGTATAAAGACATATAATCACATAAATTAAAGGATAACAAAATATTAATAATCTACTTCTTTATGAAGTGCATGAAGTTCTCTCTGATGTAATTGCTAGGCCCTACTATTACTTCTGAGGCAATTGTGGACTAGTCCTGGAAACTGAGAGCCTGAGAGTACAACTGAGAGACTAAGTCAATAGAGATGTCATAGTCAGCAGTGAATAGTGTAAAAACTACACAAGGGAAGAAAGTCATTAAAACCCTTCAGTATCAAAGATATGGGCTTTCTTCACTATAAATTCTCTATGTGTGTGTCTCACTACTGTTTGTACATCTCACTGATATTACATAAATCTGTAATTAGGAGAAGATTTTTTAGTTATTATTATTGTTATTATGATGATTATGCCATTTTGATAAATTACTTTGCTTTTGTAACTTATGCATAATGTGCATAGATGCTCATATTAACTCTCTGGACTAGGTCATTAACACAAATTTATCTTCACACTGGAAGAGGTATATCTAAAGTAGGATTTTCACGTTTAGAAAATACTCAAACTCGAGGGCGGAGCCAAGATGGCGGAGAAGAAACACACGACTCAGTGAACGTCCTCACTCCCTCACAACCAATTAGATAAATTAAGTCTCAAAATTAGCTCAGGACTGATAGATACCACAAGGACTGGAAGCACGACTTACCAGCTGAAGAGAATCTGGAGTTTCAACAGGAAAGGTCAGTTCTCAGGGGAGGAATAAGAAAGACCAGCACAGACGGTGGGGTAGGGGCACACTGCGCCCATTGCGCTGGGAAGGGCTCTGGGATCAGAGAAGCCACTGAGGTAAAGGAATCTGGCACAGGCTGTTAGCTCTTCTCTGATAATTATTTAGCAGTTCAGAAGAGAAAGCCAAAATATTTTAAAACTCAGATTAGATTTTCCCCGGACCCTGGGGGTGACTCAGGCACAGATCTCGGCACCAGGGGGTGTGGCCTCAGCTACCTCCTGAGAATAGTTAAGAGACTGACAAGTGGGTGGATACGGCCCAAGGCAACACACACTGCCTAGCTTAGCTGGAGGGAGTGGAACTCAGCTCCAGGAAGTCCCAGAGAAGCGGAACCTTTGAACTAGGGACCGCGGTTTCTGGCAGACACTTCCAGTTTGAGCACAGGGGCTTTTCACGTCACCTGCTGCAGACATCCACGCCCCACTGCTGTCTTTACTATTCTACGCCCTTGAAGCACAGCAGTGCTAATCACCTCTGAGGCACTTCCAGGGAGGGGGTGGGGAACTCTCTCCCAGAGCTCTCTCTTAGCTCGGGCCCAGGAGCCGCTGCATCCATCCGGTCTGGGAGGAAGCTGGTAAAGAAGTAAATAATTTCCTACCCCAGAGACAGACCCCAAAAGATTTTTTTTAAGTATGAGCAAAAAAGCTAGAAAAACCATAGATTCCTTCTATACAGAGAAAGAGCGGGTGTCCAACCCCGAGGAAGTTGACAGCAGAGAATCAGATAACAACCTAAAGGGGAACGATTCCTGCCCCCCATCACATAACTCTCTCCTAGAAGAAGCTCTTAAAAAATTGAGGGAGATCGAAGAAAAATGGGGAAAAGAAAGGGAAGTTATGATAGAGAATAACAACGTCCTGAAATTGGAGTTGGAAAAAATAAAGAATTCACAGGAGATGCAGGGAAACAAAATTAGTGAATTAGAAAAGGTTAAAAAAACACAGGAAAGTAGGATTTCTGAATTGGAAAAGATAAAAAAGTCTCAAGAAAATAGAATTTCTGAATTGGAAAAAGAAAATAATTCTCAAAAAAAAAAAATTAGGGAAATGGAAAAAAACTCAATAGAGCAAAATAATTCATTTAAAAACGAAATTGGGCATTTACAAAAAGAACTAAAAACTGTGAAAGAAGAAAATAACTCCTTAAAAGTCAGGATGGAACAAATAGAAATGAATGATTCACAGAGAACCCAAGAATCAGTCAAACAAAACAAAAAAAAAATGAGAAGCTGGAGAACAACGTCAAATACTTACTGGGAAAATCTATAGACCTGGAAAATAGATCTAGGAGAGATAATCTGCGGATTATTGGACTTCCAGAAAACTATGACCAAAAAAAGAGCCTAGATTCTATTTTACAGGAAATTATCAAAGAGAACTGTCCAGAGATAATAGAAACAGAAGGGAAAGTAGATGTGGAAAGAATTCATCGAACTCCTTCTGAAATAGACCCTAAAAAAAGAACACCACGGAATATTGTGGCTAAGCTGCAGAATTACCACACAAAGGAGAAAATCCTGCAAGCAGCTAGAAAAAAACAATTTAAATACCAAGGTGCCACAATAAGGGTCACCCAAGATCTGGCTGCCTCCACATTAAAAGATAGAAGGGCCTGGAACCTGATATTCTGAAAGGCAAAAGATCAAGGACTGCAACCAAGAATGAACTACCCAGCTAAGTTTAGCATCTTTTTCCATGGAAGAAGATGGTCATTCAATGAAACAGAGGAATTCTATATGTTTCTAAGAAAAAAACCAGACTTAAACAAAAAATTTGATCTACATCCACAAGACTGAAGAGAAACAGAAAAAGGTACACAGAACCCTTGAGAACTGTAACTCTGTTGTGGGTATATAAAAAATACTCAAGGATAATTTGATTTTACTGATATAAAAGAAAAAAAGGGGGGCGTGGTAAAGGGAAGGCGGTCGGTTCAGAAAAAGGGGAAGGAGTGATAAAAAGAGGGAAACTACATCCCAGGAAGAGACATAGAAAATACACCATATCTGAGGGAACTTAGTGAGGGGGAGAATCATTGTGTGAATCTTACTCTCATCAGAAGAGGCTCAAAGAGTAAATAATTAACATATTTGTTTTTCAGAGAATTTTCTCTCACCTCATTAAAAGGGGGGAGAGGAAAAGGGGAAAGGAAAAGGAGAATAAGTGAAGGGACTTGGAGGGAGGGGGGAGGGATCCTAAAAAAAAAAAAAAAAAAAAGAGGGAGGGTTGCGCGTCACAAGGGGGGTCTGTAAATTAAATATCGGGGAGGGGGATCAGGGGGGTCAAGGGAAAAAAGTCTAATCTGGGGATAATACGATGGCAGGAAATACAGAATTAGTAATTTTAACTGTAAATGTAAATGGGATGAACGATCCCATCAAACGGAGACGGATAGCAGATTGGATCAAAAAGCAGAACCCTACAATTTGTTGTCTACAGGAAACACACTTAAAGCAGGGAGATACATACAGAGTAAAGGTAAAAGGTTGGAACAGAGCCTATTATGCTTCAGGTAAAGCCAAAAAAGCAGGGGTAGCTATCCTTATCTCAGATCAAGCAAAAGCAGAAGTAGATCTCGTTAAAAAAGATAAGGAAGGAAACTATATCCTGCTGAAAGGTAGCATAAATAATGAAGCCATATCAATACTAAACATATATGCACCAAGTGGTATAGCATCTAACTTTCTAAAGGAAAAGTTAAGAGAACTGCAAGAAGAAATAGACAGTAAAACTATAATAGTGGGAGATCTCAACCTTGCACTCTCAGATTTAGACAAATCAAACCACAAAACAAACAAGAAAGAAATTAAAAAAGTAAATAGAACATTAGAAAAACTAGGTATGATAGACCTTTGGAGAAAACTGAATGGCAATAGGAAGGAATATACTTTCTTCTCAGCAGTTCATGGATCCTATACAAAAATTGACCATATATTAGGACATAAAGATCTCAAAATTAAATGTAGGAAGGCAGAAATAATAAATGCCTTCTTCTCAGATCACAATGCAATAAAAGCTACATTCAGTAAAAAGTTAGGGGTAAATAGACCAAAAAGTAATTGGAAACTGAATAATCTCATCTTAAAGAATGACTGGGTGAAAGAGCAAATTATAGAAACAATTAACAATTTCACCCAAGATAATGATAATGATGAGACATCATATCAAAATCTTTGGGATGCAGCTAAAGCAGTAATAAGGGGAAATTTTATATCTTTAGAGGCTTATTTGAAGAAAATTGAGAAAGAGAAGATTAACGAATTGGGCTTACAACTTAAAAGGCTAGAAAAAGACCAAATTATAAACCCCCAACCAAAAATTAAACTCGAAATACAAAAATTAAAAGGAGAAATCAATAAAATTGAAAGTAAAAAACTATTGAATTAATAAATAAAACCAAGAGTTAGTTTTATGAAAAAGCCAATAAAATAGATAAACCTTTGGTAAATTTGATCAAAAAAAAGAAAGAGGAAAATCAAATTGATAGTCTTACAAATGAAAAGGGGGATCTTTCCACCAATGAAGAGGAAATTAGAGAAATAATAAGGAGTTACTTTGCCCAACTTTATGCCAATAAATTTGATAACTTAAGTGAAATGGATGACTTTCTCCAAAAATATAGGCTCCCTAGATTAACAGAGGAGGAGATAAATTGCTTAAATAGTCCCATTTCAGAAAAAGAAATAGAACAAGCTATTAATCAACTCCCCAGGAAAAAATCCCCAGGGCCAGATGGATTCACATGTGAATTCTACCAAACATTTAAAGAACAATTAGCCCCAATGTTATATAAATTATTTGAAAAAATAGGGGATGAAGGAGTCCTACCAAACTCCTTTTATGACACAGACATGGTACTGATACCTAAACCTGGTAGATCGAAAACTGAGAAAGAAAATTATAGACCAATCTCCTTAATGAATATTGATGCTAAAATCTTAAATAAGATATTAGCAAAAAGACTTCAGAAAATCATCTCCAAGATAATACACTATGATCAAGTAGGATTTATACCAGGAATGCAGGGCTGGTTTAATATTAGGAAAACTATTAATATAATTGACCATATTAATAATCAAATTAATAAGAACCATATGATCATCTCAATAGATGCAGAAAAAGCATTTGACAAAATCCAACATCCATTCCTACTAAAAACTCTTGAGAGTATAGGAATAAATGGATTATTCCTTAGAATAATCAGGAGTATATATTTAAGACCGTCAGTAAGCATAATATGCAATAGAAATAAACTGCAACCTTTCCCAGTAAGATCAGGAGTGAAACAAGGTTGCCCACTATCACCATTACTATTCAATATAGTACTAGAAACGCTAGCCTCAGCAATAAGAGCCGAGAAAGAGATTCAAGGAATTAGAGTAGGAAATGAGGAAATCAAACTATCACTTTTTGCAGATGACATGATGGTATACTTAGAGAACCCCAAAGACTCTGCTAAAAAGCTACTAGAAATAATTCAAAATTTCAGCAAAGTGGCAGGATACAAAATAAATCCACATAAATCCTCGGCATTTTTATATATCACTAACAAAATGCAACAGCAAGAGATACAAAGAGAAATTCCATTCCAAACAAATGTTGAGAGTATAAAATATTTGGGAATCCATCTACCAAAGAAAAGTCAGGAATTATATGAGAAAAATTACAAAACACTTGCCACAAAAATAAAATCAGATTTAAATAATTGGAAAGACATTCAGTGCTCTTGGATAGGCCGAGCGAATATAATAAAGATGACAATACTCCCCAAACTAATCTATTTATTTAGTGCTATACCAATCAGACTCCCAAGAAACTATTTTAATGACCTAGAAAAAATAACAACAAAATTCATATGGAAGAATAAAAGGTCAAGAATTGCAAGGGAACTAATGAAAAAAAACTCAGAGGAAGGTGGTCTAAGTGTACCTGATCTAAAGCTATATTATATAGCAGCAGTCACCAAAACCATTTGGTATTGGCTACGAAATAGACCGGTAGATCAGTGGAACAGATTAGATACAAAGGACAAAAAAGGGTACATCTATAGCAATCTAATCTTTGACAAACCCAAAGATTCCAACATTAGGGATAAAAATTCATTATTCGGAAAAAACTGTTGGGAAAACTGGAAATTAGTATGGCAGAAATTAGATATGGATCCACACTTAACACCATATACCAAGATAAGATCAAAATGGGTCCATGATTTAGGCATAAAGAGGGAGATAATAAATAGATTAGAGGAACAGAGGATAATCTACCTCTCAGACTTGTGGAGGAGGAAGGAATTTATGACCAGAGGAGAACTAGAGATCATTATTGATCACAAAATAGAAGATTTTGATTACATCAAACTAAAAAGTTTCTGTACAAATAATACTAATGCAAACAAGATTAGAAGGGAAGTAACAAATTGGGAAAATATTTTTAAAAACAAAGGTTCTGACAAAGGTCTCATTTCCAAAATATATAGAGAACTGACCCTAATTTATAAGAAACCGAACCATTCTCCAATTGATAAATGGTCAAAGGATATGAACAGACAATTCTCAGAGGAAGAAATTGAAACTATATCCACTCACATGAAAGAGTGTTCCAAATCACTACTGATCAGAGAAATGCAAATTAAGACCACTCTGAGATACCACTACACACCTGTCAGATTGGCTAAGATGACAGGAACAAATAATGACAAATGTTGGAGGGGATGTGGGGAAACTGGGACACTAATACATTGCTGGTGGAGTTGTGAAAGAATCCAGCCATTCTGGAGAGCAATCTGGAATTATGCCCAAAAAGTTATCAAACTGTGCATACCCTTTGACCCAGCAGCGCTACTACTGGGATTATATCCCAAAGAAATACTAAAGAGCGGAAAGAGACATATATGTGCCAAAATGTTTGTGGCAGCTCTTTTTGTTGTAGCTAGAAACTGGAGGATGAATGGATGTCCATCAGTTGGAGAATGGTTGGGTAAATTGTGGTATATGAAGGTTATGGAATATTATTGCTCGGTAAGAAATGACCAGCAGGAGGAATATAGAGAGGCCTGGAGAGACTTAAATCAACTGATGCTGAGTGAAATGAGCAGAACCAGAAGATCACTGTACACTTCAACAACAATACTGTATGAGGATGTATTCTGATGGAAGTGGAAATCTTCAACATAAAGAAGATCCAACTCACTTCCAGTTGATCAATGATGGACAGAGGTAGCTGCACCCAGAGAAGAAACACTGGGAAATGAATGTAAATTGTTAGCACTAATATCTATCTGCCCAGGTTACATGTACCTTCGGAACCTAATGCTTATTGTGCAACAAGAAAATGGTATTTACACACATGTATTGTATCTAGGTTATATTGTAACACATGTAAAATGTATGGGATTGCCTGTCATCGGGGGGAGGGAGTAGAGGGAGGGGGGGATAATTTGGAAAAAATGAATACAAGGGATAATATTATAAAATATATATATATATATATATATAATAAAAAAAAAAAAAAGAAAATACTCAAACTCTCCCAAACATCCAGAGACAATCCTACTGTGAGAGAAATACATTTCCTTATTCAACAATATAATTCTCAAATATTCACTAATGCGTTTTCATTTATGTAATCCCAGCTATGAACATGGTGATACATTAGATATAACCATGCAGTTAATAATAAGGAAAATCAATAATTATATCACAGATACTTATATAAGGTAAATATAAGAAAAATACAAGTAATTCTGTATACTAACATGGATCACATTCCACCAATGCACATAAGAGTATATACATACTTAGAGAAACCTCACAGAGAAGCACATGAATGAGGTTCAGAATTGATAAATCATAGCTCTGGAACATTTTTGTGTTAACTAGAAGTTTCCACAACTAAACTGAGTTAATCCATAAAGTATTTAACTAAAACATCATAGGATGGGATGTTTCATCTAATACAGTCAATATACTGAGAAATTACTCTGATTCTCTACTTCAAAGCTATTCCTCCTATTGAGTGAGCTGGGCATACTCAATAGCAACTATAGCATGCATCACTTCCAATTTATGTTTAGCTGATGCTTTCAGCTGAATAGTGCTATACTCTTCTAGGGAAAGATAATTACTTTTATCCTGAGGTTGACAAAAACCTCTCAAATTTGCTCCTTTGCATAATTCTCTCTCTCTAATTCTTAGGAATAACAGGTGACAATACAAAGAAAACAGCTTCCAGTTTTCAGTTCTCTTCACAGAAAAAAATTTTATCAAGAGTATAAATATTCTCTCTATTTTTTCTTCCTCCCAGAAACAAGTAGGAGGAGTAGAGAGTATGGCAGGCCCACATTGTGCATTCATTCTATCCAGTAACAAGTGACAATACATGTAATTTTCCCTTTAACACACTGAAAGCTATGCTTTCATCTCTCATCACTTTATGAGTTCTAATTCTGAGTCCTCTTTGCAAATGATTCCCCACATTTAGGTTGTAGCTAGTAAATTCTTTTCTTGAAGTAGAACCAAGATGGTGGAGGAAGGGCAGGAACTCACCTGAATCATTTCAAATTGTTCTCCAAACAACTTTAAAATAATGCCTCAAATGAAAATCTAGAATGAAGGACTGTAATGAAGTACATTTTAGGTCATGCTCTAATAAGACAACAGTGGGCCTTGGAAGAGGCTGCATCAGAGGCAGAAGCAGTTCTCAGTATATTGATTATAAGGGGATCAGCCAAGTAGTCAATGAGAGATGACAAGGAAATCTTTGTTAGCACTAGGTGCAGAACCTCATTGCATTGGTTATACTTGGTTCCAGGTCATAAACCCACGGCAAAGGGAAAGATTAGCAGTCATGCATGCAAACTGTATTTGCAGTAATAGGTGAGCATATATTCTTGTTCCAAGATAGACAAGAGTGCTTGTGGTTGTTCACAAAAGAACAACATTCTCTGGTCTCAGGTTTTTACCATTTGCAGGGGCAAGAGAGCCATTTCCAGAGACAAAAGAAACAATAAACTTGACCACAGTTCCAGCACAGAGAAGAGTTCTCATAGTCACTTACAGATCAGAATACAAGTCAGAAGAGTATTGACTACACCTCTCCTTAGATTCTACAACCTTGTAAGAAATGAAAATTTACAAATACCCAGAAGTAGCTCTGAAACAGCAGCATGAAAAACCTGAAATTTGGTATAGCCCAACTTCAGTATAAAATTAATAGTTAATAATTATACTGTAAAAAGGAGCA
The DNA here is from genome assembly GCF_048593235.1 of Sminthopsis crassicaudata. Classification (NCBI taxonomy): domain Eukaryota; kingdom Metazoa; phylum Chordata; class Mammalia; order Dasyuromorphia; family Dasyuridae; genus Sminthopsis; species Sminthopsis crassicaudata. The sequence continues at coordinate 289,374,636 of NC_133617.1, read as the reverse complement.
AATAACAAAAAAGAGCCTGACCATAAAAATCACTAAAGTAACAAAGAATATAAAGACACAAACTCAGATGAAGGTAACAAAATTAAAACAGCTACATGCAAAGCCTCAAAGAATAAAATGCTAACTAGACAAAAGCCACCCTCCCCCTCAAAAAAAGGAATTCTTAGAAATGCTTAAAATTATTTTAAAAATCATATTAAAAAGCAAAGGAAAAATTGGGAAAATAAGTATGACACAAAAAAGAATTATGAAAAGGGAGTCAACAGACAAATATGATGGTGATATCTAAATCAGGAAGAATGAAAATAGAGAATAAAACTAGAAACCAATTTCCCTAATGAATATTGATACAATGGTTGTTACCCCTCATTCTTGACATCACTATGTATGAGTAAAGTTACAGTCTGTTCAACTGTGGGTGGTCAGACCAATACAAGCTTAGAATGCTCTAACATGCCAGACACAAATAATCCATATGAACATTTGGGATAGATTCTCTAAATCTGCAAATTTCACCAGTTATAGCAAATGAATTTTTCAATACTGTTGATAAATTCACTTACCTTGGTAGTATATTTTTTCCAGAGATTTACACACTGATAATGAGGTGACCATATTTTGCCAGACTTAGTTCAGTGTTTTGGAAACTCAAAAAGAAAACATGGGAGAGAAGTATTAGACTGACTACCAAACTGAAGTTCTATACATCTATTGAGCTTGACTTCATTGTTGTATACCTATGAAACTTGGACCATATACCAGTACCATGCCAGGATACTGAATTATTACAAAAAAATTTTAATAATGGAAAGGAGGTTATACCAAACCAAATATGACTAAGTGAAATTTATGCTAAGAATGTACAGCTGAAAATATATAGAGAATATATAGAGAACTGACCCTAATTTATAGGAAACCAAACCATTCTCCAATTGATAAATGGTCAAGGGATATGAACAGACAATTCTCAGATGAAGAAATTGAAACTATTTCCACTCATATGAAAGAGTGTTCCAAATCACTACTGATCAGAGAAATGCAAATTAAGACAACTCTGAGATACCACTACACACCTGCCAGATTGGCTAAGATGACAGGAATAAATAATGATGAATGTTGGAGGGGATGTGGGAAAACTGGGACACTGATATATTGTTGGTGGAGTTGTGAAAGAATCCAGCCATTCTGGAGAACAATTTGGAACTATGCCTAAAAAGTTATCAAACTGTGTATACCCTTTGACCCAGCATTGCTGTTATTAGGATTATATCCCAAAGAAATACTAAAGAGCAGAAAGGGACCTGTATGTGCCAAAATGTTTGTGGCAGCTCTTTTTGTTGTAGCTAGAAACTGGAAGTTGAATAGATGTCCATCAATTGGAGAATGGTTGGGTAAATTATGGTATATGAAGGCTATGGAATATTATTGCTCTGTAAGAAATGACCAGCAGGAGGAATACAGAGAGGCTTGGAGAGACTTACATCAACTGTTGCTGAGTGAAATGAGCAGAACCAGAAGACCACTATACACTTCAACAACAATACTGTATGAGGATGTATTCTGATGGAAGTGGAAATCTTCAACATAAAGAAGATCCAACTCACTTCCAGTTGATCAATGATGGACAGAAATAACTACACCCAGAGAAGGAACACTGGGAAGTGAATGTAAATTGTTAGCACTACTGTCTATCTACCCAGGTTACTTATACCTTCGGAAGCTAATAATTAATGTGCAACAAGAAAATGGTATTTACATACATATATTGTATCTAGGTTATATTGTAACACATGTAAAATGTATGGGATTACCTGTCATCAGGGGGAGGGAGTGGAAGGAGGGAGGGGATAATTTGGAAAAATGAATAAAAAAAAAAAAAAGAATGCTAAGGCTGTCAAAGAGACTCTATAACCCATATGATTTTTCCTGGTCCTTCTCAAGGATAATGAATTCCCAGAACAAGATTGTGCTAGAGTATAATTAAGACTCAGAACTTAGAGAAAATAAGAGAAAGTTGAGGCAAAGTTTTCATCGTTTTCTAAGAGAGCAGACATGAGATGGGATCTTTTTTCTACAAACATTTTACTGCATTTTTGAAGTCTTGGAGGAAATAAATACTGAGAGCTTCAAATGTTAAACTTTCACAAGTTGTAGGTCCTATTAAAAATTAGGATTTTGGATTAAATTCAATGATGGAGTCCTTTGATCCCAGGGGAAAGTAATACAGGAGAAGATAGTCAAAAGGGTAAGAAATTCCTAAATTTAGTTTAATATGTTTGCATAGAGAGCTCATGATGAGACATCTTTACCATTTGCCTTCTCCTTTTTCCAACTTTCTGGAAAGAGATGGCAGAAACAAATGTAAAGAATGAGATATGTTAGTCAATGTATTGTGAGTTTTTCCTTGTTTTTGATATAGAAAGGGCTTGATTCTTTGAAGATGGGGGAAGGATTGCTTGGGAAATCATAGACATGTTAAAACAAAGAGCAAAGTTTTAAAAAGAAGTCATTGAACAATTTATATGATGATAATACCCATGGAACTTGTGTTACCTTTTTAAAAAATAATCTTACTCTTTTTTTATATCTGGCTCTACTTTCATATTATGAAGATGACACTTCTATTGATCATTTTAAGGAGATTATTTTTCTTTATAATAAAAAGTATGTAAGTAAAAAAAAGCATGTACAGCTGATTTAATATTAGGAAACCATTAATATACTTGACTCTATTAATAACAAAATCAGCAGAAATCATAGGACTTTCTCAGTGGACACAGAAAAGGCATTTGACAAAGTACAACACCCATTACTATTAAAAACACTAGAGAACATAGGTGTAAATGGAGGTTTCCTAAAATAAGTATGACCTATCTAAACCTATAAGCAAGCATTAACTGTAATGAGGATAGGTTAGAAGCATTTCCAGTAAGATTGGGAGTGAAGGAAGGATGTTCATTATAACACTATTATTCCATATTTTACTAGAATTGCTAGATATAGCCATAAAAAAGAAACTGAAGAAATTAGAATTGACAATGAGAAAACAAAGCTATAATTCTTTGCAAATGATACAATGGTTTACTTAAAAGAATTCTACAGATTCAACTAAAAATCCAGTTGAAATAACAACTTTAGCAAAGTTGGATATAAAACAAAAATAAAGCATCAGTATTTTTATACATTATCAACAAAATCAAGCAGTAATAGATAGATTCCATTTAAAATATAATAGGAAATATAAAATACTTAGAAGTCTATCTACCAAGACAAACTCAGAAAATAATTACAAAAAATTGCCACAAAAAGTCAGCTTTAAACAATTGAAAATTTTACTTACTCATGAGTAGGTCAATTCAATTTGGTAAAAATGACAATTTTCTATATTAACTTACTATAACTGTAATCAATTAAATTAACAAAAAAAATTTTTGATAGAGCTAGAAAAAAATAACAAAATTTATCTGGAAGAACAAAAGGCCAAGAATATCAAGGGAATTAATGAAAAAAATATGAAGACAGGTGGCTTAGCAGATCTTAAACTACATTATAAAGTGGTAATCATCAAAACAATCTGGTATTGGCTAAAACAGTGGTGCATCAGTGGAATATATTAAATAAACAATATGCTATATTGTTTACCATATACCAAATATACCATAATAAATAGCCACAGTAATCTGCTATTAGATAAACCCAAAGATCTAAGCTCACTTAGAGCTTAGAAAAAGCTCACTATTTGAAAGGAAACCTGGAAAACAGCTTGGCACAAACTAGAAATAAATGAATATCTCACATTGTACATGAAGATAAGGCCAAAACAGGTACATGATTTGGTTAGAAAGGACACCAAGGGCAAATTAGAGGAGCATGGAATAGTTTACCTGTCAGATCTATGGATAAGAGATAAAGAGTATTATAAAATAGAAAACTGTTCATTTTCATTGTATTAAGTTTAAGAGGTTTTGCACATTTTTTGTTCTATTTTTTTCACAATATGACTAATCTGGATTTTTTTTTTGCATGATAACAGAGTTAACCTATATCAAATTGCTTACCATGTCAAGTTTGGGGAAGGAGAAAGAAAGAATTTGAAACCCAAAATTGTTTTTTTTTAATTAATGTAAATTATTTTTACATGCAATAGGGAAAAGATAAAATAGCCAATAGCTTGGTAAAAGAGGACTAAAAAATACTGAAGAAAATAAGATCTTAAAAAACAAAATTGGCTAAATGGCAAAAGAGGCACAAAAGTCCACATAGTTCTTTTTTAGAACTCCTTAAAAATTAGAATTGGCCAAGAGGAAAAGGAAGCACAATTCTCGCTGAAAAAAATAATAATTTCTTAAAAATTAGAATTAAAGCAATTGCAAACTAATGACTTCATGAAACATCAAGAAACAATAAAACAAAATCAAAAAAATGAAAAATAGAGAAAAATGTGAAATATTTCATCAGAAAAATAACTGACCTGGAAAATAGATAAATGAGAGATAATTTAAATAATTACTGAATTACCTGAAAACCATGATTTAAAAAAAAACCTAGACATCATGTTTCAAGAAATTATCAGTGAAGATTGCCTTGATATTTGGAACCAGAGGGTAAAACCTAAATTGAAAGACTCCATTGAACATTTCCTGAAAGAGATGCCAAAACAAAAACTCCCAGGAATATTATAGCCAAGTTAGAGGGCTACACATTGAAGGAGAAAACATTCAAAGCAATCAAAAAGAAAAAAATTCTAATGTCATGTTAGGCTCACACAAGATTTGGCAGCTTCTACATTAAATTATGAAAGGGTTTGAATTTTCATACTCCAGAAGGCAAAGGAGCTAGAATTATATCCAAGAATAATATACCTAGTAAAAGTAAGCATAGTCCTTTTGGGGGGTGGAAGAAATGGATATTTCATACAATATAGGACCTTTAAGCATTCCTGAAGCTAGAGCTAAATAGAAAATTTGTCTTTCAAATAGCAGACACTAATTACTATTGATTAGAGAAATGCAAATTGATGACATGATGGTATACTTAGAGAACCCCAAAGACTCTGCTAAAAAGCTATTAGAAATAATTCAGAATTTTAGCAAAGTTGCAGGATACAAAATAAATCCACATAAATCCTCAGCATTTTTATACATTACCAATAAAATCCAACAGCAAGAGATACAAAGAGAAATTCCATTCAAAATAACAGTCGATAGTATAAAATATTTGGGAATATATCTACCAAAGGAGAGTCAGGAATTATATGAGCAAAATTACAAAACACTTGCCACAAAAATAAAGTCAGATTTAAATAATTGGAAAGACATTCAGTGCTCTTGGATAGGCCGAGCGAATATAATAAAGATGACAGTAGTCCCCAAACTAATCTATTTATTTAGTGCTATACCAATCAGACTCCCAAGAAACTATTTTAATGACCTAGAGAAAATAACAACAAAATTCATATGGAAGAATAAAAGGTTGAGAATTGCAAGGGAACTAATGAAAAAAAAGTCAGAGGAAGGTGGTCTAAGTGTACCTGATTTAAAGCTATATTATAAAGCAACAGTCACCAAAACCATTTGGTATTGGCTAAGAAATAGACTAGTTTATCAATGGCATAGGTTAGGTTCACAAGGCAAGATAGTGAATAAAAATAGCAATCTAATCTTTGACAAACCCAAAAGATCCCAAATTTTGGGATAAGAATTAATTATTTGACAAAAACTGCTGGGAAAACTGGAAATTAGTATGGCAGAAACTAGGCATGGACCCACATTTAACACCACATACTAAGATTAGATCAAAATGGGTCCAAGATTTAGGCATAAAGAACGAAGTCATAAATAAATTGGAGGAACATGGGATGGTTTACCTCTCAGACTTGTGGAGGAGGAAGGAGTTTGTGTCCAAGGGAGAACTAGAGACCATTATTGATCACAAAATAGAAAATTTTGATTACACCAAATTAAAAAGTTTCTGCACAAACAAAACTAATGCAAACAAGATTAGAAGGGAAGTAACAAATTGGGAAAACATTTTTACAGTTAAAGGTTCTGATAAAGGCCTCATCTTCAAAATATACAGAGAATTGACTTTAATTTATAAGAAATCAAGCCATTCTCCAATTGATAAATGGTCAAAGGATATGAACAGACAATTTTCAGATGACGAAATTAAAACTATTTCCACTCATATGAAAGAGTGTTCCAAATCACTATTGATCAGAGAAATGCAAATTAAGACAACTCTGAGGTATCATTACACACCTGTCAGATTGGCTAAGATGACAGGAACAAATAACGATGAATGTTGGAGGGGATGTGGGAAAACTGGGACACTGATGCATTGTTGGTGGAGTTGTGAAAGAATCCAACCATTCTGGAGAGTAATCTGGAATTATGCCCAAAAAGTTATCAAAATGTGCATATCCTTTGACCCAGCCATACTACTACTGGGCATATATCCCAAGGAAATACTAAAGAAGGGAAAGGGACCTGTATGTGCCAAAATGTTTGTGGCAGCCCTTTTCATAGTGGCTAGAAGCTGGAAGATGAATGGATGTCCATCAATTGGAGAATGGTTGGGTAAATTATGGTATATGAATGTTATGGAATATTATTGTTCTATAAGAAATGACCAACAGGAGAAATACAGAGAGGCTTGGAGAGACTTACATCAATTGATGCTGAGTGAAATGAGAAGAACTAGGGGGATCATTATACACTTCAACAATGATACTGTACGAGGATGTATGCTGAGGGAAGTGGATATCTTCAACATAGAGAAGAGCTAATCCAATTCCCATTGATTAATGATGGACAGAATCAGCTACATCCAGAAAAGGAACACTGGGAAATGGGTGTAAACTGTTATTTTTATCTTCTGAATCCAATTCTTCCTGTGCAACAAAAAATTTGGTTCTATACACATATATTGTATCTAGAATATACTGTAATATATTTAACATGTATAAGACTGCCTGCCATGTGGGGGAGGGGGTTGGGGGAGGAAGGGAAAAAATCTGAATAGAAGTAAGTGCAAGGGATAATGTTTTAAAAAATTACCCATGCATATGTACTGTCAAAAAAAAGTTATAATTATAAAAAAAATAAAAATTAAATTAAATCTTTCTAGCAAAAAAAAAAAAAGAGAGAGAGAAATGCAAATTAAAATTACTCTACTTCACACATGCCAGATTGGCTAATATGAAAGAAAAGAAGAATGACAAATATTGCATGCAATGTGGGACACTAATTCAACTGTTAGTGGAGTTATGAACTGATCCAATTATATTGGAGACCAATTTGGAGCTATGCCCAAATTTTATATATTTTATATTTATATATTTATATATTTTTAATATTTTATATTTTAGACCCAATCATGACTAAATCTATATCCCAAAGAAGTCAAAGACAATAGAAATCTAAAGCAAGATTTCATCAGAATCCTCATCATCATTACTATTAATAATAATAAAATGGCCAATTATAATAATACCATATATTCACATAGAATTTTAAGGTTTATAAAATGCTTTACAAATAATATTTGTAGAAATTGGAGAATACTTAGTTAAATTTTGAGCAGTCTGGTTGAATAAAACTTCATGTCATCAAGTAGTTTGAAAATTGGTTTTGTGGTTATTTTACCATTCTTAATGAAATAAATAATAATAACCTACATATATAAGTTGTTTTAAGGTTTGCAAGTTAATTAACCTTTGTCAACCTCAATTTCTCTTAACTGTAAAATGGGGATAATAGCATCATTTATATTTTAAAAATGTTGTAAAGTTCAAATGAAAAAATGTTTAAGACACATTGCAAAAATTTAAGTATAATATGCATGCTAGCTATTATTAATAATACTATTTTTGTTGTTGTTTAAAACTTACAGCTATAAGACATTAAACATTTTCTCTCATTTTTCAAGGTTATTTCTTTCCATTTTTAATACATAGCTCCTCCACTAGATATTTTATTTTTTTCAATTTTTTTAAATTAACAAAAATCTATTTTCTCTCATATCTTCCCTCAATGGAAAAAGAAAAAGAAAAGCCTTGAAGAGAATACATATACTCAAACAAAACAAATTACTGCATTGCCTAAATCCAAAAATATATCTCACTCAGCATCATGAATCTATTACCTTTGTATCGATTAGTATGAAGTATATATCATCATCAGTCCTCTGAAATGGTGGATAGCCATTGCATTGGCTACTTTTCAGGCTTCAGGTACATCATCATATCATTCCCACATAGTCCTTTTTTGCTTTATTTTCCCAAAAGGCCATTTGGAAATCTATAAGGAAGACAAAATTCTTACTTAGGAATATCAATCAGATGGACGTGGCCATCTTCAACAATGAGATGAATTAAATCAGTTCCAGTAGAGCAGTAATGAACTGAACCATTTGTAACTTACACCCAGTGAAAGAACTCTAGGAGATGACTATGAACCACTACATAGAATTCCCAATATCCCTATTTTTGTCCGCCTGCATTTTTTATTTCCTTCACAGGCTAATTGTACACTATTTCAAAGTCCGATTCTTTTTGTACAGCAAAATAACTGTTTGGACATGTGTACATATATTGCATTTAATTTATACTTTAACATATGTTACATGTATTGGTCAACCTGCCATCTGGAGGAGGGGGGTAGGGGAAAGAAGGGGAAAAATTGAAACAAAAGGCTTGGCAATTGTCAGTGCTATAAAATTACCCATGCATATATATCTTGTAAAGAAAAAGCTATAATAAAAAAGAAATACCAATCAGAGTGAATTTTCAGGTTTATATTAGTGACAATAAAAGAGAATTCCATCAATTGAGATAAAAAAATATGGAGTCAGTGCAAATATTTATGCTCTATGTGACTTGTCTATATGACTTTATCCCGTTGAACTTGTGCCCTCATCTGTAAAATAAGAAAACTGGTCAAAGTGATGTCTGAGATTCCTTACAGATCTAAATGTATTTTGGCATGGAGATCAAATTTCTTCAGTCTGTGAAAGGACTGCCACACTCTCTTCTACAATGATTCAAACCAGTTCTAATTGTTCAATGATGAAGAGAACCATCTACACCCAGAGAGAGGACTGTGGGAACTGAGTGTGGACCACAACATAGCATTCTCACTCTTTCTGTTGTTGTATACTTGCATTTTGCTTTATTTCTCAGTTTCTTTTTCTTCCTTCTTGATCCAATTTTTCTTGTGCAGCAAGATAACTGTATAAATATGTATACATATATTGCATTTAACATGTATTGGACTACCTGCCATCTAGGGGGTGGGGTGGAGGGAAGGAGATAATTTGGCTTTGCAAAGGTCAGTGTTGAAAAATTACCCATACATATATGTTTTGTAAATAAAAAGCTTTAATAAAAAAAAGAAAGGACTGCCATAATCTATTCCCAATTTTCCTTTCCAGCTTAATTTTCCTTTAAATACCATCATATACTCTGCTTCAGCTAAAGTGATCAGTTGTGCTTCTTTAAATATTTCTTCTATTTTTGCCACCACTGTGCTTAAGATCATATCATTCTCTCCACCTGATGTGTCTTCTCTTTATATTAATGCTCTAATTATCCGTCTGCATCTAACTCAAACATCACTTCTTTTGTGAAATATTGTGGTAATTGAAGAGGAAGGACATTAGGTGATTTGTCCTAAAATGTAAAATAGTATGTAAGAGGCAGGACCTGAACCCAGGGATGAATGAATGAATAAATTTGCCTTTTGAAATAATCAGTTATATCTTTTGTGAAGTATTTCTAAATGACCTTGTATGTAGTATAAGAAATTTGGATTTATAGGTAACTAGAAGTTCTACATAATTAACAATAATAATAATTAACATTTATATATTCTTACTATTATTTAATCCCTTTACAAATATTACTGCATTTCATACTCACCACCAGACTGCAAAGTAGGTACTATTATTATCTCATCTTTAGAAACTTACTCATAATCACACATCAAGGTAGTGTCTGAGGCCAAATTTAAACTTGTCTCCCTGTGACTCCTAGGCAGATAGATGCCACACTGAAAGATCACTAGACCTGGAGTCAGGAAAACCTCAGTTCAAATCCAACCTTAGATACTTACTAGCTACAAATGACTCTGGGCAAGTCACTGAACACTATTTTGCTCAGTTTCCTTATTTGTAATATAACTTGGAGAAGAAAATCCAAAATCTTTGCCAAGAAAACCCTAAGTGAATATATGAAGAGTTGAAACCAGCTGATCTAGAAAAACAACTTCTTGACGCCAGGCCCAGAGCTCTCTCCACTGCATTACCTAACTGCCCCCAGTTAGATGTTTAATAGCATTATTTTTAGCTGCATCTTCTATTTAGTTTTCTTTGAAGTCATTTCAATATCTGCCCACCAACGTACTCACACATGCATTTTAATTATCCCTTTGGTAACTAAAATAAGTGACACTCAGCAGAGATGTGTTCCCCATTTCACATTTCATATGTCTGAAAGTTTCTATCCTTCCACACTTCTGTACTCATTCATACGCATACCCTCTCTCTTGCTTATTCTTATTCAGTAGCATCTCTCTCACTGTCTGGTTTGTGAATTATGTGTCTGCTTCCTATTTTCTGCCAGTACATTTGCTCCTCACTGGTTGGTCATTTTTCATCAGTAGAGATACACAATCATCACTGTTACTGGTTACCCTCCCATGGTTTCAGATTAAAAGCATATTTATTTTTTGGTGGTACATTTAACTCTTTTCTACCTAAATCTTTAGTACTTCTGGATTCAAGATGGTCAAATTCAAATTTAGATTTTCTTAAACACCAAAAGGCACTATGGTATAATGAACTAGAAATCCAATTCCAGAATCAAGGAGAACTGGATCAAATGCAACTTCTCAGCCATACTAACTGTGACTTTGGTAAAGTCCTTTAATTCTTTAGTGCCCTGTGAAATTGTTTAAGACTATAAATCACAAAACAATTGTTAACTTCCTCTGTGGGAAAAATGTTCCTACCATGAATTCCCTACATTGATAAAAGCAATTGTTCAGTCTTCCCCCCTCCAAAAGTGCTGAAATACTATTTTCTGTTCTTTCTATTTAATACCACATCTCCATAGTCAATATATCAGAAAAAGAAGCTGTCAATTTCATGTTAATAAGGTATATAGAAACATAAGCTTCAACCTGCTTTTCTAATGCAGACATGCTGCCTTGTATTGATATTGGAAGTTACTTCTGCTTAATTGCCATGACTTTATCACCTTATATTTGAGGAAGGGTAAAAAGTATAGTACTGTTTATAATAATTTAAGATCATAACTAAGATTTTTAATTTCCTTCTTTAAAATTCAGATTTGTCTATATACTCATATCTTGAGATTACTCTCATGTTTTTCCTATACTATATAACATTTAGGTGTAGATCTTAGTGGCAATAATTGAAAAAAAATTAAGTAACTAATATAAAAAGTGACTTTTTAAGAGGGGAAAATGAAAATTCAAATAGCTTTTTATTTGTTTTCTATATGAGGACATGGATGATTTCAAAGATTAAAAAGGCAAAGATTAAAAATAATAAAATTTCTAATTAAAGTTAGCCTGATCCTGAGACCAATACCACATTCCTTTCAGTGAGGAATTTTCTAAGGATCTGATTCAAATCAAATATTTATATTTGATCTCTAAAGTTTTTAATTAGCTACTTCCACTGACCACGATTTTTTTTGTCCATTAAATTTAAAGTCTATAGATGGTATCTTTCATTATAACTCTGTTCTTTCTCTAGGTGAATCTTTATGGCTGAACTGAGAAAATTCTCAATAGACATTTTTACTCAACACTAAAAAGAAAAAAAAGGGGGGGGGGAATGATGCAGATAAATAGAAAAGGGAAAAGAATGAACTGACCTTGAAAATTTTGTAATCTAGAGCAATGGCCTCCAAACATTTTTGAAATGCCACCCATCACTAAAATATGCTCCCCCAATATGTTCTTATTTATTCATTTATATTCATATTGTATTGATTATATATTAAAATCTTACATAAAAGTAAAAATTGAAAAAAAGATGAGACAAAAATGAAATAATAATTGAACTTATGGATAGTTACTAGAGTTTATTGGGGGGGAAGTAGCAGAGGGAATGAGCACGTCTATAGTGCCTTTTATGTGGCAGGCACTCAGCTCAGTACTTTACAAATATCATTTTATTTGATTCTCATAAGCATTCCTACAAAACAGGTACTATTATTTCCATAAGGATGTATGGAGTATTCAGGGAGGATTAGCACTTCTGTTATGAGGGCTTGCCATCAATTTTTGGTATCCTCATATCACCCAACCTTCATCTATGGTTCCAAGAAACTTCAGCATACACACTGGCCACACACATACACATACACATACACACTTCAATAAAACCATCTTGGTAGATGGACTAAACCAGGTTGAGGGTACAACTCATTGGCGAGTTAGGGGGATATCTACACCAAACATATAAAGACATCCCCAGTGGAAGGGGCAAATGAGAACAATTTATTCCAATGTCCACAAAGGTGGCTGAAGCAGGTATTACGAATAGTTTTGAGCTTGGTCAGACATCAAAGACTCCAATGTCATCCACTGCACTTTGGGCCATCACTAGTCATCTTTACTTTTGTCTTGCCATTGGACTTTTATGACTCTGGAAGAGAAAGTGAGGTTGATGACTGTGCAAATCAAGGCATCACCTATGATGTCATTGGTCTTTTTTGACCAACATTATTCCCACAATTTTACAGCTGAAGAAACTGAGGAAATTGTCCTATACATTAGAAAAATCACTTTGTCACTTACTTGGAGGATGAATTGAGAGTAGAGACACTAAAGTTAAGGAGACCAGTTAAGAGGCTATTGTAAAAATCTGATAGAGGGCTTGAACTAGAGTACAAGAGTAAGTGATATTACAAAAGATTCAATGACAGTATTTGGCAGCTGATGGCATATGTAGGATGGGTAATAAAGAAGAGGTTAGGAAGAAACATTTATTAATCTTTTATTTGCTGGGTACCATCCTAAATACTTTGCAAAATAAGAGTGAGAAATGGATGATAACACCAAATTATGAACATTGGGTACCAAAAATGATGGTGTGCAATTGACTACAGAAATAACAGGGAAAGTCTAAAGTAAGATGGGTTTGAGGGGAAAGGTATCAAGAGATGCAACTCAAAAGACACCCATGCTAACTCATTCTGTGAAACCCTCTCTGTTCACCACCAAACAAAAAAGGGGCTCAGAGGGGAACTTCATTATAGACAGAGTGATCTGGGGAAGAGCTGGGTGTTTTGGAGGGGTGAGGAGAAAGACACAGCTACTTTTATAAATGCCTAAATAGAAATTAATCTAGCATTGCCTTGACAGTGTAACATCAAGCTAGCAGGGGAGAAGAGAGGATAGAATGACAGATGGTTGGAAGATAAGGGTAGGTTTCATTATGATGAAAATAAGTCCCATGATTGCTACCAAAGCAGAGAAGGATTTGATTTATCTTCCCATTCTCTAATTGTTTAGTCATATATACTTTAGGGTCAGGACCCAGCCCCACTTTGAAAACAGCATAAATAATTCAATTAACATACATTTTAAAAGTTATTTTCCTTTTACTCTCCTGAATTCATGGATGAATTACTAAAAAATATATTTTTCAATGCTTACTATACACAAAGCACTATCATAAATGCTAGGGATACAAATTAAAATGAGAGTCCCTTTGGACAATAAACTCACATTGTAAAGGCAGGAAGGAGATTTCAATTGCCAGTCAAAAGGAGAAATCCAATTGTTCTTAGCAAAAATAGATAGTAATACTAGTTGTTTGATATCATTTCCACTGTCACTGTTTCTGATATTGAACCACATGACAGCACTAAGGATTTGGGAATTAAGAACTTTCTTTTACAAGTCTTCAGTAGCTGTGGCAACACAAAGATTCCTTTCTTAAACATTAGCTGCTAGGCAAGGATGAAATCAGGGTGATTACCTCTAGGGATTTCTGCTATCTCTAGGGCTCTTAGTATTATAATTTCTATTAGTAGCAATTGGGCAGTAGTTAGTAGAAGTGCTGATGAAGATGGAATGATCCTTCTCCACAGAGATTGAATCCTTTAGATGATAGCCATTGGGCCAGGGTGAAAACAGTATTTTATGGGACACTGTTACTCCTGGCATTTTAGGGCAAAGGGTCCTAGAATATTACTAAATATTATGAATCAAAGAATTTCTTCAAAACATTCTTCATAATCATCTGTAGATGATAAATTTATTTTGTGAAAAGACTAGGTACAAACTTTTCTTAGTCAAAGACTTTTGGTACAAGTAAGGGGACTTATTTCCAACACAGTTTGTCAGAATTCCCAACTAGGTGCCCTTTTCATGGAGGAAGCAACTTTGTGGGGTTCATCCAACCATTTGATATGTAAACCCAAAGGCATACAAGGTACCCATATTGTACAGTTTTTCCTCAGAATTAAATTAACACTGATTTTTTTTCATTTTAGTAATCACAATCAAGGACAACTTGAATGGTAATGATGCTATCAATTGAATAGGACACATAAAAGAGCAGTACAATGGGGTCAGCTCTGCTCTGTATTTTCTCAAGTAAACATTGATTATATTTCCCTAAGACTTTGCCAGCAAATAGAAAGTAATTATTAATATGTTGGCAGGTCCTGGGGATCTCATCCTGAAGATAAGACTTTCTTTTCTTTTTTTTTCTTTCTTTCTTTTTTTTATTATTTATTTTAAACTTAAGTACAAAAGAAGAAAAAAAAAGAAAAGAAATTGTCATATGCACAGCAGAACATAAGACAACATTCAATAGAAAGCAATAAATATCCACTTCAAGAAAATATAATAAATACTACATATTGTTTTCAAAGCTTCCTAGCTTTTCTTTGCTTCTCTATAGGTTTTCTTTTGTTTTCCATTGTGTGCTCTTAATTTTATTTTTCTCCCTTTTCCCCCAAACCTCCCACTTTTTCCTTAATAAGGGGTACAATTAAACATACACACACATAAATATATATATATATATATACATAAAAACAGACAGATATCTATAAACATATACTCATACTACACATATATGTAAGATGGTACCATACTTATAACCACTTGTCATCTGTTTCTCTGATGGTGGATAGCATCTTCCTTTGTAAGTCTAAGTTTTCCTGTGTTTTTCTAAATCAACTAGCTCCTCATTTCTTACACCATAGCAATATTCCAACCCAATCACATCCAATCTGAGATATTGTCTGTGAAAGTTTTTCCACCAATTTTCTGCATTCTTTCTATTCTTGGATGCATAGATTTCATTTATATAAAAATTTTAAGTTAAAATATTCAAAATTATGAATTTAATACCTGAATAATACTTTTACTTTATAATGGGTTTAAGTTTGATACTGCTGAATCTGATTCCTTTCTATCTTTTCCCCCTAGTTTCTCTTAAGTCACTGATCTTTTGTTCTTCCATATGAACTTTGTTATTCTTTTTTCTAACTCAGTAAAATAATCTTTTAGTAATTTAATTGAATAAATAGATAAATTGAGTAAAATTCACAGTTTTATTATATTAGTTTTACCTATCCATAAAGAATAAATATTACTTCAATTATTTAGATCTGACTTTATTTGCATAAAGTGTTTTAAGTTAATGTTTATATAGTTCCTGTGTCTGTTCTGATAGGTATACACTCAGATATTCATACCATTTAGTCATTTTAAATGGTATAAAACAATAGTAAATAATATTGCTGATATATAGTATAGTCTCCCTAATTTTTTTTCTTTTGATTAAATCTATCTTAACTTTAACTTTGAGATCATGATTACTACCCCCTTTTTACATGATAAATTCTACTCCTGATCTTTATCATTTTATGTATCTCTCATTTTTATAGCAGTTCCTGAAAGCAACATATTGTTGAATACAAATTATTAATCTGCTCTCAGTTTCCATTTTATGGGTATATTCATTCCATTCACATTCTAAATTATAATTATTTATTGTATGTTTCCTTCCTTCCTATTTTTCCTCACTATACTTCTCACCCTATTCCCATCTCTCCTCACTCATTTGTTTTATCTCTATTTGCTATCTTGCTCTCCTATTCCTTAACTTGCCCATTCCTCCAAGATTTCTTCATTTATTTCTGTATTTAGAATAGTTTTATACTTTTCTATATACATATATTGTTTCATTTTTGATCCATTCCCAATGAGAATAAAATTCCTCCCTCCTATTAGCTTTTTCTGTATTAATTATTCCTTTTATGCTTCATTGCTATGAGATAATTACTCCTTTTTATCTCTCCCTATACAATTTTATTTTCTTAGAATTATCTTATCATATATAGCTTAGTCCAAGCTTTTTTTTTCAAATTACCCAAATAATGATGATAGTCATAAGAATACTAATTATATTTTTACCTATAAGGAGTACACAATTTGGCCTTATAATTGGTCTTTAATGTTATCATATATTTCTCCTGCATTATATATGTTCAAAATTTTCTTAAGTTCTACTATTTTTGTCACAAATACCTGAAAGTCTCTTAGTTCATTAAATATTATTTTTCCCCTTTAGGATTATAGTTAACTTTGCTGGTTAAGTTACCTCTGGTCATAACCCCAGCTCTTTTGTTTTATGAAATATAATATTCCAAGAACTACAGTCCTTCAAGAAGTAACTGCCTAATTGTAATTCTTACTGCAGCTCCATGATATTTAACTTTTTTTCTTGATGCTTCCAATATTTGCTCCTTAACCTGGGAGCTCTGAAACTTGATAATTATATTCCTGCATGTTTCTTCCTTGGGGCCTCTTTTAGGTGATGATCTTTAGTGTTTTCTATTTCTGCTTGATCTTCTTGTTCTAGAATTTCAAGACAATTTCCCATGATAACTTCTTGTAATATTGTATCAAAAATCTTTTTATATTGTAATTTTCAGGGATTCTCAACTATTCTTATATTATTTCTCGAGGTGTTTTTGATGAGATGTTTTATATTCTATTTATTAATCTTTTGATTTTTATTACTTCTTGATATCTCAGAATATTATTTGCTTCCTTTTACTCAATTTTAGTTTTCAAAGAATTATTTTTTCATATATTTTGGATTTCTATTTCAAGTTAGTTAATTTTCTTTTCATAATTTTCTTGATTCTCTTAGATTTCTTTTTTTTTAAATTTTCCCAATATTTCTTATTTAATTTTAAAGTCCTTTTTCAATGAATTAGTTTCTTTTTCATATTTATTTTGTAAAGAGTTATATGTATTTTCTAGTTCATCAAATCTATTTTTAAGGAGTTTTCTTAAGAAACTCAAAAGCTCTTCCTTTTCCAAACTCTCTTACAAACTTGTCATTTCCTTTCCCCAATTTTTCCTAACCATTCTTTAAAATCCTTTTTGAATTCTTCCAAGAGAGCCTTGTGAAATGGGGACTAACTTATATCACCCTTTGGGACTTCATCTGGAGATGATTTGCTTTAGGGTCCTTAGGGTTTGAGGTCTGTTCCTCTCTTTCTCCATAAAAGGTATCTATGATCAGATATTATTTTGCTCATTTTTAAAGGTTGATGATTACTTCTTAGGGCAAGGGGTCACAACTGCTTTAGGTTGCCCTGGGGTTGGTGCTGCTGACTAACTTCCTATGCTGGGTAGAAGTGATCAGGTCCCTTGTTTTTCTGGGATTTAGAAGCTCACTATTTGCTTTTCGTATTTGCTTTGGATGTCTCAGAACTTATCTACTTAACCACTGTCTTATAACCAGGACAGAGTAGCCTAAGGGCCTCCCAATAGGCTCCTGGATGCTACAATGTCCTGGTTCCTAGCACTCCTTGGATCTGCACTCGGCCAAGTATCTTCTGCTGGAAATTTGTTACATTCCAAATATTTGTAGGGTATGTCACTCCAAAGCCACTTCAGAGGCTTGATGTGGTGTTGCTCTGAGGGATACCAGGAGAAGTTCAGATAAAGATTTGTCTCCTCTCCTCTCTCTCCTACTCTCATCTTGGCTCCAACCCCACCTTCCCAAAGTCCTTTTTAAGAACTCTTTCTATGTTTGGAACCATCTGGTGTTTCTCACTGAAAAACTGTTCCATTATCTTCTTCTGATATGAAACCAGATCTTCTCCATATCCAAAATAGATATAAAATGTTGCGTTTTCTTTCCTTTGTTTACTCATTTTAATTTTGTTTTATTTGGTTTTTAGCAGCTATTAGTATAATTAAGTCCTATTACCAAGATATGGGGAATAATGTCCCATGCCTCAGGTTCTTCTTACTGTCATTTTCTGAGGTCTGTCCTGGGGTTCAACCTTGGGCTCTACTCTCTACACTTTTTTTGTTTGTTTTTTTTTACATTCTCAAAGAGAAAAGCTTTTATGTTTCCTAGAAACTAAACTTTTTCTAATAAGAAATAATTCACACCAATTCTTAGGGAGGGTATTAAAAGTCACAGAATGATTTACCTCAGATCACTGAAGACTCTACTGAGCTTCCTTGACTTTTCAAGTTTTTAAAAAGTAAGTGACTTGAGCTGTTCTTCTACAGCAAAAAAACATTGCATAAAATCTCTCAAGAATTTAACAGAATCAGTTATTAGTCTCTATGAGCTTAGTGTGCCACCTATTGCTAAAGTGAACAAAGATCCCTTATTCATATACTGGAGGCAGCAATGATTTTGCCATTCACTGACAGACTATAATCCTTACTATTTGGGTATGTTAAGTCTTTTTGAAAAGAAACATCCACCAGTAGGGTAGAGCAGATCAAATCTTCCATTTGAAGCTCCTAACCAAAGAACTAATTCATTTTAAATATCTTTTACATGAGTTAAGTGTCACAGGGCAACAGCAGTCTCCACTTCCAACAGACATTCCCTGTTAGACTCCTGTCTCTCTATTCTTATGCAGGATGGAACTAGGGCCCCAGAACCAGTTCTAGAGTAATAAACAGTGTTCTCTAAGAAGAAAGTGTTAGTTCCAGCAATGAAGATGGAAAATAACAATGTTGTTTATCAAAGAAAAGAACCACCAAACAAATTTCTTATATAAATATATTTAACAAAGTCTAGTATATTTTAATTATTTCCCTTGCATGCTACAATATTTCTATAGAACAATAATTGGCTGTGGTTGACTGAACTTAAAGAAGTTATTCAGACCAATTTTAAGGTATTACAGAATAGGTTGTCCTGCATTAGGAAGATTCAAGCTTTGCTATAAATATTTAAAGAAACAATCAGTACCTCCCCAGGAATATTATCCTTAGCAGAATTACAGATGGATGACATCTTTCCCATGTTAAGTGCAAGATGGGTGAGAAGGAAGAAAAATCTAAAATATTCTCTCTATATAACAGTAGTTCACCAAGGAAAGCAACTTTGTTCATATGAAAAGTGAGCTTTAGAACCTTGTAGGAATCAACACATTCATGTCCATTAGTTTGAGGTTATAAGTTCATAGACATTGTTTCTTTCCTTTCATCACTCGAAGATTCATCTTTAGTGGTTTGAAAACTATTGCATCTACTGCATTTCTAGTTGACTGAAACCAGATGAGCTCCATTGATGATGCTTCTGAGTACCTCTGTAGGACCCAAGTCAGATTTATAAAAGATTTTTGGTCTAAAAGGATCTTATCTTCCAGTGAGGATTTGTCTGTATCTCCATTTCCAGAGTCCTTACTGCCGACATCTAGACCAGGTAAGGAAGTGGAAAATTTATGAATAAATCAGCCTCTGAACTTTTGCTTGGCTTGAGAACATATACTACCCTGGAGTGGACTGGGCTGAAGCAGTTTATCTTCTTTTGTCATGTCTCCATCTTATAACTTCAATTTATGGACTACCTTTATCACATGGTGGTACTTGGCTTCTTCTATAGTGAGGCCTCTATGGAGAATATATCTCTCAACCTGCCTGATGCCTAAAGAACTGGATGCTCTCTTGAGCCTGTTTTGTAATTAGAGAATTTATGATGACATCAATATCCTTGGATTTCAACACTGGAACCTTATTCATATGGTTATTGGAAGCTGAGAGGATTATAGAGAAATCATTTTCTTCTTCCTCAGTCTTGGAAAATTGTTATACCTCCAGTTTGAGATGACTAACTTTTTCCACAGAATCTTACTGCCTATGTCAAATGTAAGTGAAGTTATCAGTGTGGGATCCTCTAGGAAATTGTCATAACTGAAAGCCCAAATATATTCCAATTCTTGCCTAGAAGGCATACCTATAGTATGCTCAATAGTAGGCACATCTGATAAAGTTGTGATCATCCATGTGTTTCTTTATATAGATATCCAGAATTCTGATTGCCATGATGGAAAATTCTGATTGCCATGATTTCATGATGTGAAAGTGATGCAGGTAGGACAAAAATGCCAAAATGGAATATTCTGCAGCTAGGATGTACTGGCAAATATTCCCAAGCAGTTCTCATGTAGATTCTCTATAGATAGCTGGGTTTTTTGGAAAGAGAGGGATGGAATGGAAGAAAAGGAGGTAAAAAGACTGTCCCAAAAATCCAAAGATCTGCCAAGAAGAGAAAACTGCGATTAGACTCCAAGCCCCCATAACTCCCTAAGAAGTAAAGCATGGAGCAAACTGAGGCCACAATGGAAATACCATCAAGATCCAAATGGACCTTAGCTGCAGGAAGTAGGGCAAATTCTCTCTTCTCTTCTCTTAAACCATAGCAAGAGCAACTGTCCCACAAATGATCTTGCTTCCTGCAGTCCCTTGGATAGTTGCAAACTATATTATTTATTTGTTTATTTATTTATATATTTAACTATATTATGTATGTATTTATTAATTATTCTTTGCCCTTTTATTAAAACCAAGGACTCTGCTTCCTGGCAAGTGCCCAGTCAGCTACTACACCCATCAGGTGTGTGATAGTTCCTTCTCCTTGGCAGCCACAGTCTAGGACAGATCTGGTCAGCACTGTGCTTGTCATCCTTCCAAAGTACAAGGTTCTTTAATCTTGTCCTACTCAGCTATTAGAGACCCCCTACATAGTCCATGAGATAAAAGTCTTCTAAAGCCAAAGATATCTCCCAATCCAGAAGTCCCTAGGGCTTGTTACTTGTTGATTCTGCAATCACCATAGAAGTATTTGTACTTCATTCAGTCTAAACCTCTGTTACTGGAAATGAGATTCTACCTGTAGACTTCTCACATTGTCCTAGGAAAACAACTATTTATCCCTAACTTTTATTCATTTTGTTTATTTCTGTCCTACATCTCCTCAGAGGTGATGTTCTGTCTGGTGCTATTGGGATTGTGGTTGTGGTTATGGTTATTATAGTTTTTGTTGTTAATTTGGAGAGCCAAAAGTTTTCTGCCATCTTCCCAGAATCTTCTCTCTGAGATAAAGCTTTCTAAGAAATAGAGTGTTCTTTTGGGGGTATTCTAACACAAAAAGGAGAATTGATATTCAATTTATGCACATATTTATGTTTCTGGAATTTTCAGAAAATATTTTAATCCTGTTCACAGTCATATTTCTTCCAAAGAAAAATAACAATTGATGGAATTTTTAATTCCAATACAGTCTTCAAATATGCCAGTAAGGATTTGGGATAGGAGGAGAAGAGTATATGTTCAGTTTGGACATATTAGGCTTAAGTTTTCTATGAGACATGGAGCTTGAGATGTTCATAAGAAGTTGGGCTAAAAAAAACAAAAAAAAAAACAAACAAAAAAAAAAAAAAAACAAGGATGTTGTAAAAGGACCTCTTGATTAGAGAAAGCTTGCAAGGATGAACTCTGAGATCTTGTGATTCTACAATATATACTGCATATAAAACAGGGCTTTTCTGATGTTTCCCAGAAATGACTGAGATGTAAGGGATTAATAAAGCTATGTGGAAAGTAGGAAATGTATTTCTCAGCACTTATGTGTCTATTTCCTTCACTTTTGAAGAGGCTTCCTGCTACAAATATCAAAGACTTGAGGCAGAAAAGAGTCCCATCCTGGATTCTATTTGGGGTTTTCCCTCTTAGCTGTTTAAATGAAGAAGCATCTTCATTTAAACAGCATTGCCACTGCAATCAGATGGGGGAGAGTTACGTGTAAAATGAGATCCCTCTTATTGACCAGGGAGATCATTGTGGAATTTTGGAATGCTACAACTGAAAAGTAGACAGGAAAAAGCAGAATGAAAATAGATCATCTGGTGAAATTGAAACTATATCCACTCATATGAAAAAGTGTTCCAAATCACTACTGATCAGAGAAATGCAAATTAAGACAACTCTGAGATACCACTACACACCTGTCAGATTGGCTAAGATAACAGGAACAAATAATGATGAAAGTTGGAGGGGATGTGGGAAAACTGGGACACTAATACATTGTTGGTGGAGTTGTGAAAGAATCTGGCCATTCTGGAGAGAATTTGGAACTATGCTCCAAAAGTTATCAAACTGTGCATAACCCTTTGATCCAGCAGTGCTACTACTGGGCTTATATCCCAAAGAAATACTAAAGAGGGGAAAGGGACCTGTATGTGCCAAAATGTTTGTGGCAGCTCTTTTCGTAGTGGCTAGAAACTGGAAGATGAATGGATGTCCATCAATTGGAGAATGGTTGGGTAAATTGTGGTATATGAAGGTTATGGAATATTATTGCTCTGTAAGAAATGACCAGCAGGATGAATACAGAGATGTTTGGAGAGACTTACATCAACTGATGCTGAGTGAAATGAGCAGAACCAGAAGATCACTATACACTTCAACAACAATACTGTATGAAGATATATTCTGATGGAAGTGGAAATCTTCAACATAAAGAAGATCCAACTCACTTCCAGTTGATTAATGATGGACAGAAACAACTACACCAAGAGAAGGAAGACTGGGAATTGAATGTAAACTATTAGCACTACTGTCTTTCTATCCAGGTTACTTATACCTTCGGAATCCAATTCTTAACATGCAACAAGAAAATTGGATTTACACCCATATATTGTATCTAGGTTATACTGTAACACATGTAAAATGTATGGGATTGCCTGTCATCTAGAGGAGGGAGTAGAGGGAGGGAGGGAAAAATTGGAAAAAAATGAATAAAAGGGATAATGTTATAAAAAAATTACTCATGCATATGTACTTTCAAAAAAATTTTATAATTATAAAATTAATAAAAAAAAGAAAAAAAAAAAAAGAAAATAGATCATCTGGGAGAGGACTCTAGAAATATGAGTATGCTATGTTCTAAGTGGAGTCAACTCCAGTACCTTCTCCAATCCTGTGTTTCTTCAGAGCAGTTGCCAAGGAATACTCAAGAAGCCTCTCAGACTTATCAAATCAGTTTTAATTATTCTTTTCCCCCTTCTACATTGGGGAAGAAGGGAAGAAAGAGGGACTAATCACAATAATTCTAATTCTGCATTTATCTAATAGTTTTTGGTTTGTTTTACTATGACAGCATAGCAAAACAAACCAAAGAACTATGTAGAAGAGGGGAAAGAATAAGAACTTATTGGAGCACTTGTTAAACTATGATTGCTTTGTTCATTTCATAGTACCTTGCTTATGGTTACTATTATCTTTTCTTATTAAATGTATTAGGATATGTTAATTTTTCTGAATTTTGTAATCACAAATGATAGCCTTCTTCATCCTAGGAAAAATAAATAAATTAATTTTGCTTACTAGAACATATGGACAAAATATATACAAGCTTAAAGAAATTTCTATGGAGTAATGTTAATTAAAATTTCTCCTCATCAACGTCATTGCTCATTGGAAATTGATTCTCCTTCTTATATAATCTGAAATAGCTTAGAATCTCAAGTGTGAAAAAGCTATCAGCATTTCCACAAAGCATTAAATCCTCATTCTGAAGGAATATCTAATACCATTCTGCAAGCACTGGTCAAGTTATTAAAGAGTCAAAATTCCCTAGGAAGAGTCATTGTCACATAAATTGGCCACTATCTTACAAGTATCGATTTTTTCTTGTTTTCTTTTGTTTTTTTTCCCTTAAAACAAGGTTAAAATGCTTCTCTCTCCTTTTTCCAATTATAGTTTCATATGTATAGATTCTTTTGGGTCCAAACATCTCCATAGCAACTGGCATTTTAGATAAACCTCCCCTTGTTAACTAACCTTGAGTCAATTATAAAACATTCCAATTTCCTTAAACTAATTAACATACTAAAAGACCCTAAAGCATAGATCTGAAACACTAAGAACCAAAGAATATTTTGTTTTCTATCATGCCTTCCTGGCATGTCTGAAAAAAGGGGATTGCCTCTAACACAGGTTAAAGATGAAACTTTTTCTGGAAAATATGTAAGCCATAGTTAGATCTGCCCTACCTACAGCAAACTACAACACCTCAAACTGGACATAGACTTATAGGTCAAAAGCATTCCACTCTTATCTCTAGCCAGTTGCAAGGAATATCCATTAATGAACCTCTTTTAGATAAGTAAATATGATATATGGGTTTTCTTTTTTTCCTTTTTAGGACAAATTCTGGGTCTTCACACAATATCTAATTTAGAGAAATATTTGACACCAAAATAAAGGTATTAAAACAAGTAGGAAAATCTCATAAAATGTCCTTATTTTTAAACTTCTCAATTACAGACAGCCCTTTTTTTAATTGCTGCAAAAAGTATATCTAGTTTAGGAACACAAAGAAAAATAAGTTTCCAAATGTGGAGAATGGATTCTTGTAGCAGAGATGATGGGTAATGCCTACTTTGGTCAATTTTTAGAATGTTTCAGGTCATAACTCTTTAGAATCTGGGGCCAATTGCATCTCTTATCTCTAGAGAGCAAAGGCCTACAGGAGCAGTACAAGTGGCCAGAGATTCATCTTGTGAGATGTGAAGGAGACTGCAGACACTGGGGAAAACTCCCATATCTACACTTACTACCTTCTGAAGTAGGTGATGTAATCACTGGCGTATGTAGGAGATAGCTGATAGCAAAACTCTATACTATAATTCCCAAGTAGCTAATTAATTAAATAATTAAACAAATACGTGGCCAGAGAAAATAGGGAAAGGAGTTAGATTTGAATAACCAAAGCTTTGGCAACACGACCATGAATGCACTTAGCATGTTCCACATTTATCTAGATAACTTCTAGACCAATATATTCAACCCTAATTTCTCTCTTAAGTATTAGTCATCTTACATTTTATATTGAAAACAGAACTTGTATCTTTCTCCTCAAATCATTTCTCTCCTTAACCTCACTATTTTGGTCAAAGCAACACTAGCCTTCGATCCAGAATCAAAACTCCAGAGCCAACCAAACTCTTTGTTCTCAGATACTCTATATATCTAGTGAATGGTCTTTTCTTTTGATGCTAACCCTACAACATCTTTTGCTTTTATCTACTTCTCTCCATTCAGATGGCCTGCATTACTGCAATGGCCTTCTAATTGGTCTCCCTAGTTAAAACCTCTCTCCCCTCCTCCAACCCATCTTCACATAACTTCTTGATATCTTTAGAATGAAATATAAATCCTATCTTGTTTGGTATATAAATCTCTTCACAATATGTTACCCACCTTTCTTTTCAGACTTTTTGCACATTGCTCACCTTTATGATTTTATGGTACAGTTAAATTTGCCTTCTTGCCATTATTTATATTCAATATCAGAGACATGGACTGTCATTCTCTTCCTAAATCCATGTCCCTATGTCTAAAGAAAAATTTAATTCTTTCATCTTGCAGCTTCCACTCTAGAATCCTATATGATTGATTGGTAACTCTCAGTCAGATGGTTACTCCTACATTTAGCCAGCCATATTTAGTGACTGGCCCTAAAAACTAGATTGTATTTAGGTTATAAATCCTATCCATATATAATTATTCATCCAGGCCATCTCCAGGCCCTCTGTCTCACAACAATGACTTATACCTCACTAACTAAATCAGCACCTTTCATCCTGGAACCAGAACAAAATTACTTTCTCTACTGACTTCTCCCCTATATGTATTGTCTTCTGTTAAAATATACGCTCATTGAGGGGAGATAATATCTCTTTTTTTATCCTTTGTATCCCCAGAACACAGCACAGTATTTGGACTATTAAAAATACTTAATTAAATGTTCTTACACATTCATTCATTATTCACTTGTTCATCTATTTTTATAGACTATGCCCCCCATATCTGGGATGCACTGTCTTTTCATTTTCATCTCTTAAACTTGTTTCCCTCAAAATTCAGGTAAAGGTGCCATCTTTTAGAATCGGTTAGTTAATAAACATTTATTATGTGCCAGGCACAAATACTGGAAATCCAAAGATAGGAAAAAGGTAGTCAGTCCTTATCCTTGAGGAGTTCATAATCTAATGGAAGAGTCAATATGCAATAAATTATATACAACCAAGAAACATACAGGATAAACAAAGAAAAAGTACTAGAATTAAGAGGGATGAGGAAAAGCTTCCTGTAGAAGGTGAGATTTTAGATAGGAGCAAAAAGAACTCTAGAAAAGCCAGGAGGCAGAAATAAGGAGAGAGAAAGCTAATGAATATTTTCAGTTCAAAGTTGAAGTTGTTCAAAAAACAACAAGGAATTCAGTCAGATCACAAAGAGCAGGGTGGAAGAGGGCAAAGGTATAAGAATACTGGAAAGCTGGTAGTACAGTTAGATTATTTAGGGCTTTGGATGCCTAACAGAGGATTATATATTTGATCTTGGAGGTGATAGGGAGCCATTGAAGCTTATTAAGTAGGGAGTTAATATAATTATACCTACCCTTTAGGTAAATCACTTTGACAGCTTAGTGAAGGATGGACTGAAGAAACTTGTGGCAGGGAGATCAACTTGAAGACAATTTAATTGTCCAAGTGTGAGGAGATGAGTGCCCACACTAATGAAGAGGCAATATCAGAGGAGTAAAGGGGGATAATTTAAGAGTTGTTACAAAGGTAAATCAATAGGACTTGCCTCCAGAGATAGTGGGGAATTGAAGATGACACTTAGGTTGCAAATCTAGGGGAACAGGAGGATATTGGTTCCTTTGACAATAGTAGGGAAGTTTGGAAGGGGAGAAGTTTGGGAAGAAAAATAAGTTGACTTGAAGATGTCTATAAGACATCTTAGTTCTAGAAAGGCATCTGGAAAAGTGAGACTGGAGGTCAGCAAAGAGGTTACGGCTGGATAAGTAGATTAAAGCATCATCAGCACCAAGATGATAATTCAATCGATGGAAGCTGCTAGGAATAACAAGTGGAATAGTACAGAAAGAGAATAGATGAGCAACCAGGAGAGGGAACATCCATCGTGGGTGGCCATGACCTTAATAAAGATCCAGCAATGAACAGTGAGGAATGGTCAAATGTGTAGGAAGAAAACCAGGAAATTAGTATCCTGAAAACCTAAGGAGAAGATAAGTATCAAGGAGAAGAGGGTGATCAGTAGCCTCAAATGCTACAGAAAGATCAGGAAAGAAGAACTGAAAAGGGACACTATATTTGGAAATTAAGAGGTCATTAGTAATATTGTCAAGAGCAATTTTAGTTAAAAGATGAGGGTGATTTGAGGAAGGATGAAAAAGGTTTCAGAGAGTCATGGTGGTGAGTGAGATAGTAACTTAATTAAGGAGGTATATAAGTGTTGCCAAATAGCAGTGAGGGATCAGTTAAGATCATGTAATATAGATTTTTGGTGGACTCAGAATGTTTGTTCATTTTCATTCTACAGCATGTGCATAGAAGTGAAAGAAGTGAATGCTGGGAGAGATCCAAGGGTAAGGTTTGGCAGGGTACAACTGAAGATAAGGGGACAAGGGACTCGAGAAAAGGACAGTGTAAAATTTAACTAGTTCGCTAAGGGGTCAAAATGGGGAAATTTAGAGGGTATAGTTAGCAGAGAAGTGATAGTCTCAGAGAGACCTGAAAGTTTGAGGTATTTGAGGTTACAATGTGGTCAAAGTAGAGAGAGGTGGAATGCTAATATATTGTAATCATATAAGGGGTGGTAATTTTTAGCATTCTTAACATGATAGTAGTGTGTTTGTGTGGGGGAGAAATCAAGGTTAGCACCATTATTGCATATGGCTGAATTGGAAAGGGAAAATAGGTCATGGAAAATGATTAAGTTGAAGAATTAGGAAGTTAAACTTTTAAAGTAAACCTCAGTATGCATGTTGAAGTTTTTTAGTATGAAAGCAGAAGTTGGGAAAAGAGAAAAGTTGTAAGCCAAGTACTCATCTCATTAATGAAAGAAGAAGATCATACTGGAAATTTGTAAATAGCTACCAGGATTGTTTAGGTGATAGATATGGAATCCATAAATATCAAATTAGGAGAAGTTACTAAGTGAACAAAAGGGGGGGGCTGGAAGTAATGAGGAACAAAAAATATTCCAATTCCTCCACCTCGATTAATGAGTTATGGAGAACAAGTGAAATTATAGCCATGTTGAAAATGAAAGCCCGGGATGCTGTTTTTTTTTTGGAAGTATCCAGGTCAGAAGATAGAATGAGCAGGAAAGGAAAAGATTTAAGTTGAAAGCCAATTTGTTGCACATTGAATAGTTATTCTAGAAAGCAGATTACAGAAGATCCTCCCTGATATTCCAGAGATTGTTCCTGAGCCCTACAAAAAAAAAAAAAAAAAAAAAAAAGGTTGTATTTATTTTGTATTTTATATGTTTTTATAGTTATACATGCTGTCTTTTCTAAATGAATTTAAGCTCCTTAAGAGAAAAAATTAATTCATTTTTTATCTTTACATTTCCTGATCTATAAAAGACACTAAATAAAATGTATTGGTTTACTAAATTATGAATATGCAAACATAAATGCATATACAAATACAAATTCAGTTTTTAACTTCATATCCCATAATCCTGTTTCTGATCTATAATAGGTATTAAATAAAAATTTTTGATTGACTGAACTACACATATGCATATACAAATACATTTACCAGTACAAAAAATGAAATATTCAAAGCAAAAAACTAATTTACTGATATGAAAGGTGATTCTGAGTCATAGGTACAGTCAGATCATGGCATTTTAGAGGAAAAATCAAAATAGTCCTAAAATAGAAAAAAGAACAAAAATAAGATGAATATATGACACAAAAGTGGTAATGTTCATTTATATACTTACAAATATATACATATATATGTCTCCCATTATAATGAAAATTCTTTATAAGTATGAAATGTTTCATTCTTTGTTTGTATTCCCAGTGCTTAGTTAGTGCCAGACACATAGTAGGCCCTAAATATATGTTTTCTATTGATAGATTGATTGGTTGAATGGAAAAGAAATAAAGAGAAAGGCATCAACATAAAAATGCTGTTGCAAGGAGCCAGAACTCTGGAGAAGTATATCAGTGGAATTGATTAGATAATGGTTCTCTAGTTCACATATATACTTACTATTTAGTATGGTGATGTAATGGTCCTCTAATTCACACATATTCAGTATACTGTGATTTATTATAATAAGGTATTTAAACTGGGGACAAAGTCATACTGAGAGAGAGACTGGTTGAGACTGGCAGACTGGCAGACTATTGGATGAGACTGGGTCAGACTGAGACTGGGTCAGACTATGACAGTAACAGACTTGTAAGAGACAATAAAGACTTTGGACTCTATTCTGGTCCATTTTTGTGGTGTCTATCCTGCTGAGACCAAGCTTCTTTGGGATGACCTCCAGAAAATTAGCCTGGACATTATGTAAAAATTTTTACAAGGTGCTAAGTCAGTGGAATTGATAGAGACAATGGTTGTTTAGCAGAATGCTTAACAGTTCTCTAGATGTACTTGGTACTTGCTACAGTTCCACAAGATTCACACCTTTAAGAGAGCATATATAAGCTAGGAGCCTCAACCAGGAGGCACTTCAGGAGATTCTCAAGCCAGAGAATGCAGTCGGGCAGAACTGAGAAAGACAGAGAAGTGGTAGCAGGCTTTCCTGTGGAAAATACTGAAAGCAAGATCCAGAAAGCCTCCAGAAAAGCTAGCCAAGCCCCAAGTGAAGGAAAGAGAAAATAAAGGATTTGGACTTTAATACCTGACTACATTTAGGGAGATTACACTGAACTGAAATGAAGGCTGCTCCCAGAAGCCCCCCCCAAGAAATCTGCTCCCAGAGAACATTATATTTTAGAGTAGAATATTACACATTATTGCTGTCTTATAAAATAACAAAAAAGTAGAAGGTAAAAATAAACTTTTTAGAAGCCTAAGAAGAGATCCACTAACAAAAATCATCCTAAAGGGATTTAAGAATAAACTTTGAAAGGTAACAGATGGAATTTGAAAGATATGAAATATTTTCTATAAAAAAACATTAATTTCTATTGTTACCTCTTTCTTTATATTAAATTTAAGGAACTAAGAATTAATCAAACATATAACAGATACCTTTGAGAAGCATTAAATCATAAAATTATGAGATCTCAGAGTTGGAAAGGTCCTCAAAGGTTCTTTAATTCAACTGATCAAAAATCCACAGTTCTATACCATGACATTTCCCCAGGTGACTAATTACTCATCCTAGGTTTGAGAACTTCCAGTGATGAGGATATTCATTGTCATCACCATCATCATCACTGATATGTAACATACTTAGCATTTTAAGGTTGCAAAATCCTTTATTTGCATTATATCATTTGTTTCATACCTCCTCTTTGGATCACTCTAATTGTTTTGATGCTTTTCCTTATATTTAGCCAAAAGATGCCTTCCCAAACAATGTGTTCCCAAAGGCTCTATACTGTATTAAACCCTGCTTACTTAAAATGCACTGCTTTTGACATATTCTACATATTTTCACCATTATTCTAATTCTTCTATGAAGAAAAAGCTTTAATCCCTCTTTTATGTAAGAATCATTTAAATAGGGAATAGTTGAATACAAGCAACCAATGTCATTTACTATACATATTAAAAAGACATCTTTCACTCTCCTCAGCTCAAAAAAAAAATAGGAAAAGGCTTATTTTTTTTTTTAATCAATGATATAGTCCTCCTCTAAACATATAGCTTGTTAAAGAGCCCATTCATGCACTGGGTATGAATTAAGGTGTGTAGAGGAGTATAAGTCAACATTAGGATTTTTATGTATTTAATTTGTAATTCTATTTGCATAAGGCTTTTCAATTATGCACATAGCCTGAAGTTATTAGCAACCAAATATTTCTAAATGTAGAGCTATAATAACAAGAGGTTTATAAAACATGAAATAGAATAATCAAGTCAATTTTTCTTTACCAAGAACTACTAAGTAGTTACTGTATTTCTAATAAGCTTCTCACCCCATGTGTTAGTGTTGTCACTTGAAGTCTAGAGCAGATAAAGGTTTAAAGAAGTGTGGAACTTACACTGACTTGGAATGAAAAGATTTTTTTTCAAATGTCCAGTCTATATAAATGACTTATTAAGGATTAAATATATCACCACAAAATGAAACACCATCCTGACTTTGTGGAACAGTCAATATTATAAATTTTGAATTCTCTACCTTCTTTGCCTCCATTTACACCACTTGAATTCTAATTCCGGTTCTTTCCCTAATAGTCCCTGATAGTCCCTGATAGATACAAGTTATTTAATTACTTTGAACCTTAGTTTCATCATTTTTAAAATAGGAAATGATAACACCTCCTCTTCCTGCCCCATAGGCTTACTGTCAGAAACAAATATTTTTCTTGACTTCTTTCTCTCATCCTAAAAATCAGAAGCATTTTTCCATTTAAGCTTATTTATGTTATACTTAGATGGGGATTAAAACAGCATGATAAATGCTTTTCCACACAAAAATTCCTGAGGATAATCAACATTTCAAACCATATAAATATAATTAAACTTTTAAATGTACCTGAAACCTGTCAAATAAGTTATGATGACTTGATCATAATATTGGGAAATAAATAACTAGACTTCATATATTTGGGAATGGCTGAATAAGTTATGGTATATGAACCACTATTATTATGGTATAGGAACACTATTATTTTATAAAATGATGAATAAGCTGATTTTAGAAAGGCCTGAAGAGATTTACATGAATTGATGGGAAGCAAAACAAATAGACCCAGTAATAGATTGTACATAATAACAACAAGAATTGCAATGATCAATTATGAAAGACTTGGTTCTTCTTATGTCCAAAGGGCTATCAAACTGCATATCCTTCAATCCAGCAGTGTCTCTACTGAGTCTGTATCTCAAAAAGGTCATAAAAAGGGAAAAAAGACCTACATGCCCCAAAAAACTGGAAACTGAGTGGATGCTCATCAGTTGGAGAATGGCTTAATAAGTTATAGTATATAAATATAAAGGAATATTATTCTATAAGAAATGATCAGCAAGATAATTTTTAAAAGGCTTAGATAGATTTACATGAACCGATGTTAAGTGAAGTAGAACCAAGAGAACAATATTATGTGATAATCAACTCTGATGGATGTGGCTCTTTTCAGTAATGAGGTGATTCAGGCCAATTCCAATAGATGTGATGGAGAGAGCCATCTGCATCCAGAAGAACTATTGGGACTGAATGTAAATCACAAGATAGTATTTTTTGTTGTTGTTTGCTTGCTTTTTTTCTTTCTCGTTTTTTTTTCTTTTTGATTGAATTTTTCTTGTACAGCATGATGAATGTGGAACTATGTATAAAAAATTTGCATACGTTAAACATATATTGGATTGCTTACTGTTTAGCAGAGGTGAGTAGAGGGAAAGGAAGGAGAAAAAATTGGAACACAACGTTTTGCAAGGATGAATGGTGAAAACTATCTTTGCATGTATTTTGAAAATAAAAAGCTGTTATTAAAAATAAGAAAGATGCTTCTTTTCGATAGTTCAGTGATCTAAGGCAATCTCAATAAACTATGGATAGAAAACTGCTATCTTCATTCAGAGAAAGAACTATGGAGAATAAATGTAAATCCATACATGCTACATTCATTTTTTTTCTTTTTCTGTTTTTTTTTTCTTCTCATGATTTTTCCCTTTTGCCAATTTTTCTCCCCCAACATTATTCATAAAGAAATTTGTATTTTAAAAAATTAATGTACAAGTATAGCCATAAAAATAAAACCATAAAAATATTTATTTATTAACATTTCTTTTTATTTTGAATTCCAAATTCTCTCCCCTCCCCACTCATTGAGAAGATAAGCAATGTTACTCATGCATATGAAGTCAAAGCAAATATATTTTCATATTAACCATGTTGAAGGGGAAAAATAAGAAAAATTAGATTTTAAAAATATGCTTCAATCTGCACTGAGAGTTCACCATCTTTCTCTCTGAAGGTGGACAACATTTTCATTTCAAGTCCTTTGAATTGCTGTCAACTTTTATATTGATCAGAGTAGCTACAGTTTTTATAGTTGATCATCATTACATTGTTACTATTACTGTATACATTGTTATTCTGATTTTACTCACTTTACTTTGTAACAATTAATTCATAAAAGTTTTTTCCGGTTTTTTTGAAATTATTCCCCTTCATTATTTCTTACAGAAAAATAATAGTCCATCACAATCACATACCATAACTTATTCAGCCATTTTTCATCATTCTTTTTCAAAGTAGCTCTTTATTAAAACAGCTGAACATGACCAGAATTGGCTTTGGAGTTTAAAGATCGAGGTTCAAATCTCAGATGATGATCATCTCCTATAACTATCCCTCTGATTCTCAGTAGTAAAACAAAAGGAATGCACTAGTCTTTGAGGTTTTACCTAGTTCTATGCTTATAATAATCTGATCTCTGATCCTATGAACAAATTCAATATGATAAGAAACAGTGTGAAGAGTTAAAGCTGAATTCAGAAAAAAAAAATACATTCAAATTGTGATTCAGATATGTTTTAAATGAATGGCTATGAACAAATTTCATAAAATTGTACTCCAGTATCCTATTTTGTAAAGTGGTATTAGATATTTCACATGGATTGTTGTGGGGAAAATGTTCATGAAAGTCAAAAATTAAAGAATAAAGATCAAAGGGTGCATCAAGGCAATGAGATGGTAGTGGGATTCTTACGGAGGCAAAATACTCCAATATGGATTTGGGAACTGACTTTCTTGTCTTATTTAAAATGCTCACATCTCCCATATAGCATTCCTCCTCGATGCTCTCAGGAGAGGCCACAATGACAGCAGAGAATTCCTAATTTGGGGGAAGTACTTCACTTTCCCTAGGACAGTAAAGTTTCTATGGGTATGTAGAATCCCTGAAATTTTCTCTAGTTTCCTCCAGTATAGACCACCACACTTTTAACCTGCTGCCCAATTCTTAGTGGAGGGAGATTGGCAAAGTTTGAAATGCAAAGGAAAGAATGACTTTGGAAGAAAACAAAAATCTCCAGAAAATGGGGAGTTCCTTTGGTTGCAGCCTAACCATGGTTGAGGGAGATGAGCCCTTTCTGTTTGCTAGTGGTCCCCTGCTTATCCTTTTCCCCCTAGAAAGATTTATTACAAAATGGCCCTTAACAGAACATCTCTGTCTGCACTGCAAGAACAGATTCAGTAGGTAAGAAAGCCAATTTGCTGAGCCAGGATAGACCATGAGATTTTTTTGAAGGCTGGGTTAAAGCTTGGATCCCAGTAGCTTTACTAACCTAATTCTTTACCTGAAGATCAGGTTCCACTCCCCAGACCCTACCACCAGGCCTCATTACATCACTCCTCCTGTTTTCTTCATTTAAGAATTATAAAAACTGTACATATTTAACCTATATCAGATTGCTTACTGTCTTGGGGAAGGAGAAGATAAGGAAAGGGAGAAAAATTTAGAACACAAAGTCTTACAAAAATGAATGTTGAAAACTATCTTTACATATACTGGGGAAAATAAAATACTATTTTAAAAAATTATAAT
This sequence comes from Sminthopsis crassicaudata, assembly GCF_048593235.1. Classification (NCBI taxonomy): domain Eukaryota; kingdom Metazoa; phylum Chordata; class Mammalia; order Dasyuromorphia; family Dasyuridae; genus Sminthopsis; species Sminthopsis crassicaudata. The sequence goes on along the minus strand of NC_133617.1, from coordinate 289,339,746 downwards.
CACTCACCAACTGGCCCTGTAAATCTCCCACTTAGATACAAAATTTATTTGACAACAACTCACCCTGATTCAGTCTCATTGCATGCCCTAGTTACTGCTCTGGTAATCTACATTGCTAGAGTTCCCCAAACTAATGAAAATCACAGGTATAGACAAAAATATAAAAGTAACAAGCTGTACAATGCCACTGAGTATTCTCAGGTCATAGCGCAAGATAAAGGGGGATAATGACAAGGTAATAGTAAATATTTCCAATTCTTTGAAACACAACCACCTGACCCCCTTTTTATTCTCTTGTAGAAGGACATCTTAACATATTTTGTTTTAACCTACTTTCAAGAATTACCATCCTTTTAGCCTCCCTTCTAGAAGAGGACTCAACTAGTATTGAAGTGGTTGACTAGGTTCAAAACATATATAACACTCTGAGCTTTCAAAAAGAAAAAAAAAACATTCTTAAAGATGTATTTAAGAATTAGTACAGTGCCAGGAGCATAGTAGGTGCTTAATAAATGCTAGTTTACTTTTATTTTATCATTAATGCAATCACCTGAAGAGAAAGCTGATTTTATGTAACATGGATCTGATCTGATCTTTGTTCCTTTGGAATTATGAAATACTTGCTGATAGAACTCTTGCTTGCTGTTCAGCAATTCAATCCATAGAATTTCCTATTTATTTTGTTTTCCCTTTTGGAATCCAAGAATCATTTGGGCTCCCTCTAGTGGTTATATTAAATAAAATATTGTCAGCATTCCAGAAGCAGAAGTTCAGAATTGAAAAGGACCCTACAAAACAATTAGCTGGACTTCATAGATCTGAGAAGACATGCCCAGAATTTGGGATTGTGGCCTGAAAAGCTCCCACAATGGGTTTAGGGGAGAGATAGAGCTATGGTCAGAGTCTCTTAACCCACAGGTTCTTTCCACTCTACCCCATGAAAAGACTATAATACCTGAAAGTAATTTTTAACAGTTGAATAATTTATTAGTATATGAAAAAGGGCCATTTCTTAACAACAAAAAATTTTATGCAATGATCTTAAATACTTTTCTGATTCTAATGATGCTCTGTGATAAAGTGGAAAGATGTATTTGAAGAGAATTTAACATCCTTATTTTAAATCTCCTATTGCATTCCCCTCTTATCCTAATATTCTTTACCTGTAAAATGGGCATAGAATCCAAATGTATGATCCTATTATTCTAAGATTGGAATTATTAAAACTATAGAGAAATCCTCTGAAAATTTGCATGGGTTAGGGAAAAATAAGTTCCACTTCTTGCTCCCCCATAAAAAGTAAATTTTAAAGTTTAGAGTATCTCTTTCAAAACTTTATATTTCTACCTTTGCCCAAATTCCCACCCCCACAAACAAATTCTACATCTAGAATCACAGGGTCAGAGTTGAAAGAGATTTTTGAAGTCAAAAGTTCAGACTATCTAAATAGAAATCCTCAACAAATAGTCATGTGTTCTTTACTTGAAGCCCTCAGGAAGGAAGAGCCCATTTCTCCTGAGCTGGTCTATTCCTCTTTTGGAAAGGGACAGTTTCAGTGGCACAATAGTTAGAATACCATGCCTTAAATCAGAAAGGACTCAAATATAGCCTCAGAATTTTATTTGTGGGACTCAATTACTCATTGGGCCTGTATTCTCAGTTTCTCCAATTGAAAAATAAAGATAATTATAACATCTATCTCCTGAAGTTGTTATGAGATATTTATAAATGCTTAGCTATCATACAGTGTTATATAAAAATGTCAATTATTTTTATTATTAATATTGGTATTATTGTTATTATTGTTACTATTCTGTTAGAGACATTCTGGTAAATGTCAGCCAGTCCCTCCCCATATGCCCACAGTACACTTTTAAATTTTATCTGTATTATTAATATTTGGTGCATCATTTTCTTAAGTTGAGATAATCAATAAAACAATAAATCAAGCCCAGATATGAAGTCTTTGCAGATTTCAATAGTATAAGTATTCATACTCAAAAGTTAATAATCTGCTCTCTAAGGATAGGTAAGAGCTGGCTACAGTATGCCCCTAAATATTTCCTTACAATTAAATAAAAATTAATCCCACATTGTCTGCCATGTGAGATCAAGCACAACAAGTCTAACCATTACCACGCTTATCCAGAAAATAACCAATCAGATAATTTAAGATAAGAATTGTCTTCTCCAGATCCTTGAGGGAATGCCTGAGCCTTCTCTAGAAAATAGATGGAAGATTCTAATATCTTACTTTAGCAGAGATCAAGAAAATGAGGGGGGATATGAAGGGGGATATGGGGGGAGTGCTCAACTGCCTCTCCACTGCCTAACTTTGACCTCTGGTTGAAATCATAGAGGAAGTCAGGTGTTCTTGAACTTCTTATTTATAAAGGCCCCATTGGATAGCCCTCATAGTCCTCTATCAAAGGAATTGGAGTATCTGGCTAGAGGGAACTATTACAGAACTACTAAGGATGACTCATGGATGGAAGAGCTAGGAGTTAGAAGATAAAAGACACTATTATTGTGATTACTGGACATTCCTTGGAAATGAAAGGAATTTGTCAACTGCTCCCTTCTTCACCTTTTCACATACATTGAATTCTATATTTCTCTTTTCCAAAAAGAGTTAAAAGGATTATGTAGGAAGTGAAAAAGATGGTCTCATCCTTGAAGAACTGAAGTACTCCAGCAACAACAACAAAACAACAACAAAAAAAATTTCTCAGAGAGCTAAGTTCTTAAACAGGGCAGTAAAGCATAGTCAATGAGATCTAGGCCTAGTTGGGAAGACCAACATTCAAATTCAACTTCTGACATATACTGACTATGTGGCTTTGGACTAATTACTTATATTCCCTGTGTCTCAAGTTTAGGACTTCTCTTTTAATTTGTAGATGGGTCATAATATGTATTCATGGAAAGAGTGGGAATTTTGTACCTTAATAATGTCACAGATTTTGCCTATGTTTGTATAATCATATGAATTCTCAAATACAAGAGATGAGATCAGTTTAAATTAGACTAATTAGCAAACTAAATATGAGCTCAGTAATTCTCATAATGTTCCCTTTATAAATTATAACATGCTATCTAGTAAGAGATAAAAAACTGAAACAGAGAGAAGTAATTTGACAACTTATTTAAATATTTTAAAATAAATTTTGATGTTTCATTTTTACATTACCTAGATTTTCAATATGTTAGAAAAACTTTCAACATTATGTGCCATATCCTATATTCACAGGCTTTCTATTCCTACCAAAGAATGAAAGAGGTTTCTTTTCATAACTCTTTTTAGTGCACAAGCTTGTTCCTTATATTATTTCCCAAGATTGAGTTTATATGTTTTGCAGCAATTGTTTTTTCCATTTACATTGTTACAATCATTGTGCATGTTGTTTTCTTGGATTTATTTACTTACTTCTTCCTCAGTTCATGAAAATCTCCCCCCCCTTAAATCTTTAATCATGCTGTAAGTCAGACAACAGGTATTTATTAAGAACTCATTATTGTGCCACAAACTATGCCAAGCCCTAGGGATACAAAGAAAGGTACAAGGACAAGGTCCCTGTTCACAAAATACTCATCATCCAAGGGGCTATAGCTTATGATTGAATATTTCTGTTAGCTACTCTGTATATCTTGGATATCAAACCCTTAACTAAGAAATTTGATACAAATTTTTTTCCTAGTTGACAGCTTCCTTTCTTATCCTAAATGCATCAATTTTGTTTCTAGAAAAACTTTTCAATTTCTTGTGCCTAATATGCCTTATTTCATTGTCTTTAATTGCCTCTCACTTGTTTCATTAAGAGGTAATACTCTTTAACATCTACGCACAGTATATAATCTGCTTCTCTCCTAACTTATTGTATTATCTTTAATATTTATGTTCAATATCCATCTTGAATTTATTGGGGAATATGGTATAAAATGTTGGTCTAAGGCTAATTTTTTATCAGACTACTTCCCAATTTTCCCAAAGGTCCTTGTCAATTTATTTTATCAAAGCAGTTCTTTCCAAGGTAATTTATATTTCATGTTTTTTGAACACTAAGTTACTGAATTTGATTATTTCTCATTCTTCCTTATCTTGTTTTTTAATAGCACCAAATGACTGATGACTGCCATTTTATTATAGAATTAATTCTCAAAATGCTATTCCCCCTTCTCTTCCTATTTTTGAAAAGACAATTTCACTTGATATTCTAGATAGATTATTTTTCTGCCAAGTGAATTGATATTTTTTCTAGTTTTATAAAGGATCTGTTTGATAGTTTCATTTCCTTAACTAAATTATCCCTTTTAAGTGATAAGTTAAAGATCAAAGGTGATAAATCACCAAAGAATCAGAATCTCAGAATTGGAAGGGATCTCAGAGGTCATTAAGTTTAGTCCTAACTTGAGGGATCTCCTCTACAACATACTGGATAAGTAGCTTACCCTTTGCTTGAAGACATTCAATGAGAAGAAACCTACTTCCTCCCAAACTAACTCATTTTCCTTTTCTATTGCTCTAAATGTTGGAAGGAAGAGAGAAAAAGGAGGGAGGGAGAGACAGAAAGACAGAGACAGACAGACAGAAAGATACAGAGACAGAGATAGAGAGACAAAGATAAAGACACCAAGAAATAGAGGTAGAGACAGACAGAGAGACAGAGAGGGGGGGCAGGGAGATGGAAACAGAGGAGAAGGACAAGGAGAGAGAGGAAGAGGGAGAGAAAATATTTTTATTATATTAAGCATAATTTGGGGGATTAACCTTGTAAAATTCATTAGACTTATATAAAGCTTGCCATGTATTAAAATTTCTGGAGCCTCTTTAGATAAATTTTTGTCTAGCCATGACTGCCCAATTTAGTGCATCCATAAAGTTGATTCTTTTCACCCAAATATAAAGCTTTACATTTATGCCTATTGAAATTAACCTTGCTAGATTGTGTTCAGTATATAAATCCATTGAGACCTTTTTGGATCATGCCTCTGTGGTCCAATGTATGGCTTTCTCACCCAGCTTTGTGTCATGGAGAAAATTAAGAAATATTCTAGCTATACCTTCATAGTAATAATAGCTCACATTTATAAGCATTGAGTATTTGACATCATTTGATCCTTACAATAATCTTATCATATAGAATTAGGTAATATTATTATTCCTATTTTATGGATAAGAACATTAAGACTAAGAAATACATGATGGCTTGTTCATAGCCACATAGCCAGCAAGAATCATAGATAAGTTCCTCTGATTTCTAGTGCAGTAATTAATTTACTACACAATAATGCCTTAAGTCTTGAATAAAAAATAGGGATATGGACTAAATGGATAATTACTTTATTATGTAGAACTCGCTTGGAGAGAAAAATTCATCTACCAGTGCTTATCATCTTAGAAAGTTTCTAAGTAGAACTTAACCTTCACTAGAAGGTTAAGTGATTTACCTAGTGTAAAAATATTAAAAACACAAGTCAAGGGCAGATCTCTTGGGAGCTGTATAAGACACTTCCTTTCTACCAGATCCCAAAGCATTAATGATTACTCTTCAAGTCTAGCAATTTCACTGACGCTATGCACCACATGCATCATCTAGTTCATATTTATCTTTTTCATGAGTAGAACAAGATAAACTTTGTCAAGTGCTTTGCTATAATTTAGGTCCTGCCAAACTAATTTCTTTTTCTCTTGGTAAAAATTGGAGGAGTCATGTAAACTGAGGCTACCTAGATTTTAACAAAGCCTTTAGCCAAAATGCTCATTATTTTGTGGACAAGACTGAGAAGGAGAAATTTTGCCAAATTCTGATTATGTAAATCTAAGTACATCAGTCACTTAATCTCTGTCCTTAGACTATTCACTAAAAACCAAATTGCAAAAAAGGTGCTAACTAGCACTGAAGAGCTTCCCCCACTGATGAAATCATAGGTCTTATTTTAAAATAGTAATAATAATAACAATAAATGCACATCTGACCCTGGTAGGAATACTTCCCTCAGCACCTTCTTTTTCTACTTCCCTTTTTTGTAAGGGACCTTGTTGTGAGTCATTAAAAAAAATGTTTTAAGTAGCTCATGAAGCAAAGAACTCAAGAAGCTAATGAATATGAGGGGGAAAAGTAGCCTAAATTCTCATAGTAGAATTCATGAATTCCTAGATTTAACCTAATATAAATATATTTGGGATCCTAGCTCCAAAACTTATGCATTAATAAAAGTCTGATAGAAAGTGGCAGCTGGCCTTATTCCTCAGCAGTAGTTCTTATGTAAGTCATAAGCATAAAACAGTTAAAGCATATCTTTTGAATCATAAGGTCACCACCAAGCCTTTGCACATCCACCTTAAGGTCAGTGCTTATTTACTGCCTAGACAAGGAAAGAAAGAATAGGCAGCTTTAAACTGCCTATCATACTTGTGTAGGAACAACATGTTTTAATTGTCATATGCTTGTGACTACATGGAAACCAGGGTTGAGGAATAGGACCAGCTGCCAGTTCCCCATCTCACCCCTCCCAACCTATTACGGTAATAGCTAGACAACCCAATAGACAGAATGCTGAGTCTAGTGTTAAGATGCCCTAAATTCCAATATGACCTCAGGCACTTACTACTTGTGTGACCTTATTCTCTGTTTGTTTCAGTTTTCTCATTGGTAAAATAAGTATAATAATAACATCTTTGGAGAGCAAAAATCTGGGGATGATTTTATAACTCTCAGTTAGGGCCATCCCAGAAAGGGAATTTTTATAGAATTGTTGTGAGGATCAAAGGATCCAATAATTGTTAACAACTTAGCTTGGTAGCTGGCACATAATAAGTGCTATCTAAATGCTGTCATTATTGTTGTACCACCTCACTGTCTAGTACTAGTATTAATATTAATATTAATATATAGCATGGTCCAAACCACTGAGATGACCCAAAATCAACAATCCCAATCTCAGATATTTAAAATCACCAAGCTAATGTGCTTGATTTAATGCTACCTTTTGACTCCTTTGATATGTAAATATATATTTATAGATATCCCTCTTAGACATCATGAATAAAATAGAAATCTATCAATGAATAAAGACATAAATTTTCTGGATTATTTTAGTCCTATTTAATCTGTTAAGAGCTGACATTTCAGAAAGCATTGCTTAATTCTCTCAATTCCTTAAACAATTTTGATTTGCTGATGAGTTTCTATTCATATTTTCATAGTTTTTGCTTTTTTGCCTTTTGTCAGCAAATGTGGTTGATTATATTCTGGGAAGATCTTCATTATTGCTGAATTATCACAGAATCACAGATTAAAATTAATTTCAATGGGCCATATAGTCCAACCCTCTCATGAAATCAAAGCATAGGACAATATCTTATTCAAAGTTATATGGGCAGAGACAGGATAAAGCAAGTTCTCTTCAGCTCCTATACTATTCTCACCACATTATTTTTGTAGTTGGTAATTCTAGAGCAAGACTTCTTAATTCTTAGCTTGGAGTGTCTGGAGCCCCCTGCAAGGGGTCTGCAGATACATTTCAAAAGAACCATGCATATGAATGGGAGAAAATATCGTTATTGTTACTAACTTCTAACAAAAATTTAATACTTCCTCCAATTGTAGGCAACAAATTACTATAGTATTAGGCTTCATCAGATTGCTGAAAATAGCCATGACAAAAAAAGAAAAAGAACCATTAATCTAGAGATAGTCATTGCTTTTTTAAAATCTAGTCTATAGGTTAACTTTGTTTTATGCAAAACAAGCAAGTTGTTCTTTCCTTATATGAATTGGTTTCATTTTGGGGAGACCATCTTCCTAGATGGAAGACCTATGAGACCAAACTCTTTCGTAGAGTATTGCAATAGCTTCCTAAATGATCCCTGCCTTGTCTCTTCTTACTCTAATCAATCCTCTACACTATTGACAGAATGATCTTTCCTAAATGTTGTCACTCAGTTGCCTATTCAATAAAGTCCAGGGTTCTCCATTTTCTCAAGGATCAAGTATAAATTGTTTTTTAGCTTTTAAAAGCTCTTTACCAGACCTTGCCCCAATTTGTACTCATAGCCTCTTTCTACATGATTCTCCTTCCTCTGCACTTATGAACTGCACTTATCTCGATTCCTTAACCATATCACTCTAGATCCCATCTCAATGCTGTTGCATTTACTATCCCCTATGGCTGGAATCCCTCCTCATCTCTACACAGAATCTCATCTCTACTCAGAACCCCTTATTAGACCAGGTATTAGATTAGGCGATGTTAGAAGTGAACTGGAAGAAATGAATATACAAATATGTAAATGACAATATATCACATTGATCAGGTGAAATATGGCATGTTCACTGCTGCTTAGGCTACTTGCTGCACTTTTAGAATATAGTTATGTATTAGTTTGACGTTAAGTTTATTTGGTTAAATATTGTGTTATACTTATGCTCTAGCAGGGGCAGCTAGGCAGCACAGCGGATAGAGTTCCAGAACTAGAGTCAGGAAGACTCATCTTTACAAATTCAAATTCAACCTCAGACAATTGCTAGGTATATGATCCTGAGCAAGTCATTTAACCCTGTTTGCTTCAGTTCCATCATCTGTAAAATTAACTGGAGAAGGAAATGACAAACCCACTCCTGTATCTTTACCAAGAAAATTCCAAATGGGATCAAAGATTGAACAAGATTGAAAAATGGCTGAACAACAATATGCTATAGCAGTATCCGTGTAGTGTATATATATGTGTGTGTGCAATATACGCTAATGCTTATAATTAAGCTATGTATTATAGGAGAGCCTATTCATAGTATTATTGTTACTAGGTTTGCTCGACTTTTTCTAATGACTCCCTCTAAAACCCTGATGATAATGTTTCAGAGGATATACATGCAACATCTCTTCAAATTTGAATGTAAGCAGTTTATTCTTGTTAATCCCTTGTGATCATCTACATGTTTACTTTTTATCTTTTACTTAACTTATAACTTTAAAGTTTCCATTCAGTTCTGCTCTTTTCATTAGTAATACTGAAGTTCTCTATTTCATTAAAGGTTCTTTTTTTAAAAAATTGTACTCAGTTTTTGTGGATAAAATATTCTTCATTTATATCCTTTGTCTTCCATAATATGGTATTTTAAGCTATCTATCTACTTATGAATGCTAGTTGCTAAATCATTTGGAATATTTACTATGGCTCTTTGGCACATTAATTATTTTCTCTGGCTATTTTGATTGCTTTTTCTTTGACCTGGAAGCTGTGGATTTTGACCATAATGTTCCTAGGAATTTTCACCTGGAAATATCCAACCAGTAAATTCTTTGAATATCCACTATGCCCTATGATTCTAAGAGATTTGTATTTCTTGCAGTGGATAGAGCACTAGTCCTGAAGTCAGGAGAACCTGAGTTCAAATCTGGCCTCAGACACTTAACTCTGGGCAATTGCCTCATCAAAAAAAAAAAAAAAAAAGTACATTTCTAGTCCATTCCAGTACTAGTCTTAAATTGGCATGTATTACAAACACATTTTACTGAAATCCAACAATAGTTGGACTCAGTTTGAAGGAAGTTTGGCATAGTGGCAACTTTTTGCAGTCAAAGTTAAAAACCAGGATCCAAATCCTACTTACTTGTGTAACTTTGAATAATCACACTACTCCTCTGGACTTCTATTTCCTAATCTGTAAAATGACAGGATGAGACTAAGTCAACTTTAAAATCCTATTCACCTCTGGATTTATGAGTATAAGACCCAAAACTGTGAAAATGTATAACTCTGGACTTAATGATATTATTAATCTCTTCATTGCCAAATCCAATTGCCTTTTTTCTGTCCTCATCTTTTTTGACCATTTTGTAGCTATTGATACCATTAATAACCTTTTTATCTTTGATCATCCTCCAATCTATTTATGACACTACTTTCTCTTGGCTTATCTCTTGCCTGTTCCTCCTCAGTCTCCAAAAAAAATTTTTTATCCAAATTATACCTACTAACCATGAGTATCCCCCAAGGCTCTCTCCTAGGCTCTCCTCTCTTCTTCCTTTATATTATTACATATGATGTTCTCATTAATCCTCATAAATTCAATTATCATCTCTATGTTAATGATTCTCAGAATTATTTATATAGCTCTACCCTTCTGATCTACAATCTTACATCACTGACTACTGGATATCTAAAACTAGATATTTTAAAACTCAAAGATATTTTAAACTCAGCAGGTTAAAAACAAAATTTATAGTCTTTCCCTCAAAACCCACACTCTTCCAAACCTGTTTTTTGTTGAGAATACCACAATCTTCCCAGTCACCCAAGTTTGCAATCTTAACTCCTCACAATTTCTCATTCTCCATATCCAATTTATTGTCAAGTCCTACCACTGCAACATTTCTTATATATAGCTTCTTTTTTCTCACAATGCCACCAGCCTGGTATAGGTACTCATCAGAACTCCATACACCAAATTCATTCTATACCTTCTTTTCCTCAAACTCTAATACCATTAGTACAAATTTTTCCAAATTAGGGCGGAAGAGAGTAATTTTATTACATGAAAACACAGCAGGCTATCAAAGGCTTAGCAGGAAAGTATTTTGGTTTATCTTCTATCAAAATGAGCAGAATCTGCTTGTGAAGACTAAGGCAAAAGAAACACAGACAGACAGACACAGAGTACTTTTTATTTTAAAAGCTGTGCTGAAATTAACTAGATTTATCGCTTCTAAGCCTTTTGGCTAAGATCAAGTGAAATTAATTAGACTTAAAACCTAGAACCTATGACAACTTATTTAACAGCTCAAAAGAAATTAAACTTAGGGAAAAACAAAGTGGATAAAAGAATGCTTATTTCCATATTATGACAGATAAGGTGATCTGTCCAGAAATATATGTGTGTGTATAAAGAAGCAACTACCAAGGGAGAAATAAAGTAAAGGATGTCATCCAAAAAAAAATATATATATATATATATATGTGTATTATGTAAGTATATATAATGTATGTACATAAATACACATTCATGCATATTTTTGTATATCAATAAATACATATATATGCATATATATGTAAATAAATATGCTAAGTTTAATTGTTCTCAATATAGCTTTTAAAATAATCCCAAAACTTCTTTGATTTTTTTTTTTTTACTATACCCTTCACACCGGACCCTACTCTTTCTGATAGAAGATAAATCAAAATGCTTCCCTCCTAAACCTTTACATCCTAATCTGTATTCAAGTGATATTAACTCAGGCCTAATATGGACAAATCTACACAGCTGGAATGAGAATTCTGATTTGTGAGAAGCTATGGAGCAAAAAGGCATGTCGGGTCAATTTGGAATATGAAGTACTGGAAAAAACAAGGCTTATGTGAATGGTTTTGAAAAGGGAGAAAACAGAATCAGAGCACTAAAAGTCTGAGTTGTAAGGAGGAATCTTGTCTGGACAATGCAGAAAGTGGAAAAGGTAACTGAGGATAATAAACCCAACCCTCCTTTCTTAGAAGTTTTGCCCAACATTAGACCAGATTATATTGATGACTCACCAAAATGCCTGGTTAACAGAGAGTTCCAGCTGATAGAAGGCCAGACAAGGTTAACTAGATTTTTCTTGTTATCACCCATAGGTGAAACATAAACACAGTCATCTGTAGAGAACTGACTCTTACTAAACTTTTTTCCTCAATTTAACAGTAGCATTTATTAGTGGGCTGGTTCTGAAAAATGAATCATCATGTGGTTTTTATCTACCTCCTGGACAAACAGACTATGCCATATAGCCATGAATGCTTTCTGGGAGGCATATGCTTTGGAAATATCCACTGTTTGAGGTAGTCTTGTTCAATCCAAGCAAGGCAGTTTTCCAGATCATTTTACTTGCTGATACCAATTATGGGAAGAGTCTCATGTAAACAATGAAAAAAAAAAATACCACAAAAAAAGTTACATTTTCCAATTTACCAGCACAGGAAATTTATGGCTGAAATCCTATCAATTTCTTTCTAAAATATCTTGTTATTGCTAACCAAATAATCTCATTGACTCAATCTGATACTTAAGACCATCTAGGTCCCAATTTTTTCTAGTCTTCCCCCACAACTCTCCTGTATATACTTTTGTGCTCTAGTCAAACTCAATATTAACTAAATATGCCAAATGCTTAATGCTGATCAGTACCTTTTCTCAGAGGATCTCTCTACTAAAACACTTGCCCTATCTATAACCTCTACTCATGAAAATAAAGATCTCTTTGAAGGTCATCTTTGAAGTTTTCTTTCAAATATTCCCTTCTTCATGCAGCCTTTTTTGATGCTCTACCCTCAGTCCCCAGAAATGAACTAATCCACATCTAATCTCCTACAATCTCGTATTGTTGTTGTTAATCATTCTTATAATATTTCCTGACTAGAATTCTAGTTGTTTGGGGGTTTATTCCCAACCAGATTTTAAATTCCTTGAGATCAGGAGCTATCATTCATCTTAGTTTTTTTCAGCAACAGCTAACTTGATACATGCATATTATAAGCCTTTAAGCTATACTTGATGCATAGAATTAAAACCTATGAGTACTTCAGAGAAGAAAGAGAAAAACAGGATTTTACTAAAATGAATTCCAGTCAATTTTTATTTATTAGGCTTATGAACCTAAAGAAATCCAGGGAAAGACTGAGACCAGGAAAACATTGCTAAGGAAAACATTAGTATCTTTATCTTGTGTGTCCCCTATCCCTTTCCAAATTTCATCTTCCTGAGAGTCCTATGTTCATTATTTGACTAACAGGTGGCATAGTGGATAGAGTGCTAGATTTAAAACTAAAAGGCTTGCATTTAAATCTTGCAAATATTATCTGTCATCTTGAGCAAGTCACTTAACTGCTCTCTGCCTCAATTTTCTCTACTGCAAAATGGGAATAATAATAATAATAATAATAATAGTACCTATCTCAGCTATCATAAGTATCAAATATGATATCTAAGATGTTTTGCAAAATATAAAGTGATATGTAAATATTAGTTTGTTATTCTCCTTACCTATTCAGAAAAACTTTAGGTTTGATTTTAAATTTCAGACTTAAAATATATCTTTTGCAGAAGAAGTACTGGAAAATGTTGTCCTATAAGCACTCTCCTGAAGAAACTAAATTTTAAGTTATAATTATGTAAAATGTGGTCGTTGATTCTATCCTGTTGGAAATATGGAATGGGATCAGTATGTATGTGATCACTTCATGGGATTCATTTCTCAGGGAGACAATTAGAATCTTGATTTTGTTGTAAGGACCATATCACTGAGTTCATATTACAAGCCAGTTAGACTGCCAAAATGAAGTGAAGAAACATCTCAAATAACTCAGAAAATTTGCCTTTAGTAAACAAAGGTCTGATTCCAAATATTTCAATTGTTAGAGAGGACTGATCTCAATGAGAAGTAGATTTTCTACTCTCTATTCTCTGGCTACCATTTTTTAAAAATCCCAAAATAATGAATCCTGTAGGGATCTGAAAGTTTCTATGGGTCAAAATAAGCATTCTGAAAGAATTGGATTAGATAAATTGGTATTTCACTGACTCTGAGGAATTTTGAAAACAATCATGTTATCAGTGATAAAGGGAGAAAGAATGCTATGTCAGGAAGAAAATATCAAATAAAAGAATTAGGATTATAAATCTAGATATTTTGATTTTTGGAACTGTAATATTTTTAAATCAAGAAAGTAGGAATAAAATAGCATCTTTATGAGTATCAGAAAGCAGGCTATAAATACAAGCTATTGAATAGATATTCAACTGAATTTCCATCACCACCCCAATTGTTTGAAGGCTTTTATCCGTCTCTGGAAAATGAAAGCAAATAACTCAACATAATCTCTGAAAAAGCCATGAGACATTTAGGCTCTGTTCTCCTCAATGTCTAAGTCACTGAATCAGATTTTTTGGTTTATCTTGCCCAACTCTTTTCATTTTGATTTGTTTTACGATGAACCTGAACCCCAGAAGAGTAAGTGGCTTGACAACAGTCAAGGGTAGGAAGTAACAGAGAATGTCACTCAAAAGTGTCAATAATTCCTTCGTGTTTCTATTACATTCTTGTGGCAGCAAATGAGTCTACCTCTTCAGGGCTTAAAAACATACCTTTTTTATGGTACCATGTAGTGATGCCATTACTGCAGTAACTCTTGAGTTGCGGTTGTTATTGTTGCTCTTTGTCCTTTGTTCTTGTGGACCATAATATCACAAAGGCAGTGTCATAACTTGTAAGTCTATTGGATTTAAGGGAGGCAGGGCTGTGCCAAGTCTCCAATTTCATTCTCTCCTTCTGAGCCCCAGACTGACTGGAAATGGTCCCAGATCCCATAGAAACCTTGGCCTTTTTAAGCTAAAGTCATTCCCAGAACTTAGTTTGACTGAGACAATGTCAATTCAGTGATTAAGGTTAGGTAATAAATGAGGCAAAGAATGACCTTTTTTACCTAGTCAAATACATATACACATACACACACATACATATGTATATACGTATGTATCTGAAAGGGGAAGACCCTTTTGTTTCTGGCCAAAATAAAAGAATTGCTATTTATACTCATTCTGAATCATGGGGTCCAAGCAATGATCAAAGGAGACTTGGACAGGGCCCTGACTGAACATACATTTTGGGAAGTCTAACAATTGTTTGAGCAAGGTCTATAGTCACTAAAACAAATCTTTTTTTAATTTAAGCAACAAATATTTACTAAGCCATTATTAAGTGTCAGATACTGTGCTGGGCACTGAGGATACCAAAAAAAAAAAAGACAATCCTTTCCCTAAAGAAGTTTATAATCTAATTGTTTAAATGGGGGAAAGTTGGGGAGGGGGAGAAAAAGGGTGGATCTGTGAAGGGATTGAAGTTCAGAAAGTTAGAAGCACAATCTGAAATGAAATGAAGATATCTAGAATGGAGGCTCCAGAAGGAATTCACCAGTGGGAGAAGGAGGTTGGCATAGCAAAGAGATAATCCAGGATAAAATGGCTATAGGGGATGATGAATATTTCAGGGTGAGACCACAGAGATTATAAAGTGTTGAATTCCAGAAAGTCAAAAGCATAATCAAGAATAATAAAGATACCCATAACAGAGGCACAGCAAAGGGATAATCCAAAGTGAAAAGGCTGCAGGGAACAAAGAATGTTTCAGGGTGAAAATGTAGACATAGTGTGTGGAATCTAAGACAGTCAAAAGTATGACAAAGAAAGGAACAGATAATAATAGCCAACATGGCAGGCAAGCTAGCCTAGCTGAAACAGCAAGGTAGTGTGAGGAGAAGATAAAAGGAGTCTACCACCATCAAAACCTCAACACCAATCTTCTCTCAGATATAATTGGAACTAGCCCAGGATTCAGATCCCTGAGAGAAGCAGTGGCTCTCAGACCACTAATTCTGTTTCTGACCTCCATCACCACCACCCAGGGAAGCAGCCCTTGTGGAAATGAGACCTGGCACTTGCCTCCCCAGGTACTACTGCTACTCCCTTCTCAGTAACCATAGCTATGAAAGACCCAGCAAAGAATGGTTTTATCCCCAAAATCTCTGGTACAGTCAAAAATCAACATCAGAAATAGATATGGTTTTACTAATGGAAATGATATTAAAGATGCATAGCTATCTGATTGGTCACTACAACTTTGCATCTGTCTGATTTGTATCTCATGTCCTACCTGGTTTCAACTACTCAGAACAAGATGTTACAGATGTTTACAGAGGGCAAAAACTGGACTCAACTCACTCAACTTTGCATCTCATGGCCCTGATTTCAATTCCATGGAGCAAGATGCCTCCTTTGTCAGGTAGCTTCTGGTGTCCCTCATTACCACTTCCCCTGCTTCTGATTTACTGCCTTTTCTTGTGTAGGGTAAGATCTATCTTACTTTTTATTAATTGTATTCCCAGCATTTATTACAATTGACAGACACATACCAGGTGCTTAATAAATATTTAATAAATATTCATTGGATGATTGGATTAGTATCTAATATTCATAGTCCTTTTTATCCAACTAATACCTTTTGACAGTTAACACATCATCTAGTAGAAAATATAAGTTCCCTGAGAGAAGAGACTGTCCTTTCCTTTTTTAATGTGTACCTCAGTGCAGTGCTTTGCATACAGTAAGTGCCTAATAAGTGTTTTTTTTTTCATTCATGCATTCATTCTTAGTAGAATTTCACATTGGCCTTGATTCTTTTCTAAGAAGAAAATCAAAATTGAAAAATTGAGAGCCACTTATGATTTAATAAGGACAACTTGATGCAAATTAATGGGATTTAAAATATTTATCAAATTGGGCCAGTTTGAGACCGATCTCATATCATTACATGCCAACTAGTGGTTGGCAGCCCTAAGATCTCTGTAGAAGCATAATTTTTTGCAAGCACAAGTCAAAGCTTGTATGTTTAGATAGTGCCCAGAATGGCTCAGATGCAATTTCTTAATAAAATAAATCCCTTGGTAAATAGGTAAATGATTTCCCCATGGCTATTTTAAAGGAATATATGCTAATTATTTCTTCAGAAGTTTTAGGAATTAGTTATCTTTGTTGAAGTGAAAGGCCATGGCTCAACTTAACCTACCTCTAACTTCAGTGTGAAACAAAGCAGTGATCTGTTTATGAGTCCTTTTGGCATCTGGCAAGAGCCACATTTGTGCCAGGAAATATTGGCTTTACAATTTAATTTTTTTTCCTAATGTAAATGCCTGCTGGGTATAGAGCAGTGTACTTAACATTAGGGGAGATATGTTTAGGTAAGAAACAATCCCTGTATATTTAAAGCTGTCAGTTTAATAGGAGTTAAAATATAATTATAAATAGCAATAACACATAATATTATAAAATAAGCATATTAGAGTTACAAAAGTAGTTATCTGAAAAAGGGAGATCATTATCAACAGGGAAAATACAAAAACAAAGATTAAGCAAACCTCATTGGTCACAGGTCACTAGAATATTTCTAGAGCACTGCTACTGCCCTTCAGATTCTCTATTAGCAGGAAATTGAAGCAATCCATTATTTCAGGAGCCTCTCATTTGACAGCTTGCTTTTTGGCATTGGACTTTATTTATCTTTTCCACCTGCTCTATTTTATCATATTTGTCCATGTACTTTCCCAATCTAGTTATATAACTTTCTATATCCCTAGTAGGAATTTGCCATTCATTGACTCCAGAATTTCCTTTCACCGACAAACATATCTTAGTAACATTTTAGCAAGATGATATTCAGCCTGGGGCCACTAAATTAATGTAGCATTCATTACTGTAGGAGCTGAATGCTTCACAGATCATTTCTTTTAAGAATCCAGTTTTCAGGGGATTTTTGGTTACATATTTCCTTCAGAAGCTGCCATAACATGTTTTTAGACAAATTAGGGATAGAATCAGAGTTTCTTGCTCAGGTTTCAATGAGGGGGAGGGATATGAAAACAATGTTTTATCAGTAACAAGGGGATAAAAACATTGAGCCAAAGGGAAAATATTAAACAGCAAAGTCAGGAATGGAAAATTTATTCCTGTTTTTAATTTTCTTTATATGGGAATAAATCATCACTGTATGACTTATTTGGGTGGCTAGGTGGTGCAGTGAATAGAACGCTAAACATAGTAGGAAAATTCTTCTTTGTGAGTTCAAATCTGGCCTCAGACACCAACTGTGTGACCATGTATCTAACAAATTAAATGAGAATTTTAGGGGAGTTTTGTAAAAGTCGCAAATAACAAAGTGTCTATAACCAAATACTTAACCCAAATTTTACAATAAGGTACTATAAATACCCCATTAAATAAGAAATAAAAAAGACTTCTTCATTGGTAGAAAGGGAAAGTCAAGAAATATGACATGAATTTTCCAGACTGAGGGGGTTCCATGCCTCTAACTCCCATAATTGGAAGAGGTAACTAA
The DNA here is from genome assembly GCF_048593235.1 of Sminthopsis crassicaudata. Lineage (NCBI taxonomy): Eukaryota > Metazoa > Chordata > Mammalia > Dasyuromorphia > Dasyuridae > Sminthopsis > Sminthopsis crassicaudata. Next base: position 289,321,824 of record NC_133617.1, on the reverse strand, counting down.
CTAGTTCAGCCTCCTAATTTTGCAGAGATAGAAAGTAAGGACAAGAAAGGTTTAGTCACCCTACCTAAAATCACACCACTACTTATTAGCAGAGTTTGGTCTAGGACTCAGGTCCCCTGCCTCTCAATTCAATGACCTTTTCATTACATTAGTTATCTCTCAAAAATAAATTCTGAAACTAGATAGAATCAGCTAGGATTTTACTGAAGAGTAGAAATTATTTAACTAAATTTTGAATTTTTCAATGTAATATTTTTACATGTAAATAGTGAGTGCATTTCTAAGAAGTCTAACTTCTTAGAAATGCACTCACTATTTATATGTAGAAAAATATTACAATATTACAAAATTACAAAATATTACAAAATTACAAAATATGCAATACATATATCCAGTTTCAGTTTTGTATCATCATTTACCTATAAGACATTTCAAATTGAATATCCCAAACAGCATTCATTTTCCATCCCCAGAATCATCCTCTCTTCTACCACCACCACATCAGCATTATCCTTTATTTCTCATTTTTCTAAATGGCATAGATCTAATTAGTTGTCAAATTCTGTCCTTACTACCTCCACAGCATCTCTTATATCTGACTTCTTCTTACCACTCACAGAACTCCCAATCCTTCATCACCTCTATATGATGGTAACAGCCTCCCTATTAATCTCTCTCACTTGTTTCATGCTATTCCAGTCCATTCTACATAGTTTCCAAAGAAATTTTTCTTGAATTAGCTCTAACCATGTCACTTCTTTATTTAATCAATTCCTAGAGTTTCTTTTTGCTTCTTCTATTTATGTTTTAAAGCCTTTGAGAATTTAGTCTCAAACTATCTTTTTAGCCTCACTGGGCGAATTCTGAATTCTGGCAGCCAGTCAAATTGCCCTTTGCTTTTCTTACGTTTTGCATTTTCACTTTTTTATACTGATCACCCTATAAACCTGATACTCAAACTCTCCTTAATCTTACTCATAGAGTCAGATTCCTCTCTTCCTTTAAGCATTAGCTCACTTACCATCTTCTACACGAAACCTGTCCTGATTTCTCCAAACACTATTGCTCTTCCTCCAAGCTAGTTTTCTCAATAGCTATTACTTCTCACATCTATCTCCAACTGCATTTCAGACATCTCAAAGTGGAAGCCCATTCACTAGACATCTTAACTTAACATGTCCAAAGCTGAATTCATTATCTTTCCCCCTAAAACCTCCTCACTTTCTATCTTCATTATTACTATAAAGGCCAACACCATCTTCCTATTACTTATGCTCACAATTCAGGAATCAATCTCAACTCTTCATTGTCTCTCACCCCACCCCCTTTTCTAATTTTAACTTTGCAACATGTCTCAAATATATTCCCTTCTTGCCCCTGAAATACTTTCCCTGTGGTTCAGCCCCTCCATCACCTCATACCTGAATTATTAATATGATAGGTCTGCCTGCCTCAGATCTTTCCCCACACTAATAATCAATCCTCCTTTCAGCCACCAAAGTGATTTTCCTAAATCACAGGTCTGATCATTTCACCTCCATCCCTATTTAAGAAATGTTAAGGGGTCTCTTGAACTGTCTTTTTGAGTTGCTAGATTTTCTAGAAATATGGAACTCAGAGTACACATGAGATCCTCAATGTGTCAAGGATAAAGCCCCATCCTGAGCTGACATGTACTGTTTGCATTCTAAGCTAGGATGTGAGTCCTTGAGAGTCAAGACAGGCACCAATCAACAAAGGGCTGAGAAATTGATTGTGCAGTTGGAACCATTGTAAAGGAAATATACCATCCTATCTTCACTAATAATTGCTAAGGGAAAAGAATATGGTTTTTGCCATCTTCTCCCTGTTGGAAGAGCTTTTGTCCTCTGCCCATCTTTACTGCACCTTTTTCCCTCCCAAGCCATGCTCCTCCTGGCTTTGGTCTGCTATTATAAAAATGCAAACTTTTTAAGGATTGTGAACTTTGGGTTCTACATGTTCATTTCTATTATAATAACCCTAGTTTTCACATAAGTTTCACAAAGTCGTGATTGCCTGTTACCAAGATTATTTTAAGGAGAACTCATATAGTAAGCACTCACAAGGTGATCAGAAATAGTGATACAAGGACACTCTCAAAGTCTCTCTTAAACACTTTGGAATTGATTATATGACAAGGGAGACACAGGCACAGAACTGCCCAGCATGGTGTGCCTTCATCAGAGAAGATGCTGTGCTCTATGAGCAAAGAAGAACTGAATTAGCTCAGAAGATTCACAAGATGCACCAAGTTAGAGAGTCCACCCCAAATGTTCATACAGACTATTTGTCTGACTAGTGGTAGAGCCTTCAGAGTTCATATTGGTCTGATCAGCCACAGTTGGGCACACTATAACTTGACTCTAACATAGTAATGTAATTTTGGTCCTCTTCAAGAATGAAGAACAACCATAGCCATCACTAAATTCCAAGACTGAGATATAATTCTACTGGCATAACTTATTTTATTCTAATATTTATTACAGATTTCATCAGAAATTTCAAATGATTTGTGATTATTTTCTGGTAACAAGTCAGAAAAGATGATATGTGTTTTGAGGTTGGGGTCTAAAAGAAATTTTGAAATGTCAGCTTCATGTTGATGCCAGAACAAAAAGAAAGATACTGAGAATTCATCTGCTTGTGTTCAGTCATGCTACAAAATCTTGCCCAACTGAACCTCAGCAGGTAGGATGACATGACTTCTATTTTATATGACAAATATCCCAGGCCTAATGCAAATTTTTGGGGGACTCAGGCTATTACTGTTTTAAAGTTTTAAAAGTACCAGCTATCCCCCTAATCTCTGAGCAAGTGGGGGATCCAATACAATCCCATTGACGGGAAATCCTAGAAATCCTCTATTATATATGAAGACATCTTCTAAGATTCCAAATTCAATTTCTCTTGTCTTTACCTCTACATACTAGTTGTGGGGTGGAAGCTTAGTTTGAATAATACCCATTACACTTTTGATTTCCTTGAGAGCGGGAACTCTCTCTCTGTTAATGTCTATCTGTCTGTTTGTCTGTCTCTCTCTCTTTCTATCTGTATATATGTGTGTTGATGTGTTATGTTTTTCCTCATGTTAGATACTTGAGTTCACAATTGTATGTCTAGATATGACTTGCAAGGAGACAAGATTTGACATCTTTAGTGTCTCTTCCATTCCCCTTCTTTAAAGATTTTGATTCCTGCAAGGGATGGGGGATGAGAGTAACACAAGAAGCTGGGGACAGAAACTGACAAATCAGTTTTGCTTAGAGAAAAGGGATAACAGGCTAGAATTATATCTGTCTGTTCCCTTAAATACTATTATTTTAGGAAGTAATTTTGAAGTTCAAGAAACACACCTACTTCCTATCCTTTAATGGGAAAGAAAGAACTTAAGCTAGATATCCAAAGCTTGATTTCCTTCCCATAAAATGCCAGTTCCACAATGAGCATATATGGCAAATATCAGATAAACCCATTTATAAATTTGATAGAAAAACAGAAATCAGATCAAGTATATATACTAAATAATAGTTCTCCCATTGAGAGCAAGATAATTCAGTTCAGCTGATAGTCTCATATCTCACCCAGAAGTTTCCCAAAGTCCAGAGGTAGTAAGCTGGAATTAGGGACATGATTGAAGTTCTATTTCCCCAACATATTGGCTTCTTCTCAGAATCTTCCTCTCCCTTTAAGACTTGAAGAAAGTTTGGAATGGTGCATCTTTTCCCTCAAAACTGGAAGAACCCTGAGATTCAATAGCAGAATCCAACAGAACCAACTGCAGTAACAGCAGAAATCAAGAGGTGACTAAATAATCAACTCTGAGAAGGATGAGTCCAGCCAGTAATCTTTTTAACTTGTTTGCATTGCAAAGTCTGGAGAGATCACAGGGAAACGTCTGGTACCTTCCACTCTAAACAGAAGTGGGGAAGATATTACCAGCAGCAGTGCAGTAGCCCAACCCAATAGAAAAGTAGCCTAGCTTAATGCAAATTACCAGAATAGCAAAGAAGCCACTTCCTGAAAAAAAAATTTCCAGAGCCAATGGTGGGAAGTACTCTTTTGTCACATGTGTTCTCTACAAATGTGCATCATTTTACTTTGCTTTAGAACTACTCTCACAATAGACTTTATAGGTATAAAGAATGAGTTCAACTCAGGTAAAGGGGAAATATTCTGTGCCATATAGTTTACTATAACATCTTCTTCTGCATATAATTTTATATTGTGTATCATCTCTTTCACTACCAACCCCTTTTATCCTCCCAGGAATATCCCTATTATTTCTATTTTCTTCTTTTTCTTCATCTTTGTATTGCTCACAAGTATTAAACTCATCATCTTCTTAGAATTCTAAAGTGATCATCCCATCTTATAGACACTAAATTTTAAAGTTGAAAGAGACTTCATTTACCACTGTCAACAGGTACAACATCACAAGACTTAAGTGAAAACTAGATTTATTACAAGAGAAATGAACATATGCGGAACCCAAAGAGTTCAGAGTCCTTACAGAAATTTGCATATTTATGAAAGTGCAACAACAACAAAAAAAAAAAAAAAGGAGGAGAAAACAGGAAGGGGCATGACATGGGAGGAGACAAGTGCAGTGAAGGTGGAAAAAAAGGATAAAAACACCTTCCGAAGGGGAGGGGCAAAGTGATGGCAAAGTCTTTTTCTTTTCCCTTAGAAACCACTAGACTATGAGGATAGGAGGGTCTACGTATCTGCAAAGGATCCCAGGTACACAAGGATTTTCCCAGCCTGGCACAGACTGGTTTGGGCCTTCCAAGGACACACAGGGAATCCAGATTTGAGTGCAGACAACAAATTATATCAGCTTGAGGGGTAAAGAGGATGACATAATTCATCCTTGGCACATTCAAGACCTCCTACATGCTCTGGGGCCAGTATTTCTGGAAAATATGGCAACTCAAAAAGACAATTTCAGGGCCCCTTAACAGCCCTTAATATCAACTAGTTTAATTTAACCCAAACTAGAATCCCTTCTATATCATATCCAACATATCTTATAAAGAGCTTATAAACACCCAGACTTATATGAACAACCAGCAAAGGAAAATCTACAATCTCCTGAGGCAACTCATTCATTTCACCTGGAGATAGTTATAATTATTAGAAAGTTGGGAAGGGAGGAGGGACTTCCTGACATCAAGTCTAAATTGATCTCTGACAAATTTTGCTTACTACTTTTGGTTATGCTCCCCTGGAACCAAAATAATCAAGATTAATCCTTCTTCCATATATGTGAGGACAGTAAGGATGTCTAATCTGTTGTTATTTCTCTAGAATAAACATCTTTAGCTCTTTCATCATATCCTCACATAGCATGATGCTGAGATCTTTCACCATACTCCTTACCTTCCTCTGCCTCCTTCCCAACTCAGAATACTTTCTAAAATTTGATAGCTAAAACTGCAAGAAATATGCCAGATGTAGTCTGACCAAGACAGAAAAGTCTCAGCTCTCCAGTTCTGATTACTCTACTTCTCCAACTACTGCTTAAGATCACAGGAGATTTTTTTGGTTGCTTTCGCACAAGGTTGGCTCATGATGAAGTTCATTTAAAACTCTGTATTTTCCAGACAAATTGTTGTCTAGTCACAATCCTTCACGTTTTACTTGGTAAATTTATTGTTTGAACCTCAGTGTAAAATTATTTTTATCTCTATTAAATTTCATGTTGATGTTTAACATCAAAATATTTTTGCATCTTGAATGTAGTATCCTGTGTTAGCAATCCCTCCCAACCTTGTATCCTCTATAAATATAATAAACATTTCATCCAGGACCTTAAACAATTCATTGATTAAAAAAAAAGAAGAAAAGAAAAACAAAAAACATTAAGCAGCAAAGAATCAAGCAGAGATCTCTGGTGATTTCTAGAAACATTCTGCTAAACTGACATCAAACCATTATTGACTATTTTTAGGTCTGCTCATTCAGTCTAAATCCACCTAATCTTGCTATCCAGTCCTTATCTCTATTTTTCCAAATCCTATTAGTCAATCCACATTTTAAGTGCCAGTTATATACCAAGCATTATGTTTTTTTAAATTGTAGTTTGCATCATTTTTATCTGTAGAATTTGCAAGATTTTTTTCCCTTCCTGATGAAAACTGAGGTACAACTTGTCCATTTCTTTTTTTTTCCTTCTTCAGTTCTTTATAATATTTTAATGGTTTAGTAATCATATATGCTAATTCCCTCAATAATCTAGAAAAATTTAAATCTAGTTTAGTTTCTTACTCACTTCTTACTTATCTTGGGGGAGCAACTTTAAGTATTTTTTCTGTCTTTTCCATTCTGAAGATTACTCTCCTTTATATAAACTGAAAAAAATGAATTGAGGAGCTCCACATTTTCTATAATCCAATGTCATTGTCCCATCTATCTTCAATAGCAGTACTAGTTTTTTTTTTTTTTTCTGAAACTTTTTTCCCATAGTGTAAAAATTTTTTCATTATCCTTACTTTTCCTTACTAGTTTTGTTATTCTTAATTTTCCTTACTAGCCTTGGCTTATTATGAGCTTTAGGAACCTAGGTTTTTTAGAGGATCATGCTACTCTATTGTATGTATTCTCTTGCTTACCTATTCTTTAAATGTCCTTTTAAGACAAGGATGCTATATGCAGAAAACCGCATATAATGTTCCAGGTTTTTTGGGGTTTTTTGTTTTGTTTTGTTTTTTGATTTCTTGATTCATTATGTTGAACTCCCCTTCATTCCTTCCCTTTCCCTTCCCTCCCACCTCAACATATCTCTTTTTAATTCCTTAGTATAAAGGATGGCACTCTGGGAAGGAAGGAGGATATGTGGATTTGGATATGTAACATAAAAAACAAAAGATATGATGATTTCCCTTTTGTCCATTCATTTAAACTCTTTCTCTTTTAGTTTTCAGAACTTCATTCTAGCCCAGCTTCTCATCCCTACTAGCCTCATTTGATCTGTATAATTGGATCAATAATATATTTTTTATCCCTCCTCTAAAACTATTTTAAATCTCCATCCATTCCCATTCATCCATGAATGAATATCAAACTCATCTCAGTTTTCTTCTCCTTCAGTATCACAAATTCTATCATTTCCATGCCCCTAAAGTTACCATAATTTCCATCCCAGCAACCACCACCTCACCTCCGTCGTCAATATATATCAGATCCAAAAAGGAAAACCGCTAAAATTTATGCCCAGGTAATTGAAGTAGTTCTCTCCTCAACGCTCACTACCTCTTATGCTCTTGTATCATGCACCTTGGGATCTGTTTTTTAAATTCCTTATCTTTTTCATCTTTTTGGTCCAGGTAAGCTGTAATATATTCAATAAAAAATAATCACTTCCCTCCCAGCCCTATTTATCTTATTCCAAATGCTACCCCACTTTGGTTCTTCAATGCCTTGACACAAGACTATTTATTCTAATACATACTATCATTCTCCCCCTCCCCCTACCATGTTTTTCCTAACCTTTTTTTCTTTTAAATAAGGCATTTACTTCCAAAGCCACCGAGTTGCAGAGATAATTATATAGTCATATTTACTACCTGAGTTCATTTACATACATTTAATTCAATTGTTAGATGAGGAAGCTGAGTGGCACATAGTGGCAGTTAACTCTTTCCTAAATCCCGAAACTAATAAGTAGCTAGAATTATAATATAGAAAGCCCAACTCCATATCCAGTACTCTTTCCACCACTCAGTTATTAAGTATTTAATAATCAGATCTTCTGCCCCACTTCAGTCAAGAAGCATTTATTAAGTGCCTAATATGAGCCCAGGAGAGTGCTAAGTGTTGGGTTTGTAAAGAATAAAATAATCCCTATTCTCAAGAAGCTTCTAAACTCTAAAATAAAATTAAAAAGAGTTAATAAGCATCTCAATGATTCAATTAAAGTTAATTAAGATAAATTCGTATTTGAGAGAATTGCACATTATTTTGGACTAAGATTCTTGAACCAAAGATATCCACCCATATGTTCTGAACGAGACAGAAATCCTTGCGAGGCACTATAGCTATTAGTGGATACAAGTACATAAGTCTGCAAGTAAAGTGATAGTGTTTAAGGGTGGAGAGGAGGGTGTAACCAGTTTCAGTCATGCAATCCTACTCAACCTTTCCTTTTTTACTGGACAGCTTGGGAATTCCCAAAGCATCAGCAGCAGACTGATATAGTAGACATCTGTACCACTTCGGATCCCACCCTTGCATGCTGTGCAAATAGTTTCCTTAGCCACAAAAAAAAAAAAAAAAAGGCAAGATGCCCCAAGTCTATAGCTTTGTAGTATTTAGTTAATGTGATAAAGGTCATCTGGAAAGACTGACCCGGATCGCTCTGATTCATAACGGAGCCATCCCTTTCCAATGTCAACAATTTCTCTTGGGAGTTAGTGGCTTGGAAAGTCGCCAGAAGTGCTCGGGCTACGCGAGGAAAGACTCTGGGTGTAAGGGGCAGAGAGAACAGTGTAAAAGAGAAGGGAGCGGGTCGGGAGAAAGGTGTCCCAGAGATGAACCCGAAGTTTACTCCCTCAGAGCAAGACCCAAAGTAGAAACTGAAAGTAGACCGCTGGCCTGGCACACGGAAGTCACGGAAAAAGCAAGCGAAGCCCAAGCCCGCTTGTGGCGTGCACCGCCCCCCCCTCCCGCCTCCCTCCGGGATGGATGAAGCGGCGGGCGCGGCGTGGGTGAGACGAGCCAGCTGTAGAGCCCGTCTGGCCCAGTGCACACTCCCGTGAACCTCGGCGGAGGAGGAGGCGGAGGCAGGCAGACACCATGGGCCATGAGACTCTGCTGCCGCCAACATGACCGCAGCCGGCTCCTGCAGCGCACGCAGACCATGTTCCATGGTAAGCGTGACAGGTACTGCGTCCCGTGCACCTCGGGGCGCCGGGCGGATCCGCGCAGCCCCTACCCCAACCACTGGTTTTCTTTTGCAGCCCCACCTTGCACTTTGCACCTTCCCGGCGCCCAGGCTCTCCCACTCCAAGCTGCCGGTCCCGACGGGTTGGCGTGCGTGCGAGGTGCAGCCTCTCGCACCTGGGGCCGCGCCTCCCTTGGCGAGTAGCAAAGGGCAGCTGGGAGCTGCGTCCGGCGGGAGCTCGCTCCTCCTGCACGGAGAAAAACTGCGGGCGCTCCCCGCCCCCTCAGTCGGGTCATCCTCCAGCCCAGTCCCTAGTCCAGCCTGCCCTCTCCTAGCCCAATTCCCGATCCCCAACACCAAACACCCGTCACCGAGACCAGTCTCCTGCCCCACTGCGCCCGTGCCTGCTTACTTTTTTTACTGGCACCCGACGAGCTGGGAGGGCTGCAAGTAGCTCTCCCACTGCTCAGCCGAAATGAAAGCGAAGCTCCCCCAAGGCGCCTTTTTAAACCCCACTCCGGCAGGTCACTGGAAAATCCCGGGTTTTTCCCCTAGTGGAATTGTGATTTTCGTGATTAGGGCTGTACTTGGCTCGTGCTGTCCGGAACCCAGCCACGAGACTGGTAGTGGGGGCAGAATCACGCAGAGTTCTGGGTTTTCCTATAGATCTACTTTGGATAAAGAGTTAGGCATGAATCAGATTCGAAATTACAAGTCACCCCACTACCACCTCTCTCCTCCCCACTGAAAAAGAGAATGGATTTAAGAACCGAGAGGAGATTGGATAAAACTAGCAAAGAATGAATCCAGGTTGTTTACTTTCTGTTGACAGCTGTTATGGACTGTGCAAAGGGCCAACAGGTTTATGGCACCCAAAGGAGAAAGGGCAGGGAAGAAAGGAAGGTGAAAGGAATAGCTCTGTACAGAGGGAGTGGAATAGTTTGTGTCATAATCCTCAAAGGGGAGGATGGAGGAAACGGACAGAATGAGGCATATATCAGTCTCATTTCCTGGCTAGAACTTTAAATCAAAATTGCATCCCTTCTGATTTTACAAGCAAATCCAGTGACAAAAGGTAGGTCTGTGTTTTGGGGGAGGAGACTCTTTGATGTGAGAGGGAGGGAGGGAGGGAGGGAAGAGGGGGGAAGAGAGAGAGACAGAGACAGAGAGACACGGAGACAGAGAGGGAGAGAGGGAGAGAAGGAGAGAGGGAGCCAAACTTGGGATCAGCCTTCTCTTCATTTCGTTCTTGATCTTTATAATTTAGTCTCACAAGGAATACCTAGACACTTAATTGTGCATAATACTGTTTTTCCATATCTATGGTTAATCTCCTTTAATGAACTTTGCCTTTAGAAAGATGATTTCATGCTGAATTGTTCATGTAGGAATTTTGGTAAAGAATGTTCATCCTGGAATCTCCAGTTCAAATACCACCTCTGGTATTTGACACAACCTTCTGGGCAAGTCATTTCAATCTTGCTAGACCTCAGTTTCTTCACTAGCAAAATAAAGGGATTGGACTAGATGATTTGTGAGCTTCTTCTAGCTTCAGATCTGTGTTGTTATGACTTCCTAGCCCCAAGATTTTTAACCCTTTGTTGTACATAAATAGAGTTTATAGATCTTCTGGATCCTAATGCCAAACATGAAAAGAAAACAATTGTTTGATTTAATTATGTCTATATATTCAAAGTGACATGACATGAAAAAGAGAGGACACAACTCAATTTATAAGCTATTGTTCAAGAGATTCCAGTTTTGTCTCTAAATATTACACTAGGGTTAGGAGGTGGGGGGGTGGGTATTGAAAGATCTTAATTGAGGAAACATTGAAAGAGGTTAACAGTAAAAATTAGCCCAGGTGAGCTGCACTGTGGATTTATAGCACATTATTATTTATCAAAACAGCCATTTTTAGAATTATAAATTACAAAAACATAAATCTGGAGAATTTTCTGTTTGGTCAGTTCTGGGTATGTTATGCCCCTTGGACTAGTAAAAGCAAAACAAAGCAAAAAAAAAAATGTTCTTGCAGACAGATAGAGTAAATGTAGAGAACATGTTTCACAATAGGTTTTGAAACAAAGGATTTCCTAGTAAAATGCCAAAGAATAAAGGGATAAGGCTAGCAGATGGAAAGCATCATCAACACTATGGGGCAATGGTACAAAGCAAAAAGCCCTGGCTAGAATATTAGAGCATCTGAAAGACACCACAGCTTAGTAGATAGGGTCCTGAAACGGAAGTCAGAAATTTTATCAATTAGGAACTCTACTTTTATTTTCAGGAGCTGCAAGGAAACTTGTCAACTAGAACAGACTTGGTCTCCAACCTGTAGGTGGCTGGAGACAATCAGAGCAAGCTAGAGACAGGAGAGTCAGAGATCTAACACAAGTTTAATTTCAAAAAGAGAAAAATGCTTGCAAGCAGAAGTTATCCTGAGAAGGAAGACTTAACATGCTGGAGAAAAGCCAGGGTTTATATCCACGAAAAACCACAGTGGGCTGGACCATGATGCAATCATTCTTAGGTCTTGATTAGCAATTTTCATGACAGGCTGATATATGGGCAATGCAGGTTTTCCTGAGTCCATTTCCAAGATGATTGTAAGACAGTGGAGGATGTGAGGTATAGAGGGAGAATTAGCACGGTAGTGCTTGGTTCAGTTCACCTAACAGTTACAAACAGTAGGGATTGTGAGCATGTCGAGATGCTTTAGGAAATAGAGGAAGCTACCTTAGTGAATGAATGCCTGATGCTGGTTAAAGTAATACCACTCTGCCAGAGGATAAGATTAACCAAAACACAAAAGATTGTTATTATACAGAGCTCAGGGCACAACCTGCTTATTGAGCCTTAGCTTTGGAAAACAGTGTCTCCAAAACATTTTGATATCTTACATCTGAATACACACTATCTTAGTGATGAGTGAGCCTAGAAAGTAGAGGTAGTCTGCAGTCAATTCTTACCCATCCTTCAAGATCACAGAGATGACCAGAAACTATATTAGATAAATCATTTTACCTATCTGGGACATAGCTTCCTCATCTGTAAAATAAAGATGTTAGATTACATATAAATAGATTGTGTATAATCTTTTCAATATATTGCAATATTTTAGCTAGTATTTTATTTAGAATTTTGCATTCATAGCCATTAATGAAATTGATTGATACTTTTTGTTTTCTTTATTTTACTCTTCCTGGTTTAAGTATCAGTATCATATTTGCTTCACAAAAGGAATTTGGCAGGATTCCTTTTTTATCTTTTATTACAAATAATTTAACATTGGAATTAGTTGATCTTTAAGTGTTTGTTAGAATTCACATGTAAATATACTTTTAGGAAGCTCTTTTATGGCTTGTTTAATTTCTTTTTCTAAAGTAGGTTTAGATATTGTTTCCTCTTCTGCTAATGTAGGCAATTTTTATAAATACTCTTCCATTTCACTGAAGTTGTTAAATTTATTGGCATATAATTGGACAAAATAACTTCCTATAATTCCTTTAATTTTATCTTTGTTAATGATGTATTCATCCCTTTATGTTTGATAACAGTGATTTGGTTTTCTTTTCTCTTCTTTAAATCCACTTAACCAATTGTTTATTTCATTTGTTTTTTCATGAAACCAGCTCCTATTTTTATTAACTCATTTTTTTTTTTGTTGATCCTAAATTTTATTAATGTCAGCTTTAATTTTGGGATTTCCAATTTAGTGTTTGATTGGGAATTAAAAATTTGTTCTTTTTTAATTTTTCAATTAATACCCAGTTCATTAATCTGCTTTCTCTACTTAATGATGTAAGCATTTTGAGATGTAAATTTTCCTCTAATCATTGCTTTTGCCATATCCCCTAGGTTTTGATATGTTATCTCATTATTTTAATTCTCTTTTAAGGAAATGATTGATTGTTTCTATAATTTGTTCCTTAACACTCATTCTTTAAGATTAGGTTGTTTAATTTCCAATTAGTTTTTAATCAGTGTTTCCTATAATCTTCACTGATTTATGATCTGAGAAAGATACTTTAAATATTTCTGTTTTTCTGCTTTTAACTATAAAAATTTTGTGTACTAACATATGTTAGTCTTTGTAAAGTTACTATAAATTTCTGAGAAAAGATGCATTCCTTTTTATTTCCATTCAATTCTCTCCATGTAGCTTTCATGTCAAGTTTATCTAAAATTTGTTTACTCCCTTCTTCCTTTTTTTTTTTTTTTTGTTAGATTCATCTAGTTCTAAGAGGGGAAGATTTAAGTCCCCTACTATTATAGTACTACTATCTATTTTAGCCCATAATTCATTTAACTTTTTTTTTTTTAATTTAGATACTATAGTATGTGTTACTTATAGGTTAAGTATTGAAAGTATTGATATTGCTTCCTTATCTACTAATACCTTTGATCAAAATGAAGTTATCCTGTTTCTCTTTTAAGTAAATCTACTTTATAATTTAGTTTGAGATCATAATTGCTGCATTTTTTGCGTCAGCTGAAGTATAAATTCTACTCCAACTCTCAATTTTAACTCTGTAGCTCTCATTCTTAAATGTGTTTCTTAGAAACAACATATTGTTGGATTTTTATGTTTAACCCATTCTGCTATACATTTCTGTTTTATGGGTGAGTCCATATCATACACATTCAAATTTATAATTATTATTTGAGAATTTCCCTCCACCTTATTTTTACTCACTATTTTCCTTTTCAATCTCTCTTTTTATACTATCCTTATTACCTTCTCCTTTTTCCTTTCCCTCATTCATTTAAAGTCTTTAAGGATTTCTTTATATTTCTTCTGGATCTTTTATATCTAATTTTCATTAAGTTCAGTCTTTTAGTTACAAATACTTGAAAGGCTTTCAGTTCATCAAATGCCTGTTTTTTTTTGTTTGTTTGTTTGTTTTTTTCCATTCAGGATTATACTCAACTTTGTTTGGATACAATCCCAGTTAATTTGTTCTTTGAAATATATTATTCAGAGCTCTGTTGTCTTTTAATGTAGAAGCTACTAGGTCTTGTGAAATCCTGATTCATTTTCTGCAGAATTTAAATGTGTTTTTTTCTTGTTGCTTGAAAAAATTTCTTTTTAACCTGGGAATTTTGAAATTTGCCTATGACATTCCTATAACTTTTCTTCCTGGGATCTCTTTCAGAGGGTGAATGGTAGATTCTTTCTATTTTCATTTTACTCTCTTATTCTAGAACATTAGGGCAATTTCCCTTAGTAATTTCTTGTAATATATACTCAGATTACTTTTATCATAAATTTCAGGTAGTATAATAGTTATTATATTGTCCCTCCTTGATCTGTTCTCTACATCAATTGTTTTTCTAATGAGATGTTTTAGATTGTCTTCTAGGGTTTTTTTTGTTTTGTTTTATTTTTTCTAATTGTCTTATAATGTCATTTGGTCCACTTGCTTAACTCTGGTTTTTCTTCCTTGAGATTTTGTATCTTTTTCCATTTGATTTACTTTTTCATAATTTTCCTTAGATTGCTTTTGCTTTTATTTGATTTTTGAATTCTTTTTTGGGGGGAGGGTAATCATTTGATATTATCCTTTTAGATAAAAAATAACTTTTTTTTTTACTTCACTATCTTCCTCTGAATATAAACTCAAATCTTCTTTAATACCAAAATGGCTATCTATAGTTGGGTTCTTTTTCTTTTGCTTACTCATTTTTATTTTTATTCTGTTTTATTTTTAGCAACTAAGTTTTATTATAATTTTATAGCTTAGAGGTGGGAGTTGAGGAGTGATCAAGTTCTTACTTTATGCCCTACCTATAATTATATGGGCAGAACTGGGGGATGGGTAAAACCTTTCAGAGGTATGTTCTTAAGTCAAGTGGCGAGCAGCCAATTTTATACTACACCTGCATTAACTTTAGGCACCTCATTATTGATTCTGATTAGTTTCAGGAGCCCTGTTATCACTGGCCAGCTGGCTTTTATCTGACAAGCAAAAATCTTTTGGACTCAGCATCCTGGCCAAGTGAAGTAATATTCCTAAGGGATTAGCCTAAGGACTGTATTACACTACTCCCATACCCAGGTAGCCATGGGCTATTAGTACATATTTCCTAAAGGATGCACCACACCAATAGGATAATTGACCTAGAACTAAGTGGATAATTATCAGACGTGAGATTCTGAACCTAGGACTTCTGATTCCAGAGCAGAAAAATTCATGGATTCTTTAAAAGGGAAGCTTGAAATAGCAGAAACACCTTCAGCCAAGTTTTCTGCTGGATTCTACCCTGCCTTTTAGACAGTTTAATGACAGAAGCCATGTTTAATTAACTTCCATGGAATTAATGATGCTGGAAAGGAAACCTGGTATTTCAGATTTCTATCCCTCCTAGGCAAGACTTCTCTGTGTTGGCTGTTTATATATCTGCCTAATGGGCATACCAATTTTTATCTTCATGAGTAATCTTCCCTATTATTCAGAAAGAGCTTGGAGATGCCTGGTGGGAATGAAAGTGTGGTTACCTGGATTGATCTCCAAGTTGGCATAACCAGTTCAGATAGCAGAAACATTATTTTCAAGGTGAAATTAAGGGAAGAATGTTATCAGGCCTGTACTCTCATGTACAAATGTGAATGAATGATCAATTGCTTATCATCAGACTGGAAATGTTCTGTAGTGATTTTATTGCCATGTTATTCCTAAAAGATTAAAAAAGGAAGACAGAAAGAGAAAGGAAAATTTGACTGTACATAATTGTTTTACTCATCGTGATTTTTATATTTTTTCAATAATACAAAATTTACTTTTTTATTTGAATTTGTCTTTTTATTTATTGTTCTGAAAACCATTTCAAAGGCATAATAATATATTTGGTGTTATTGAATTGGTGCTGTGTGTTTAAAGGCTCCAGAAAATTGGTTTTCTCATTGGTTTGTTTAAGCTTAATGGCCCATAGGATTTTTCATTAATTACTGATTCTTTTTAAATCAAGTAAAAAATGCAACAAGTTGAACCAAAAAAAAAAAAAAAAAACCCAACAACAACAACAAAAAATCAGGATCTGGTGATTGCCACCAGAAATCTCAGAAAAGTTATCCTTAATGAACTCAGATTTATTAACCAATTAAGATTATGCAAGAAGTTAGTAGAAATTATGCAACATATTACTGCAGGCTATAAACATTTAGTAACTAGTGAATGCCTAGCAAGATATGGCTGGTAGAAATTTTGTATTAGAAATTCATTATCTTGCATGGGCTGACAGTTGACAAATCTCAACACATTAATCACAAACGCAGATGTTAAAATGAAAAAATGTTGTTGACCCAATAGAAGGAAGAACTTGATAACAAAGTTATCCAAAAATTAAATGTGCTACCTGATGGGTTAATGAGATGTCTTTAGACTTTTCTAACATAATTGTGTGTATATGTGTATGTATATATATATATGTGTGTGTGTGTGTGTGTAGAGACATTGAATATTTGTATATACATATATACATAGACATATGTAATATGAATGTGTATATATATACACATAAATGTACATGGTCGTGAATACCAAAAAAAATCTAAAAAGACTAAGCTAACATTCTGTCCCTAGAGTTAATCCTTCAAGTTCAGATAGTTATCAGATTCTGAGAAAAGCAGTGATTACCTCACCTCTATCACTTCTACTCAAACTAGTCAGCTAATCAGAATAAACTGCCCAATTGCAGTGAAAGAAAGCTATATTTCAAAATGACACTCTATTCAAAATAATAATTGATTTGTAAAGAGAACTTTATGACCTCTACAGATAAAGGTGAACTTTTATTTATCAGAAATATATAAACTTCACTTGGATTATGTAACTACCTGACGTGTTTCATTTGATAGAATTCTTATATGATCTTGAATTTAGTTTTTTTTAGGTCTATCTTTGGAGTTCCTTCACTGATCCTTGTTCTGTTACCAGTAACTTCTTCTGATTGTGAAATTGAAGATAAGAATAAAGCAATACAAGAGTATACACATATCTTACATGTCAACATTGGGAATTTGGTATGTAATTGTTTTGTCTTCTTAATATTTTTATTTGATAATAATTTTTAAATTGACATTAGACATTAAAAATGTGGAGATGTGTATTATTTTGCAAGTAGGTGAAATATATATGATACAGATTAAGTTTGCTGTTATTAACAATATACATGAATCAATACTTGTTATTTGGTAGTAGTCCCATTATTTTGTTGTGAAAATTAATTTAGAGTGAGAAAACCAAACTCCTAGTTCCAGGCTTGAAGGCCAATTCTATAAATTACGCAACACTGCTTCTTAAGTAAATTATACTGAGTAAATTCGTTTGAGATAAATAAATGTTATTAGCCTCATGTAACCAATTAATCCTGTGCTTTTTTTTATTTTTAATGTTGCTTGAATAACATATCAAAGTATCATAAATGAGTGAATGGATATACAGATGAATGAAAATGGATTTCTATGTGCTAAGAAATGGAAATACAAATTTAAGTGGGACAATTTCTACTCTCAAGAAGCTCACATTTTAATTAGGGGCAATAACACAGAAAAGAAAATTCATGATAGAGTGAATGGAAAGATCCATTAATTGTAAATGTAGGGGTAGTGGCAGACAGCAGGATTCAAATTATACCAATAGTTTAAGAGGCAGAACAGAAGATAAAGTGTAGAAGACATTAGGAAAACGTGGCAAGGCACATGATAAGGCTGAATGGTCTTCCATCTTCCTGGAAGGAATAGAGTTTGTAATTACCACCTCTTCTAAGCTATATGAATAATAAAGTATCTTGAAAGTTTCTAGTTGGATCCATCCAGGAGAACAGTCAAAGGAGGAAAGCAAAAGCTAGGAGTGGGTGGATACCATTGCTATAGAGGCCTTTCATCCACTCAGCCATCCTGGATAGATTTTATTCTGCAAAATTTCAGTGGAGCCATATTCTCATTAATTTGGGTACTCTTTCACCTTTCAGGCATATAGATTTCATTAGTCTTCCATGCTATCTTACATTCTTAATACTAAATTATTCTTGACCTTTCTATTGACCACTTGTTCTTCAGAATAGTCTTTCTGCTCTGGGTCTTCATGGCATTGCTCTTTACTGTTTTTTCCTCTCCTTTTTTCTGATCATACTTTTACACCATCAGTATTCATGTCTTGCCAACTGTAGTTGTATTCCAAGGCTCAGTCCTGTGTCCTTTCCCTTTTTTCTCTATACTCTCTCACTGAGTAACCTCATCAATGCTTGTAGCTTCAATTTCTATCTTTATTCCAGTGACTTCTGAATTTATATGTCTAACTCTAGTCTGTCTCATGAGTTTTAATCACACATTTACTTCTGTGAGCTGGACATTTCAAACTGAATATTTCATAAGTTTCATAAATTCAACCCTCCCAAAATAGAATCTTTTCTTCAACACCAACAACTCTTTTGAATTTCTCCGTTACTCACAGGAGCACCATCATCCTGCTAGTTAAGTCTGTAATCTCATTGTCATTCTGAACTCTTCATTTTCATTCATTCCACATATCCAGTCACTTGCCAAATCTTATCATTCCTATCTCCACAATCTTTCTTATATAGATCTCCCTTCACCAGCCACACAAATGACACTCTTGTTCAGGTTTGCATCACTTCTCACATGGACTATTGTAATAGACTTCTTTGGTTTCTGTGTCTCAAGTATGGTCCCACTCCAATTTATTGTTCATATATCTACTGAACTGATTTTCTCAAAGTAAAGTTTTACCATGTTATCCCTCCCATTTAATAAATTTAGATGGTTCCCTATTACAGCTAGGATCAACTATAAATTTCTCCGTTACTTCTTTCCCTGCCATCTTTTAAGTATGTATATGTGTGTGTGTGTGTGTAGAGAGAGAGATATATAGACACAGATATAGATAGATATATAGTGTAAATATATAAATACACACACATACATATTTAATTTTTTTCTTCTGCACACATTGAAGTTCAAACCTATTCCCTACTTTCTCTTCTACATAAACAGTGCTTCTCCCATCTCTGAGCCTTTCCACTGGCTCTTCTTCATGCTTATGCAATGTACTCTTTTCCTCTACATCTCCCTCTCAGAATCTGTTATTTCCTTCAAGACTCAGTTTCTACATGAAATAAGTTACATAATATTAATAAATTCTTATTGTTTGGCTGCTTGATCAACTGTGTAATTCTCCTCAATAGCTTGTCATAAATTCTCCTTGGAAGATTCACTCAATAGGGTACCAGACTTTAAATACATTAAATACATTCTTTAAATACATTCAGACAACATGGTGTTAATTTCATTAAGCCTTAAAATATTACAAAGTACCTCTCTGTTATATCTCTAGTTACCACAGAAAATGAGTAATGATCTGGGCCCAGAATTTAATAGAAGGAGGAGGAAGTCTGCATCTTCTTCAATAGTTCAGGAATCTGTGACTTTGGTGGTGTATTCACTCTCACCCATGACTTTGTAATGGTCTGCAAGAGATGTCTTGCTTAAAAATTGAATCACTTGATGTAATGACCCTCTTTTAAATTATTTATTTAGATTCCTAGACAAAAGAATTACCTGTCCATCACTGGACCCATACTGAAAAGCTGTTTCTGCTTGTCAGAGTATTCCAGAACACACTTAGCTTTTTATGACATAAGGACAGCTTTCTAGCACTGTGAATCATCAGAATTGGGCTTTAGTGGCAGATAGCCAGAGTTAATATGAGAAATGCCCTTTGCTCTCAAATATGCAATTTCTTCTGCCATAATAGTTTCATCTTTAAAACGTCATTGCTCATCTAGATTCTGTGTGCTTTGAACCATGGAACATGATGATCTCAGAAAAATCAAAATGGCAGGTGACTCAAAATTCAATAGAAATATTCATGGTGGAATATTGTCATTCTTTACACTCAGAAGTAGTGTGAAAGACACCATTAAATACATACAAAAGAAGTTGGGTCAGAAATGGTTGCAGTGGGCCCTTAAGATCAATAAACATGGTACCGTGGGAAGGGTTGAGTCACAGCCTGTTTCTGGTATTTTCTATATGTGTGAAATTGTGCTAGTCATTTAATCTTCCTGGCCTTCGGATTCCTCACCTCTAAAATGAGAGGAGTAAACTGAAGATTATGCAGCACTAAAGCTATAAACCTTTTTCCATAATAAGTTATTGATTAAATTGATTTGAATGAGGGATAATAAACATTTTTATACTTTTATCAAAACAAAGTATAGGAAGGAGCATACAATTATGAGAAATTAATTAGGTTAAGAGAGAGATTAGGTCCTAATCTGTGCTTTTTGTGTCCAAAGACATTCATAAACATACCTCTCATAATAGAAAGTATCATTAGCTTTTCTGATTACCATATCACAATGTCAATTCATAAGGAGCTTGAAGTCCGCTAAAACCGCCAGTTTTTTAAGGTGAATTTTCTATTATACCCCATTTCCTTATCTTATACTTGTGTGGTGATCTCTTTGAAATAGATTGTAGGAAAAGAATAAAAAGGCATAAGAATGCATGTGGGATCGTGTTTAGTTAAAGGAATTCCAAATGTTTGTCCTGGAAAAGGAAAGATTTTGTTTTAGGGATAGTAAATCAATAACTACATTAAATACATAAATAAAACATTAATTAATAAATAATATTAATAAATAGATAAATAGATGAGCAAATAAATAAATGGCTGGATAGATAAATAAATGAAAAGTCTAGTTGCTTCCTATTACTTCCAGGATTGAATCTAAAATCTCGTTTGGTTTTTAAGCCCTTTATAATATGGTCCTTTTTTAATTTTCTGGCTTTATACTCTGTTCCCATTCACATGTTTTACAATTCATTAACATAATCTTCTTGTTGTTTCTCATACAGAACACTACGTCTTAACTCTTTGTCTTACACTCAATGTTATCCCATGCCTAGAATGTTCTTCTTTCACATCTGTGTCTCTTGGCTCAAATCTTACTTTTTGCAAGAAGTCTTTCCTAATTCTTCTTATTGCTTATGCCTTCATCCAAATTTAAACTCACAAAGATGAGCCTTCTTAATAACAAGCCTGGCATTCTAGCCAGGCCAGCCACCTAGCTGGTGGCCACCTAACTGATAGATAAGTAGATAAAAATAAAGAGCTAGATCTATGTTTATATATATATATATATATATATATATATATATATATATATATATATATATATATATATATATATATATATATATATATATATATATATATATATACATTAGTTTATGGAAATATATATATATATATCTTTTTATGTAAATGAATAGATAGATAGATAGATAGATAGATAGATAGATGGATGGATGGATGGATAGTGTTTTGCATGTTGTTTCCTTCCATTAGAATGTTTTCTCCTTGAGGTCCAGGACTACATGTTTGTCTTGCCTTGTGACCTCAGTGGTAAGTAATTAATATATGTCTTCAAGTACTAGAACAGCTTTCATCTGGAAAAGAGGTTAGACTTGACCCTATTGATCTTTAAATTCACAATAAAAGTTATAGAAAAAAAGATTTTGACTTGTTATAATGGATAGTTTCCTAACAATGACAGCTGTGGAAAGTGGAATGGGCTACCTCAAAATGTAATAAGCTCTGACTCAGCATATGTCTCCAATCAAAGCTGGATAATCATCTGTAATTTGGATTGTTAAGTGCATATATTTACTATTCTTTCTTCTTCTAAAATCCTGGATAATGTTACTGTAAGCAAAATAACTATTTCTAAAATTCCTAAAACACAGGATTAAGATTAAAGAATATTTTATGCCATAAATATTGATATCATCCATCACTTGTGTAGGTTTAGAGCCATTGTTTGCTTTCTTTCAACAACTACTAAAGTACTAACTGTACTATGTGTATTTATGTAGGACAAGGTTTCTACCACTGGGAATTGAGTAAATAAGATGTAAAAAGTTAGCACACAAGGAACATATATAACTAAATGATTGGACTTTATGGAACATATACAACTTGAATCATACCTCAAAGAAGGGGAAAAGTTGGATAAGTACTAAGGCAGGCTAGATTAATGGGATGGACTTTTCGACATCATTGCTAGCAGCATTCTTCACAGTGGAATTGTTTCCACTCTGGGGCTCTTTCTTTCTAATAGCTGAGTCCCTCACTTGGACACTCTGTAAGTGGCTACTCCTAAAACTATAACTCACATGTCCTTGGTGGTGAGATTACCTTTAAAATTCCTCTGGAAAATTCAAAGTAGCTCAAAGCAAAGTCATTTAATAACAGTATAGTAAATATCATTGCAAAATATTCTTCCATAAATCTGGGATATATTGTTTCATAAACATACATAATATCCATAGAAAGAGTGATAACAAACTTAGAGTAGTGAGCCACACATGTAAGGAGATTCCTCTATCCAGGGCAATCCATGGCTCTGGGGTAGTATTTCGCTTTTTATGACTGTCTGGAGCTCCTTGTTGAGAGCAGCTTTTCTGCTAGGTAGACTGGTCAATCGAGCTCAATGGATTTGCTTTGTCTGAAGCCTGACTCTGCATTTCCAGAGCTAATTCAATCTTGAATTCATGACTTGCTCTCTTATCTGCTGCTAAGGGGTTATAGTCCTTCAAAATAATACCTCCATTGAAACCTTGCCTCTCAATGTCTGTGCCTGTCTGAGGAACATGCATCTCTTTATTTTTTTCATTTTTTTTATTAAAGAAAACATAGATTCCCCCCTCCATCTCCAAAAAAGCTTTGAAATAAAAAAGAATATGCTACAATCTTATTCAGACACAATCAGTTCTTTCTCTGATTATGGACAGCACTTTTCATTCTAAGTCCTTCATTGTAGTTGTGGATCATTGTATTGATGAGAATAATAAAGCCACTCACAGCTGATCATTCCACAATATTGCTATTACTTTGAACACATCCCATTTCACTTTGCTTGAATTTGTGGAGAACTTTTCAGATTTTCTGAGAGCATCCTGCTCATCATTTCCCATAGAACAAATAATATTCCATCATAATCACATATCACAATTTATTCAGCCATTCCCCAATTGATAGATATGTCCTCAGTTTCCAATCCTTTGCCCTGAGAGAAGAGCTGCTATAAATATATTTGAACAATAGGTCCTTTTACTTTCTTAAAAAAATTTCTTTTGGGACTCATATCTAGTAGTGGAATTGTTAGGTAAACAGGATATGCATGATTTTATAGCATTGTGGGCATAGTTCATATCATTTATCAGTGGGGGAATGACTTTTTAAAAATAAATGTAACTCAGTTCCCTATAAATTTAAGAAATGAGACCTTCATCATAGAAACTTACTTCAAAATTATTTTCCCAATTACTATTCCTAACTGTATTCCTCACCCCACTCCCCCTTTATTCTGTTCTTTCTCTCCTTTCACCCTGACCTCCCTTAAGTGTTTCGCTATTGATTACCACTCCCTCAATATGTTCTCTTTTCTATCACTCTTCCCCCTTCCTATATTCTCTTCCCTCTTCCTGTATTCTCTTCCCATTCTTATGAGTTAAAAGTGTCATCTTCCTATGTAGAAATATAAATACATTTAAACATTATTGATTCCCTTCTGATATTCCTTTCCTAATTACCATTTTATGTCACTCATCCCTATTTGCCTTAGTTTCCTCATCTGTAAAATGAGCTGGAGAAGGAAATGACAAATCATTCCAGCATATTTGCTAAGAAAACCCCAATGGAGTCACAAAGAATTGGACATAATTAAAACAACTCAAGAACAGCTGAACAAAAACTATTCCATAAGGCTGCCTTGAGCCTGGACAATATTAAATCATTTTAAATGTCAGGGCTGGCAGACATAGCTACTTAAAAAACTCAGTGGATCTGAT
The DNA here is from genome assembly GCF_048593235.1 of Sminthopsis crassicaudata. Taxonomy (NCBI): domain Eukaryota; kingdom Metazoa; phylum Chordata; class Mammalia; order Dasyuromorphia; family Dasyuridae; genus Sminthopsis; species Sminthopsis crassicaudata. The sequence continues at coordinate 289,298,041 of NC_133617.1, read as the reverse complement.
CAATTTTCAGTCTTCTAGTCCCCTAAGCCTCTTTTCAATTCGATTAATAAACTTTTCACATTTCATAACATGGACACATATAATCATATCAGTATTTATTTTTTAAAAATTTATTTATTTTTAATATGCATTGTTTTATGAATCATGTTGGGAGAGAAAAACACATGCAAAAGTGAAAAACCATGGGAGAAAACAAACAAAACAACAACAACAAAAAAAAAAACAAAGTGAACATTGCACGTGTTGATTTATATTCAATCTCATAGTTCTTTTTCTGGATGCAGATGGCATTTTCTGTCCAAAGTCTATTAGGATTGTTTTGGATCACTGAACCAGTAAGAAGAAACAAGTCTTTTATAGTTGATCATTCCTGCTGTTATTATATACAATGTATTTCTGGTTCTGCTTGTTTTGCTCAACATCAGTCATGTAAATCTTTCCAATGCTTTCTAAAATCAACTTGTTCATCATTTTTTATAGAACAGTAATATTTCATTATCTTCATATACCAACCTGTTCAGCCATTCCCCAATTGATGAGCATCTACTCATTTTCCAATTTTTGGCTACCACAAAAAGACCTGCTACAAACATTTTTGCACATGTAGGTCCTTTTCCCTCCTTTATGATTTCCTTTGGATACAGACCCAGTAGAAACACTGTTGGATCAAAAAGTATGCACAATTTTATATCCCATTGGGCATAATTCCAGATTGTTCTACAAAATGGTTGGATCATTTCATAACTCCACCAATATTGTATTAGTATCCTAATTTTCCCACATCCCCTCCAATATTTATCATTATCTTTTCTTGTCATTTTAGATAGTATGAGAGGTATGTGGTAGTACCTGAGAAATGTCTTAATTTGCATTTCTCTAATTAATAGAGATTTAGGGCATTTTTTCATGTGACTATAGATAGCTTTAGTTTGGTTATCTAAAAATTGTCTGTTCATATCCTTTAACCATTTATCAGTTGAATACCCCAATACTTCTGATAGTTGCCCTTATGCTTTCTGTAACTGCTTCCACTATGGGAATGAAGAGGAATGGTACAAATCAGTCATTCAAAGAATAACTACTTCTCCCCACCCTGACTTGACTGTTAAGTTATTCTCCTAGCATTGTTCCCATACTGTTGTGACTCTGAATAAATATCTGTCACAGTGTTCAAAGCAAACTTTATAGATGGTATAAAAGGAAGAGAGGAGTATGAAAATTGCAGGTAGACTGGGGTGCGGCATATGGTCAATGATTACTTTCATTAGAAAATAAATTCTTAGTGAGTAGACTCTGATGTTGTTGTTATTGTATTCACAGGGCTTAGCACAATCTCTGACACATAATGAGAACTTTTGATAGTCTTGAATTTATAACAGTAGCAAAAAGGTATTAAGGAAATATATCCTTAGATAGGGATTAGGGCAGTTGTGAAGTAAGAGGAAGGATTAGCAAATGTACTCAATAAGTATCTCACTAGTAAAAGACAGTTAAAAGACCTAGAAGATGACCTCCTACCTTCTACTTTAGATAGTCCTTTTGTGGATGATGTACAGAAAGACAGGAACTAAATTGGATGGGAAGATGTAGCAGGGTGGCCATCAACACAAGAGTAAATAAACATGTGATCAGCTGATCAAACCAGTTTAAAATATAATTGGGAAATATTTAACAAAATAAATAAAAATGCAATAGAATGTAGATTATGTTAATATATATTTTTCTAAGTCAAAATATGGCTTCAGAGATGCTTGTGTATGGTTTGTCTCCTCCAAACTATTCCTATTTGAGTTTGAAACCATTGTTTTATACTATTGGGAGTAACCATATTAATGGATCCAATGAAGTATTGTTCCAAGAATCATATTTCAGTCCTCATTTGGAAGGATGTAAAATAGAAAAGGGAACAATACAGGCAGGGGAAAAATTACTGAACATAACTGAATCCAAGGAGCCTATCCTTCTCAAGTTCCCCTTCAATTTTCATTCATTAAGTAGATATTTTAAATATTAAGTAGCATAATGAATAAATGCTTATTAAATATTATGCCAGGGATTATTAGAACCACAAAAATAAACAAATATAGTACCTGTTGTAAAGAATTGTAATTTTAGTGGAGAACATTAACATTACATATAAGTAATTACAAAAGAAAGAAATTTAAATTACATGGTATTTTAGGATCCGTCAAGCTATAAAAGTTCTGTGATTCAGTGATTCAAATGTACTAAGTAACATAATCTGAAAAGAAAGTAATGGATTGGGGCAGCTAGGTGGTACAGTGGATAGAGCACCAGCCTTGAATTCAGGAGGTCCCGAGTTCAAATCTGATCTCAAACACTTAACACGTCCTAGCTTTGTGACCCTGGGCAAGTCACTTAACCCCAGTCTCAGGGAAAAAAGAAAAGAAAGAAATGGATCAAGAAAGTAGAAATCTACTCTTTGGGCCTTACATAATTTTAATTTAGACTATAGTTCTAAGGAAAGTACAGGCAGAAACAAATTTATATACCTTAAATGTTTTCCAAGGACAGCTAATGATCTTATTCAAGTGACCTGAAAACTGTGATTTTGATGTAAAAAAATTCTAGCTCAGTATTGAGAGGTGCTTACAAAAAGTCACCCCCTACAAATGTTATTCAATATTTATTTTGCATGGATCAGGGGTTCTTCACCTTTTTTGTGTGTATCATGGGTCCTTTTAGCAGTGTAGACCCCTTCTCAGAATGATGTTTTTAAATACACAAAATAAAATACATAGAGATAACAAAGGAGACTATATTGAAATGAAGTTCTCAAAATACTTTTCAAAATAAGTTCATACACCTCACATTGAAAATCAATGGTATGTTAACGTTGTCATGGAATCATAAAATTTGAGATTCAGTTTATGTGTGTGTGTGTGTGTGTGTGTGTGTGTGTATATATATATATATATATCTGTATGTATGTTTGCATGTTTATATATGTGTATGTATGTGTGTGTGAATACTATAAAACCACTAAGATAGATAGATAGATAGATAGATAGATATAATTAATTATTTCTCAACCCTTTACATCCTGGCTTCCAATTTCATCATTTAACTTAAGTGACTTTTTCCAAAGTTACCAATTGCTAAATGTGATGAAACTCTCTTACTCTCTGCAATGCTTGATACTGTCTGCCATCCTCTCCTTCCAGATACCCTCTCCTTTTTGGGTTTTGTTTTGTTTTTTTGTCGCACTGCACTCTCTTGATGTACCTATATATGCGACCACTACTCCTGTATCTCCCTCCTGCATCATTCACTATTTATTTATCACTCTAACTTTTGGCATAATGGATAGAGTATTGTGCTGGAACTCTGTCTTCCCAGAAATCAGCTGGAGTCAGGATCACTTAAATGTCCTTATTCTTGATCTTAAGGTCAAGGTCATGGGGTTAGGCCTAGCAACCTCCCATACACCTTCCTCCCTCAAATGCCCAGGAGATACTGACTCAGCGTCTCCTCTCAATTCCTCTTCCTCCTACACCTCCCACACATGTCACTTTCCCCTCTTTGTCCCACCAATCAAGTCAGCACAGAACAGCTGGGGAGGGTCAACCTTCAAACAAGTTAATAGGGAACTGTCCAATTGGCAATTAGTCTCATGTGCTTCATTATCCAAGTGCATTGCTCAGTTCTAGCCCTTTACATCTCCCTCTTTCTTTTGTTTTAGACCACAGGTGGTCGTGCCATCCCTGACTTTTCAGGGAGGTGAGAACCCCAAAAAGGAGATGATCACGCCCCCCCCTGACTTCTCAGGAGGGGAAATGAAAGCACTAAAAAGGAGATAATCACACCCTCCCTGACATCTCAGGAAGGGAGATGAAAAGCACCAAAGAGAAGTGGGGATTTGCTAGCAGGTTTCTGAGTTGAAGGGCCTTATTAGAGACAAGTATGCACAAACCCATCAGCATGGGAGTTATTACACAAGTACATAGCAATAACGTAGAGGCTATTAGTGATGACTCTCCCCACAGTCAGTGCAGGCTCGATGTGGTGTAACAAACAGGAATTGTACATGCAAGTAGTGATATAACAAACAATATAAATCAACATGGTATTGTAAGAGATTTCCAGAAGTCCTAGAGAAGGAGGGTATGCAAACATCAGTCACACATACTCCTTCTTCAGCAACCAAGAGATAGTCCAGAACCAATCTATTGTCCTTTGCTTCAAGTGTTAGGGAATCCAATGATCCCTAGAGGTTTTGAAGTCCTGCAACAGTCTTATGATGCATCAGAGAATCCAATGATTCCTGAGGACTTTCAAGTCCAACAGTTTTTGATGTCCATGAGTCAAACGCCATAACTGCCAGGTTCTTTCAGTGGTGGGCACAGTCAGCAATGGAACCACCCGATGTTTCTTGGATCTTCTCCTTTGTTTTAAGGGTCTGCTCTGTCTCTCTCCTATGGACAAGGCAAATATGGCTCGTTGGCACCCATCTGATTCCTTCTCCATCTGTGGAGATACAAGCAAACCCCCTTCCCCAAGCAGTTAACCTATCTGGTCCCTTCCATTATCCACTTTCTGGGTCTTTCCACATCATCTGGCGATTATCTAAAGACAGTGGAGCTGCTCGCACTGGACACTGTCCTTCTAGTGGGTTATAAAACCTGTCTACTGGAGCCAATGCATCTTTGTCAAAAATTTAAAAATTAATGGTATAGAGAACTAAATTTAGAAGTTCTCTAGGGTTACCCATGGCTCCCCCTTTCTTTTGTTTTTGGAGGAGTGTCTTAATATCTCTGTTTCTTCTCTCTACTATTGCCTGCCCTTGAGGATTAAAGGGTATGCCCGTGGTATGTAAAATCTTATACTGTGCACAAAAGTGTATAAAATGTTTAGACATATATGTAGATCCATTGTCTGTTTTAATTGCTTGTGGAACACCCATAATTGCAAATGCTTGTATAAGGAATTCAGTGACCACTCTGGCTGTCTCTTTTGCTGCTGGTATTGCAAATGTCAATCCTGAAAAGGTGTCTACCACAATATGGATAAAATATAGATGACCAAAAGATTTATAATGGGTCACATCCATTTGCCAAATTTCATTAGGTTTCAAACCACAAGGGTTCTTCCCTGGAGGGAGTGTAGGAGCATGGAAAGGAAGGCAAGCTGTACAGGCTTTTACTATGCTTCTAGCTTCTTCTCTTGTTATTCCAAATTGTAAACGTAAAGTTCGGGCAGCCGGATGATATTTAGAATGAGATGGTTGTGTTTCTTGAAATAAAGGAGTATTGACCAACATGGTTAGAAGGCTATCTGCCTTTGAATTACCATAAAAAATAGGACCTGGAAGTCCACTATGGGAGTGGACATGCAAAATATAAATCTTACCTGAATGCTTTCTCACTTGCTCTTGAAGTTCCTTAAAGAGCTGATATATATTGGAGGCTACAAATTTTATTTGGGCTGTGGCAATTCTTTGTACCATACCTACTGAATAGATTGAATCAGATATTATATTTATGTCTCCCAGATAATAAGCAAGAGCTAGAATGATTGCATGTAATTCATTCTGAGTAGACTGAAAAGGAGTTCTGATTACTCTCTTTATAGTTAAGTCACAAGAATATACAGCGCAAATATTATGTTTGGATGCATCTGTAGAGAAAGTTGGTCTTTTAAGAGGAACTTTAGAAATCTTTTCTTCAAGAATCCATTGCCAATTATGTAACAGTCTGGTTATCTTTAATGGAGACCCGTGTGTAAAATTTGGAGCCATGGCTAATAAAATTTGTCACTCTGGGATGATTTCACAGCACACATTAACTTGTGCATTAGTATAAAAGGTGTGTATCTTGTCAGGTCTTGTCCCAGATAATTGTACTGCTTGTTTAATGGCCTTTAATAAAATTCTAGCCACAAGCACTGGGTAAGGAATAAGGCTTTGTTCTGGTTGTGCTGGGAGGTTCATCCACTCTATCACCCTGTCTCCTTGATGAAGGACTGCTGTGGGTGCCTCTTGTGTAGCAAAAACTAATATCTCCAAGGATTTTTGAGTGACTCTTTCAAGCACATTGGATACAGCCAGTTCAACTTGTCTCAAAGCCTCTTGAGCTTCTTTTGTAAGCTGGTGTTGTGAATTTGAAGCACTGTCTCCCCTTAAAATGTCATAGAATGGTTGCAATTGACAAGCCTAGCATGGGACGCATCCATTGGATATCTCCTATCAATTTCTGGAAGTCATTTAAGGTGTTTAGCTTCTCTGTTCTTAAGGAGAGTTTTTGTACTGTAAGCACCTTAGGATATACTTCATATCCTAAATATTGAAACAGAGCATGTCTTTGAATCTTTTCTGAAGCTATGTGCAATTTATAATTCCTTAGTGTTTCTATGGTTTTTTGTAGACATGCTTCTAACATTTGTTCCTCAGGTGCACATCCAATATATCATCCATGTAATGTAATAACATTACTTTTGGAAATGCTTTTCTTACTGGAGTAAGAGCAGCAGCAACATACATTTGACACATAGTAGGGCTGTTTTTCATTCCCTGTGGCAAAACTGTCCATTCATTTCTTTTATAAGGCTTGGCTAAGTTAACGCTGGGCACTGAAAAGGCAGATCTTTTCATATCCTCCTTATCTAGAGGGATAGAATAGAAACAATCCTTAATGTCTATAACCCACAGAGGCCATTCTCTAGGCAACTGAGTAGGAGATGGAAGTCCAGGTTGAAGAGTTCCCATAGTTTCCATCTGTTCATTTACTTTTCTCAAATCAGTCAACATCCTCCATTTTCCAGATTTCTTTTTTACAAGAAATACTGGGGAATTCCAAGGACTTAGAGAAGGTTGTAAATGTCCTTGGTCAAGTTGTTCCTGTACTATATCTAGTAAGGCCTGAATTTTATCGCTACCTAAGGGCCACTGTTCTATCCACACTGGTGTATCAGTTTTCCACTGGATAGGAACAGGTGAAAGTGTTGGCAGGCCTTCAATAGCAGCCCTGCCTAAAAAACCGAAGTACTCATTTTTAACCCTAATTGTTGTAAAATGTCTCCTCACAGATAGATGGGGATTTTTTCAACTATAAAAGGAGTAAAAACTCTTGTTTCACCTTCAAATATCCATCTTAAAGGGGTAGCACTAACTTCAGCTGCTATTGATCCTCCTACCCCAGACATGTAGGTGTCTGCCTTAGTCTTTGCCCAGTGACTGGGCCAGTTGGCACCTCTAATGACTGTGTGATCTGCACTTGTGTCCACCAGTCCTTCTAATGGTATGCAATTTATATAGATGGTGAACATAGGTCAGTCAGCTGTCACAGCTGCTGTTCAGTATATTCCTGGGTTTTGCTGCTTGGAGTCCGAACATGGGTGACTGTCACCAGGTTGCTTATTAGGGGGTCTGTATCAATAAACCCGATGCTACTACTTCCCCTGGTTGATAAGTCACACATTGTCTACCTGTGTTAGTGACTGGGATATTATCTACACATTCCCCAGTTTCCCACATCAGTGTATGAATGAACACTGTCTTGTAAGTACTCTCAGGAGGTGAAATGGTCAAGCCTACTGTCCCTGGAGGCAAGGGATCCATAGGCTGGAGAGGAACAGATTTCACCTCTCCAGGGGGTATCTCAGTTGTCCCAGCTGTATACAACTCTATCCTCCCTAATTGTAGTCCCTTTCTCCTATCATGCTGCTTCCTGGCTGACTGATTGTGTAATCCATTTCTCCCCTCAGATGGCTTCCTGGCTGATTGGTCATGTCTGGGTATTGGACTTGGAGGCACTCTCTGGGTGTGGCATCGGCTGCCATCATGCCCCAAGTGTTTTTTGCCTGGGGCCCTGGAGCTGGGCCCCTCATCCCATTTCCCTGAATCAGTCTACACTCTGATGCCCAATGGAGTCCTCTGTTGCTTTTGGACATAGGGTTTTGGGTCTTGTTCTCCCACCCTGTTTTCTCACTCTGTCTCTATGCCAACATTGAGCTTCCAGATGGCCTACTTTACCACATTGAAAGTATTCACGAGTCTCTCTGGAAGTCCCTTGTCAAAAAAGACCCTGTCTTCCTATGTTGGGATCTTGGGAAATCTGCATCATAGCCTGGCTATAAAAGATATTTGTGCCCACAGTAGCACAGTGTCTTATGATCTCCTCTAAAGGAGCATCCCTATGTAGTCCTAGTATAATCCTTCTACAAACCTCATTGGCATTGTCTCTAGCAAGTTGCCTTACCAAAGTGTCTGTTACTTCATTTTCACCATTAGTCCATGGGACAGCTATCTGCAAATGTTCCACAAAATCAGCAAAGGGTTCATTTGGTCCCTGTACAATTTTTGTGTAGGTCTCACCCTTGTAGTTTTTACTGGGGAGAGAAGCCCATGCTTTGATAGCAGCAGCAGCAATTTGCTCAAATGCTGTTATGGAGTAATTAATCTGTACTGAAGCATCTGCATAAGAACCTACTACACCTGTTAGTAGGTCACAGGTGATTGAAGTATTAACTCCACTTTGACTATTTTGTTGGGCTTGAATCCTACAGAGCTCACTATATTCAAAAAACTACAAGTTTTGTCCAGGTTCTAAGCACAACTTTGCAATAATTTTCCAGTCACTAGGGGTTAAAGTTTCATAAGCCAAATTGTATATTAACATCTTAACATAATTTGATGTAGCCCCAAAGAGAGTGCAAGCTTTTTTCAGGTCTTTAAGGACATCCATATTAAAAGGAACATATTTTCTACTTTCTTGACCTGTAGAATTATGTTGTTGAATCATGGGAAAAATTTGAAGTTTGAAATCATTATCTATTTCTTTTCCATTTTTGATAGCTTCTATAAGCCCTTCCTGTAATCTAGTTATGGGGGTTGGTGATTGCTGGGGGGGAGGTGCCAATGATATTACCGCCCCTCCCAATATTCCTCCTCCCTCCATCCCTGAAGGTGGAGTTGATGTGGGCTGATCAATAATCTGCTCTCTAGACATGGTTGAAGTCTCTTCTAGGCAATCAGAGTCAACACACCCTAATTCCTCATTCAAATCCCCTTGCCCTCTGGCAAGGTCTTGAGTTTGCTTATTTTCTATCTTTTGTTCCTCATGCTTCCTCCTCTGCTCACTTTTCCTTCTCCTATAACTTGCTTGATAGCTTAAGTCTAATTGAATCACGTTGTATATATAAAATACCTCTGTGGTAATTGAATAAGGCCCATTTTTTTGGGTAAAATTCTTTCATTTCAAGTCCCACTAGCTTCCAGTTATCTACACTTAGTTTTTCCTTCCTTTAAAAACCAAGGGGACGTGCGATTCAATGAGTCTAAGAGACTATCCATTTGTGGGCTGGTTACAAGTAAACTCTTCTCGTCAATTATCTTAAATATACCCTCTATAGGATTACTATTAGGGGAGGCTGGAGCAGGAGCAGGGGCTGTATCTGGGTCGGCTGAGGCCAAGGGAATTTTTTTTAGCTAACACCTGCCCCATCTCAGCTACTAGAGATTGCTGGTTTAGTCCTTAACAAGGTAAGTTCCTTATTTCTATTAGAATACTAACCTAATCTCCTGGTCACCTGAGGACTTCAGTGGAAATAGGGTGCCGGCCCCACATTTGGATGCCAAAATGCTGGAATTCTGTCTTCCCAGAAATCAGCTGGAGTCAGGATCACTAAACATCTTTATTCTTGATCTCAAGGTCAAGGTCAGGGGGTTAGGCCTAGCAACCTCACACACACCTTCCTCCCTCAAATGCTTCTGCATCTCAATTCCTCTTCCTCTTCCTATTCCTCCCACACACAGCACTTCCCCCCTCTTTGTCCCACCAATCAAGTCAGCACAGAACAGCTGGGGAAGGTCAACCTTCAAACAAGTTAATAGGGAACTGTCCAATTGGCAATTAGTCTTAGGTGCTTCATTATCCAAGTGCATTGCTCAGTTCTAGCCCTTTAGTATTGGGCCTGGAATTAGGAAGAATTCTCCTTCCAAGTTCAAATCTGGCCTCAAATATTAATTTTGACTCTGAGCAAGTCATTTAAACCTGTTAAACTTCCTCACCTATAAAATTATCTAGAGAAGGAAATAGCAAACCACTTTAGTATCTCTACTAATAAAACTCCAAATAGTTTCATGAAGAATAGGATACGAGTAAAAAATGACTTAACAAACTTTTCATATATCTCTTCTCTCCTCCTCCTCTTCCTCCACATTATCCTCCTTCCTCACTTCTTTCTCTCCCTCCTCCCATCAGGTAATCCACCAAATCCTTGCTTGACAACTTTTATTAGCAGGAAATACTTTAATTCTATTTCTATTTTCCTGTAATTACAATTTGAAAATTGGTGGCACAGAGATGTATGTGATGATCTCTCAGTTTTGATTCTAAAATTGAAAACCTCCATATCTCTGTGTTACTAATAACCACCAAAATAAGCACCTTGTCACATGTTTTACCAAATTGATTATTCCATTATCTACTTGCATTTTATATTTTTGCTAAACATTTTCCCTAAAGTTTCCTCAAACATTATTTTGTAGCTACTAAAATTAGAGATATTCCATGTTAACCATGCCATTTCTGTATGATTTATTTCAGGAGAAAATGACAAATATGGCTAGCAATTGTTCGAATAAAGAATATAGCTCATTAAAAAATCACACATGTGATGATGATAAGGTAAATAATTTTTTTCAGAATATATATATCCTTCTGAATTAGAGATGTTTTCTTTTGCCTTTTTTAGAAATCTTATCAGGCAATTTATTTAGTAAATCTTAAAGAATTTGTGGTTTTAGAATACAATTAGATTATAATTCTTATAATTCTCTCTAAATTTAATTTAGATTTATTATATAGTTTTAATTTATTTATACCCTTGTTTTGATGGTAGAAATTTTGCTGGTTGTATCTCAATTTACATATTTTCACTTGAAAATGCCAACAAGGAAGCACATGACTTAGACTTTAGATTGTATGGGATAGTACTTGTGAGAACAGCATGGTTTGGCAGATAAGATAGTGTATTCAGTGGACTTATCAGGAAAATATGAATTCACATCCTGCTTCTTACACTACCTGTGTGACTGTGGGCAAGTCACTTAATTTCCATCTAAGTTTCCTCTTCTATAAAATGGCCATAATAGAGCACCTACCTCCAAGAATTGTTATGAGGTTCAAATAAGATAATATAGATAAAATGTTTTGAAGTCCTTCCAGTTCAATATTATTATTTATTGTCGTCATTGTTAATAATAATATCACAGCTACATATACATGCACACACAGATTTCATGAGGACAAGTCAGATACCTGCTTTTGAAATTTTTTCTCTAAGCATCAGTTAACTTTAATACCATTTTCTCCTTAGTTCATATGATAATTCTTTTAAACCTTCAAAGTTTTGTATGATTTTTAAAGTAGTCATTTTTTGGGTATTTTTTTTCGAATTAGCATTGATTTGAAATAATCCTGTGTAAGAACTATAGAGTTCTTTTTTTTGTAAAATTACCTGATTGAAATTTTCAACAAACTCATTTATAGTACATTTGCACTGTTACTTCATTCTTGGAAGATCTCTACCTACACCTTAAAGAGCTTAGAAATGGGTAAGAGAAGAAGAAGGAAGCTACTTACTTGGAGGACAAAAAGAAGAGAAGAATCCCTATCCAGGGATATCTGGAAAATATTGTTACTGTTTCCCAAAGTCTTTGGACCACCATATTTGAAAAATGTATAACCCTGTCATTTGATTATTCAGACTGATTAACAATATTTTGACTTAGGGAAATGAAGTCCTAGAAAACTTTAAGTATTATGTAATTGTTAAAATCAATTTGAAAGTATTGCCTGCTGCTGTCCATTGAACAGGTAGTTTTTTTAGGAATCACCTGTGATTTATTGGAATAAAGAATTAAAATGGGAGGAAGTGCTTCATCACTTATTGCTATAGCTTTGGGCTTCAGAATCCTTAGCTGAGCTAACAACTTTTGAGAACCTAAAGTGAATGACAGAACTTTTCCCTTTTTCTCTTTAATAGGAAGTTATGTTTATAGTTCATGTGACATGTAAGTTGAAGCATCTTGTGAAGGCTAATATCAGTGAGCACTTTAATGATTACTTAGAAGCTTACTCACATCATGCATTAAAGATGCTGAAGGAATGCAAATGTGATGAGGTAAGTTGAGTATCTGTTTTTAATCAACAAAAGAAACTATCCCTCAGTGGTAGAATGCTACCATATTCTAAATACTTGATAATCAACTATGTTGTAGTGAATAGAATGCTGACTTGGAATCAGCTACTAAATGGCAGGATCCAGATTTGAAGCCAAGTCATTTTAATTCTAGCTTCAGCATTCTGTTCACTACAACATGATAAATTCATTCAATAGTATGTTATAACTGATTGTACAATTTAACTCAAAGTTAATTAATTATTTCATATTAAATAACCTAAAAACATAAAATATATTTAAATAATGCACATTTAGGTGACATTTGGAGGATAAAATGTGCATGTGATTCTTTTTCTTATTCTTTATTTTCATAAGCTTATTTTTCCTGTTTTCCCAAATGCTTCTTTGACACTAATCTCATTTACTTCTCTTTATTATTCTCATATTTCTTTTTTCCTGAAGCAATTGGGGTTAAGTGACTTGCCCAGGGTCACACAGCTAGGAAGTGTTAAGTGTCTGAGACCAGATTTGAACTTAGGTCATCCTGACTTCAGGGCTAATGCTCTATCCACTGTGCCACCTAACTGCCCCTACTATTTTCATATTACTTGGTACTAATAACCAACAATTTTTGATACTCTTCTCATTGTTTGATACTTTCTAAGGAATATTTTTACATTTCAAGTTTCAGAAAGCTATAAGTCTTCTGTAATATGATAAGAGTATATTAAGTAAAAATTTTGATGTAAGGCCAACAAAGATGATATGAAAATATATTGCTGTGGGTAAAATGTATTTTAACTGGTGCTGAGTTCAGGGAAGGGTATGGTTAATGGAAAATCTTAAGAAAGATTTTATTGTGATGGTACATTCTTTGTCCTTGTACTTCCATTTTAGCTATCCTAGGATATGAATATATAACAGATTCACAGAATCATGGATTGTTAGTGTCAGAAGTTGCCACTGAAGTCATTTCTTCCAACACATGATCAAAAAAGAATCCCCAATATAAAGTCACTCAAGTGAATTTTACAGCATTTGCTTAAGTACCTTCAATGACTGGGAACCTCAAGAGACAGTCCATTCTGCATGCAGAGAGCTCATTATTAGAAAGTTTCTTATTGACATCAGTTCTAAAATGAATTTTTCTCCCCTTCAGTCAATCCATTTTTCCACTTGTTTGTAGTTCTGCTTTCTAGGGCAAAACAGAACAAGTCTAATCTCTCTTCTCCCAAGATCTTGAAGGCAGCTGCCATGCCCCACCCTGCTCCACCCTTTAGCATCATCTTCATTTCTTTCAGCAGATTCCATTTATGCCGGATTTGAGGCCCTTTGCCACTCTGGCAGACTTCCTCTGGTTGGCCTTCACTTGATGAAGGTCCTTTCTAAACTGTTATTTAAGAACTTAATACAGTATAACAGATATCCTGTGACCAGGGGAGAGTAGAATTTGACCACCACTTCCTTATTACTGGAAGGTTTGTTTCAGTTCATCAAGCCAAAATTCACAGAGGCATTTTTGGCTGCCAAGTGCCAACAGTGACTCATTTCAGTCTACTAAAATCCTTAGATCTTATTCAGACTAATTTCCATCTGGTACTTATGAAGTCAATTTCTTGAAAATGAGTGTAAGACTTCATATTTATCTCTACTAAAATCCCATCTTATTTTATTCATCCCCATGTTCTAGCTTGTCAAAAAATTTAAATATTGACTGTAATAGTGTTAACTATTCTAACTTTGTTTTATCTGCAGAGTTCATTTTAAAAATTATATATATATATATATATATGCATATATATATATATATATGTAATATCCAAATATTTGACAACAGTGTTAAATAACAGAAGACTAGTACAGGTTACTTGAACACTGGAGATTTCCAGCAAGTTCATATAGAATAACTGATAAATGTTCTTTGGGCCTGGCCATCGAACCAGTTCCATCCATGTAATTTTCCATTATTGTAACCCATGCCCCTTGATGTTTTCCACAAGAAAAGCATAAGCTTAACTTTTGATGTCAAGATGGCAGAATGAGGAAGGAACTCTCTTGAACCCTCCCAAATTCATCTGTAGACAACTAAAAAGTCACCTCAGGAATAAGGAAAAACTAACTAGTATAGTAGAATCAGTCTCATTGGGGTGTGAGGGGGGGATGTCTGAGAGCAGGAGCTGCAGCTGGCCTCCCAGTAGGGGCACTACAGCAGAACTCCTAGGCTGGGATAGTACATCAGCAAGATTCCACCCTGCTATAGACCAGCAGCCACTTGGGCAGGTTATCAGTGGATGACCTCACACCCAACAGAAGCTACTACAAAAGGCTTGAAACCCACTGATAATTAATAATGAAGTCCTGCCCTGGGACTTTCTAGGAAAGATACCCTCTTTCTATAGCAACTCAATAGCAGGGCCCTACCCTTGAGGCAGACCTGAGACAGGCAATCAGCTAAACCCCATATTCAGGGGAAGCCAACAGAGAGGGTTCATCTCTCATATAAGTTAACTAGAAAGCTAATTTACCATCTAGTGAAAGCAAGCAGCTAATCCCTGAAGTCCAGTGAAAACCAGCAGGAAGACTCTTAAGTCCCAGCACAAAAAGTTTGGGACAAATCTCACATAAAAATGCTAAATCACAAAAAGGCAAAAAAAAAATTTAAAAAAGGAACTTGACTGTTAAAGAAGTTACTGTGGTGACAGAGAGGATCAAGGCATAAACTTAAAAGAGACTAATAATATTAAAATGGCTACCTGTGATGCCTCAAAGAAAAATGCAATTTGGTCCCAGACTCAAAAAGAATTACTGGAAGAGCTTTAAAAGGATTTTTAAAAGCAAAGTAAAGAAGAAGAATTGGGAAAATAAAATCATGAAAAATATCAATAATTGCATAAGAAAAAATTTGCCAAGGACAGTAACTCCCTAAAAAATGGAATTGGCTATATGGCTATGTGGAAAAGGAAATACAAAAGCTCACTGAAGAAAATAGTTCCTTTAAAATTAGAATTGAGCAGGATAAACTAATGTCTCTGTGAAAACCAAGATATGATAAAAAAACAAAATCAAAAAAGTAAAAAGAAAATTAAGAAAATGTGAAATGTCTCATTGGAAAAACAATAAACTAGAAAATAGATTCAAGAAAAGTAAATACTTATATGAATTGATGTATAGAGAAATAAACATAATCAGGAGAACAATGTACATGTTAACAGGAATATTATTAGAGGAAGAACTGTGAATGACTTATTTATTCTCAGCAATACAATGATCCAAGACAATCTCAAAGGATGAAGCATACCATCTGCCTCCAGAGAAAGAACTGATATTGTTTAAATATTAAGTGAAGCATGCTATTTTTCACTTTCTTTATTCTTTTTTTCTTTTTTTAAGAGTTTTCCTATATAAAACTATTAAGAAAGAAATGTTCAGGAAGAGGGAAAGGGGCTGGAGGGATAGAATTTGGAACTCAAAACTTTAATTTTTTTTTTAAATGCATGTTACTTGATCAAATATTTTGCTGAAATCTAGAGAGAATAGAATAGGTAAAAACTTATCTACATCTGCTTCCTGATCAACCCATTTAGAAAATGACAAAAAAAGGAAACACATTTAGTCTAAAATATTTGCCTTTCTGGCTCTGTAATAACACTTTTTTCTCCATATCTTTCAAATATTATTAGCAGTGACTGAGTAGCTATAATCTCTAGTTCTTTCATCATCCAAAGATATGATTGCCAAGGTGGGGTATAGGTCTGTGAATTTATGATTTGAATTCATAAAAGGAAAATAAGTTCTCTGTATCTATCTTTTTTATTTATTATGGACATGAACTCTCAGTCTTTTAATGTAAAAGGTCATTTTCTTATAATAGAAAACAGAAAGAAATCAATAATAGAGTAGTTTCGTCTTTCTCAGTTGTCAGTTTTCATCAGTTCCTTCACCTTCTTTTCTAAGTTATTCCTTTTCCTCAATATAGGTTTACAAGAAGATTAGAACATTATCACACACATACACACACACACACATACACATATCTTTTAAAAATATATATTTGATTGGTAAATTTTCTCTGTGTCTACACTGATCCCTTTGAAAAACTCTTCTTTTCCTTCCTCAATAGACCTCTCTTTGTTATAAATTTATTTTAAAATACCTCTTATAAAGTTACTATCTTTTACTATATCTCTTTTAAATATTCTTAGAGCCAGAAGTTTTACTGCTATCCAAAGAACTGTCAGTTTCTAATGATAATAGCCACGGTGCTGGCCATGGTACTAGCCATGATTAAAATGGCCACTCATCAGATCTTACTGCAACTTCAAGACAGTGATAAACAATGTATATAGTTTTAGCAACAAGGCAGTCTATCTGGAAGGCACAACTGACAAAGCAAGGGACTATCTATCTCTTGTGAGCAGACTTCCTCTGCTTGCTGAGACTAAGCTAAAGGTAGTTAAATGATTTATCTAACACCATATAAATTTTCAGTATCAGTGATTACAATTGAAATCAGGTCCTATTACTCTAGAACCAGTGGTGCTTGTCAATATGGCACCAGTGGTATTTGTCAATATGGCACAGAACTGCAGATATTGTTTTATAAAGCTAAAGAACAGTAGAACTATCACATCTAGATTGTTTCTGGTGACTTCACCTCTTAATTTATTCTAAGGTTGTATTCGGTCTTTTAGCCATCATATCATGCTGTTGATTAATAATGGAGGTTGCTAGCCACTAAAAACATCTTCATCTTTTACACCTGATATTTTATTTATTTTTAAAATAATAGCTTTTTATATTCAAAATATATACAAAGATAGTTTTCAACATTCACCCTTGCAAAACCTTGTGTTCCAGATTTTTCTCCCTTCCTTCCTTCCATCCCCTCCCCTCCACAGGAAGTAGTCCAATATGTTAAATATGTACAATTCTTGTATATTTATTTCCACATTTATCATGCTGCACAAGAAAAACCAGATCAAAAAGGGAAAAAATGAGAAAGGAAAAAAAAGCAAGCAAACAACAACGAAAAAGATTAAAATACTATGTTGTGATCCACACTCAGTCCCCATAGCCCTTTCTCTGGGTGCAGATGGTTCTTTCTATCACAAGTCTATTGGAATTGACCTGAATTACTTCATTGAAAAGAGCCAAGTCCAAAAGAAGTGATCATCATCTAACCTTGCCGTTGTTGTGTACAATGTTCTCTTGATTCTACTCACTTTTTTAGCATCAGTTCATGTAAGTAAGTCTCTTCTGGCTTCTCTGAAATCAGCCTTTTAATCATTTCTTATAGAACAATATTCTATAGCATTCATATACCATAATTTATTCAGCTATTCTCCAACTGAGTAGTTGGACAGAGCAGTGTGACAAAAAATCAACACACACACACACACACACACACACACACACACACACACACACACACACACATGCTATATCATTACCTTTTTAGAGATTTAGTTCAACACTTATCCTTTCCATTCTTGTAGCACCACTTATTCCTGAAATCACATGTACAGAAATCTTTGTATCCAGAAATCCAAAGTAAGCTTGTTATAGTATAGCAAGGATACTATACTATAAGCCAAAGTACTGTCAATATTTACAAATGATAGGATAGTTTACTTAGAAAACCCACTAAGTCAGCAAATAAACTCACTGAAGCAATTGCTTCATTAAAGAACCAAGACACAAAAATAAATCCACAAAAACTATCACCATCTCCATATAGTATCACCCAAGAAAATGTAACAGAAATCTAACATTTCTAAAAGCTATGAAAAATAAATTAAAATTTAGGTAACAATTTGCCTCTCTAACTGAATTCCAATGGGTTTGCAACCAGAAATAACATCTTATAACTCTTTAATGTAACTTATAGGAAGTACTTATTTTACCAATCACAGTGTTGGGCACATCATGTGTGATCAATAAATAAATCTCTGATTGCTGTCATTAAGTAATAGTAGGATGAATATGCCCAGGGACTGAGTTCCATTTTTCCCCTATTCCTCTTTGCTGACCTGTTTACACTAAAAATCAATCAATTTTTTATTAACGTCTACTATGTTCTAAGCACTATGCTAAGTACTAGGGATACAAAAAGGCAAAAGAGAGCCCTTGTCCTTGAGGAGCTTACAATATAATGAGAAAAGACAACATACAAAGATGTTAAAAGCAGATTATATACAGGATAAATAGAAAATAATTAAAAGAAGGAAGGCATTGAAATTAAAAAGGATTGGAAAAGGGAACGCACTGAATTTAAAAAGGATTGAGGAAGGCTAATTGTAGAAGGTTGGATTTTAGTTGGAACTTAAAAGAAATCAAGGATGTCAGTAGTCTGGGGGGGAAGAGGCAGAATGTTCAAAGAATGGAAGGTAACCACAGAGATTACTGGGAGTCAAGAAATGGAGCATCTTTTTCATGGAATCTCAAGGAGGCCAGTATCACTAAATCAAAGAGTATGTGTTGGGGATTAATGTAAAAAGATTGGAAAGGAAGGAGGAGAATAAGTTAGGAAGTACTTTGGATGTGAAACAGGAATTTCATATTTGATCTAGAAATAATAAGAAGCCCCTTAAGTTAGTATCCTGTCTTCAGAACTATGAACCAAGCTAATATTATATACCATTTTTATCACTGAGATCAACAACAATAACAAAAAATCAAAGTTTGATCATCAGTATCTTAACTATGACACATTTTTGTTTTGTTTTGTTTTGTTTTTAGGAAAAAGAAAAAAGAGCAGAAAGAAAGATAGAAAGAAACCATTCTATCAGTGAAGTTTCTCCTACCAAGAATTCAGTAAGAATTGATCTTATCATTCTTCTATTTAGCCTCCTTCCTAAGATCATGTGTTTAAGTCCTTAGAGATTATATATATATTATAATCCATCTTCTTTTGCCCCATTCTTTGAATGGGATCAGAGAAGCATAGAAGCCAAATGGCTTCCCCAAATTCACATAGGCCATTAATGACAGAAATGAGATTTGAATCCTAGTTCATGGACTAGAAATCCATTATTTTTGCCTTGTATCATGCTCCTTGTGAAAAGTGATCCATTTCCATGTTTCACCTCAATTCTGTTTTTCTGTATGTGATTCACAAAATATTCCTTGTAATTTTCATTGTGAGCTAAAAAAGTTGTCCTCATTAAAAGAGTTCCTTTTAATTGATTTTTTGTCTACTTGCTTAAGGCTAATACCAGATTCTATCATTCATGCAACTTTTTTGCAGCCTTATTGATCATAACACATTTTTCTCTCCTAGGTGAATGGAACAGAGAAAAAAACAGGAGGACCCTGCTTCAAGATCCTGGTAAGAGTTAATATTTTTATTTTTATCCTACTTTCTTGAAAGAAACCCATTTTTCTTTAACTTTATTTTTCTATGTATAATTTATAAAGGATTCTATATGATTTTAAAAAACAAGTAAGAATTCTGCCTCATTAGGAAGATCTCTTTTTGAACTGCCTTATTTTGAAACTTGGCATTTTAAAAACTGGACTGGAGAAAGAGAATAAGGATGTTTCTCCCAACAACCTGTTAGAAATAGAATCTGCATGCCTGACTGACTCTATGCCATGTTTATTACACCCTTCAGAATTTACACTGGGCTAGATCATCCCCAAAATAACCCTATGACATCTCAAACCCACAGAGAATATATTACATTGTACAAGTCAAATCCACTGCTTTCAATAAGGTTCTGACTACAGCTTGTCAACCTTTCTCAGATTGGACATGCATTTAAATTAAAAAGAGAATATAGAAGAAAGACAAAAGAAAATATGTTCCCAAAAATAAAGAAGAAATTTCTCTTTCTTCTTCATTTTTATATTTTTTAACATTCATCTTTGGTTTCATAGGAAAAAACATCATAGAAGTGATGTTTATATACCATAGCTGACTTTGTTCAGGACCTGTAATTATAAAGAACATAGAAATTCTGGTTCCATATTTATCTTTAAGAACTTTTCCTAATGTCATAAAATAGCCACGCTTTTCCCCCTAATGTCCCCAGATCTCCCCCAAATCTAACTTGTGCAAATTGTGAATGTGATGGCATTCAGACTTTTTATCTGCCAGTCTGTAGCCTCCTATAGATCCAATGTGGAATTGATCTTTTCCATCCTCTTTCCTTTTTTTGCTCCTTCTACAGAAATCTGGAACTTTGTCTTCTTCTCTTCCTATAGGCCTCCCCACCATGGGGCCCTTCCTTCTTCCTCTTTAGTGGCAGCTTTCAATCCTTTGTAGTTCTTCCATAATTCTCTCTTTTTAAAAATTGTTTATTTATTTTAAACTGAAATACAAAATGAGAAAGAGAAAAAATTTCCATGTACTCAGCAGAATGTAAGAGAAGATTCAACATAAAGAAATAAATTTTCATTTCACTAAAACTTACATAATAAATACTATACATTGTTTTCAAAGCGACCCAATTTTCTGTGCTTCTTAAGGGTTTTCTGTTGTTCTCTTCTGGGTTTTCTATTGTTCTCTGCTGAATACTTTTTATTTTATGTTTTTCTCCTCCCCTTTTCTCCCCATCTCCCCATTATAGAGAAGGCTACATTTAATATGAATATATACATATATAGAAAATATGTTTATACATACACACATATATGTATATATTTGTGTACATATCTATAATCATACACATATATACATGCATATGTTTAAATACACACATATATAAAATCATATATATATATATATATGTATATATATATATATATATGTATATGCATGTCCTTAAGTTGAAAAGCAAAGAAAGTTTCCCCACTTGAATACACTGTATATCAATGAAATTGCAGTTCTAGACCCTATTCCTGTTCCTTTTCCTTTTATGGTAGGTCTTTACAAACCTTAAAAATACTACACAAATACTAGCTGTAATAAAAACAATACTTACTGTTGTTGTTACTGGGGATACAAAGACAAAAAGTAATAGATAGCATTTCTAGAGTGCCTTAAGTTTTACCCAGCACTTTTATGCATGTTACATCATTTGACCCTCACAATTACCCTGAGGAGATAGGTATTTATAATCTCCATTTTTAAAATGAGAATGTGAGGATCATCCAGCTATTATATATTGAAATAAGATTGGCATGCGGGTCTTTCTAACTCCACCTACATGACCTAGCTGCCTTTACATGATCATTTGAGGACAGGGAAACAATCAAATGTTTAAGATAAAATGTATGTGTATAATTTAATCACAGACAGCTAGATGGTGCAGTGAATAGAGTGCCAGGAAAACTCATGTTCTTGAGTCAAATCTGGCCTCTGACACTTATTACACCTGTTATTCTGAGCAAGGCACTTAACCCTGTTTGCTTTCCCTTCCTCATCTATGAAATGATCTGGAGAAGAAAATGATGAACTACTTCAGTATCTTTGCCAAGAAAACTCCAAAATGAGGTCACAAAAAGTCATATACAACTGAAATGACTGAATAATAATTTAACAAATAATTTAATTTGTTTTATGTGAAGATAAAATTTTTCATTTGTCATTATAGGGAGAAAAATCTTCGAAGGAACGGAAAAAGAATAAATGTTTATGTTTAATACAAAAAATGATATCTGATGTTAGCAATTGCTGGAGGAAAATTTTGAATATGAACGTCAATGGGCACTGAAACATCTGTGATGGCACAGAAACCCCATGAGTTGATGACCTTTCTCGGAGTGTTTATCTGCCCAACATTGATTCTTCATGCAGCAGCTACTGTATTTATCCTGGCAAAGCTATGGCACTTTACACAAGTGACCGTAAATTTCTTTCAACTCCACTGCAGGCACCACTAGACTTAAACAAGAGGATGACAATTCACATTAAAAGCTACTTGATAACCACTTGGACATGAATGCACCTGCCTTTTTTCTGGAACAGATTACACGTGCAGAACAGCAAAACACTTAACCTTCTGTACTCTCTGCTGCAATCAGTTGTAAGAGTTTTGTTTTTTGTCTTTTATAGCTCAGCTGAAAACTTCAAAGAACTAAAATAAAAATACATTTTGTGCAATATAGAAAAGTACAGGAAGATTCCCAATTTACATTTAATTTCTTTCATTAAACAATTCCAATGACTTTTTTGCTTCCATTCTACTGTATTGAGTGGATGGAAAGGGGCATCTTCAGGGCTACAAGACATAGTTCACATCTGCAAGTGGGACACTAATAAATGCCCAAGAGAACAGGAAGGTGCTCACTTTTTTAAAATAAGAGAGCAGTGATGCATAAGAGCCACAAACCAAAGAGCTTCATGAAGCAGAAACTGTTGACAGAGAGAGAACAACTTGAAAATGAAATGTCAGTCTCCATTCAATTCATTTCAAATAGTATTTGCTGAGGACCTGATCTATTCAAGCTCTTGAAAGAGTTTGTGAAAGATGCAATGTGCCCAGAGAAGTGAATTAAGACATTTTTAGGTGAGGTAGGTGTACAAACTGTCAGAATAGTTTTCACCTTAGTGAAAAATCAATTTTGACCTTTATGTACATAGCAAAATTTATCTAAGTAACTTTGACATAGTGAATATTTTTTCAGAGAATAATATATATTGACATTTTATTAATGATGTGTACATATTTAATTTTGATAACATATCTTTGTATAAATATATTTTGATAAATTCATATAACTTTATTGCTTTGAGTAATATTACTTCTTTCTTAATAAAAGACATATGCAACAATTATGGAAAAATCATTTATTTTCTGTGATTGGCACTTGTTCTTATATGAAAGAAAATTAAACTAAACTAGGCTTATCTTTTACTACTCCCCAGTCAAACTTTTCCTCTCTAATCAGGTAATGAAGCTACAGGGCATGCTGATTCAACCAGACACAGTGGCATTATGGAAAGATCACTGGATGTGAAGTCAGATGACCCGGAGTTCAGCTCTCATCTCTGCAATCTACTATCTATGTGCCTTGGGCTAAATAATGTAGTGTCTTTGAATTTCTGTGTCTTAATTAGTCAAATTAAGATTAGATGATTTCTGAGATTTGCTCCATTTCTAAATGACTTTTAACATGTTTTATTCCTGCTATTATGCTTTTGGTCATGCTATTCTTATTGCCTAGAATGCTCTACCTGCAACTTCTTCCTCTTAGTCCCAACAGGTCTGTGTTAAGCTCTACCTCCAGGATGATATTTTTGATCACTATGATTCCCTCCTAATCTAATACTTAGAGTTGTATCTTATTTTTTTGTTTTGTTTTGTTTTGTTTTTTAAATTTTATGACTTTCCATTTAGTGCTTGATTGTAATAGTTTGCTTTGATGGTGAATTCACAAACCTTTAATAAACAAATATCAAATGTTTTGTCATATTGCATTTTATTCTTCTCCGTACAGTGCCTAGCAAGTAGACTGAATAGTTTTTTTTCAATTGAAAAATGAGTTTTATTCCTCTTCAGGCTATCTTCTTGACTATCTGGACTTTCTCTATTATTCCATAGAAACCTTTTTACCTTGGAAGCACATTTCACTGTTGGACTTCACATAATTTAAGTATGATCTGCTACTAAATTTCTCCCTTTGTATGTCTCCCTTCTAAAACTCTATTTTAAGGAATCAGTTTATATTGTTACATATTAATATAATTTCCTCAAAGCAGAGAAATAAAAGTTAATCTAGATCTGAATACAAAATAAGGATCAATCAATAACTAACTGATGGAGGATATAACTAGTATACAAATTGTACCATCAAGCAGATTTCCTCTTTTCACATTTTTCCATCCTGAATAAATTTTTTTAAATTATGCTCATTACAACAGGAGCAGCATCAAGACCATTCAGTAAAAGAATCACAGCTTGAAGTATAGAAGTAGGAAGAAAGGATTCTAAACATGGAAAGGTGGCTTTTAGCCAAATGATTTTAGCTTACATTTCCAGAAGCATATCACCACTGTTAGAAATTAAAACTCATTTATGATGAAAGAAATACTATACATTTCCAGAGAGAAAACTGATGAACTCTGATTACAAATTGAAGTATAATTCTCTCATTTTAAAATTTGTTTTGTTTTGTTTTGTGATAACAGCTACTATGGAAATGTTTAGCATGATTTCACGTGAATAACTGATATATTATTTGCCTTGCTCAGTGGCTACATGGGGTGGAAGGGAAAGAATATGGAGCTCAACATTTTAAAAGTGTTAAAAATAAATATTTTCTTTAAAAAGTGAGCTCATCCTAAAAAAAATGACCTTTTTATCGTGTTTCTTTTTTTTTTCATTTTTTGTTATCATAATTGATAATTAGCCAATGTGTATTTCCTCTTACTGCACTCAACTGCTACATTCCTATTTAATTTATATGTGAAAGTCTGCATCAATAATGACAATATTGACACTGAATTCATTGTAATTGCCCTTTATATTGCAAATGGAAGTCATTTCTTCCATTTGCATATTTATATTTGTGTTATGTTACTCTCTAAGTAGCACTTAGATCAGTGCTTCTTAAATTAATGATATAATATTGCATGTCCTCTTCAATTTGGTCAGTTTGTTGAGTATAATTATTATGCATTAATATATTGATCAGAAGAGAAATAAGTTATTTGCAAAGTAATGTTTGTAAAAGAAAAAATAATGTGATGTTTTGGGAGGGGTTATTTTGTAAAATTTTTTAATGTATCTAAAACTTAAATACAAAATGAGAAAAGGGGAAAAAGCCATCATCATGTACACAGCAGAACATGAGATGATTCAATATAAAGCAATAAATTTCCATTTCAAGAAAGCTTACATAATAAATACTATACATTGTTTTCAGTTGCCCAGATTTTTTTGCTTCCCTGTAGGGTTTTTTTAGTTTTCTGCTGTTCTCTTTATACTTTTTGCCCCTTCCTAAATAAGGCTGCATTTAAGATAATTCTCCAATTATCTGGATTCTTCTATATTTCTAGCTATTTAGGTTTATTTATACAAGAAAATGTTAAGTAATCAAAATTGTCCATTTTATACATCAACAATACTCTTACCTTATCATATGGTCTGATACTATTGAATCTGCTTCCTTTATGTCTTTTCCTCTAGTTCCTTTACAGTTCTTTATCTTTTGTTCTTTCAAATGAATTTTGTTATTTTTTTATTCAGATACTTTTAAAATAATTAACTGGGATAGCATTAAATAAATAGATCATATAAAATTATTTTATATATTTTTGTGTGAAGGTATAAGCTTTACCTACCCATTAACTATAACCATTATTTCAATTGTTTTGATCTGAATTTTTTATATAAAAAGTATTTTATGTTTATATTCATATACTTCCTATGACTGTTTTGGCAGATATACTCTTAGATATTTTATACCATATAGTTGTTTTAATTGGTCTCAACAATATTGGATAATATTGACACATAGTTTTCCTATTTTTCCTCTTTTGATTAAACCTATTTTAGCTTAAACTTGAGACCATGATTATTACCTCTGCTTTTTTTGCATAATAAATTCTACTCATGACTTTTATTTTATCTTTGTGTGTATCTCTTTTTATAGCATTTCCTGAAAACAACATGTTGAATTCAAAATTTTAATAGGCTTTCAGTTTCCAGTTTATGGTAAATTCATCCCATTCATATACCAAGCTATAATTACTTTTGTATTTTCCTCCTTCCTATTTTCCCTTATTACACTTCCCAACCTATTCTTTCCCTCCTCACTACTTCATTTTACTTCTACTACTTTGTCATCCTGTTCCTTAACCTATCCACCCCTCCAAAAATCCCTCCCTTATCCTCTCCTCTTATCTGCTTGCTATACTTCTTTCTGAATTTAGAAGATTCATATAAGATATAGATATATATGTATATATAGGTAAATATATATATAAATAAATATGTTGTTTTTAACCCATTCTGAATGAGCGTAATATTCTAGCACTACCCACCCTCCCCTCTACCAGCTTCTTCTATATCAATTTTTCCTTTCATGCCTCATTTGTATGAAATAATTACTCCTTTTTAATCTCTCCCATTCTTTTTAGAATCACCATATCATAGTCAACTCAGTCTAAACTTTTCTTTCAAACTACCCAAGTAATGATGGTAGCCTTAAAAGTACTGATAATATTTTCACATATGAGAAGTAAACAATTTTATCTTATTAAGTCCCTTATAATTGGTCTTTAATGTTTAGCTTATATTTCTTCTGGATGGTATATATCAGATTTTCCCTTAAGTTCTGCTCTTTTTGTCACAAATACCTGAAAATCTTTCAGTTCATTTTGAGTATCTTTTTTTTTTTTATTCAGATCAGCATTGTGGCTACTTTGCTGGGTAAATTTTCCATGGTCATAATCCCAGCTTTTTTGCTCTATGAAATATAGTACTCCAAGACTTGCAGTCCTTCTAAGTGTAGCTCCTAGGTATTTTATAATCCATTTTAGCTCTATGTTATTTAAATTGTTTTCTTTCTTGTTGCTTTCAATATTTTCTCCTTAACCTGGGAGCTTTAAAACTTGGCTTCTGGGACCTCTGGTGGATTTTTTTTTCTATTTCTGCTTTACCTCCTTGTTATATAACTTAAGAGCAATTTTCCATGATAATTTCTTGTAATATTGTATCAAGATTCTTTTTTAATCATAATTTTCAGATAGTCCAACTATTCTTATACTATTTTTACTTGATTTATTCTCCAGATCAGTTGTTTTTCTAATGAGATGTTTCACATTCTTTTTTTTTTTAATGTTGTTTTTTAATTATTCTTTGGTATCTTAGAATAGCATTAGCTTCCTTTTGCCCAGTTCTAGTTTCCAGAGAATTATTTTTTCCTTATGTTTTTGATTCTCTTTTTCAATTTGGTTGACTTTTCTTGATTTTCTTGTGTAATATTCTACTTTAAAATGTAATATTCTCGGAGCAGGTTTCTTTGGGGGCTTCTGGAGGCAGCCTTCATTTCAGTTCAGTGTAATCACTCCAAATGCATACAGGAGTTAAAGTCCAAATCCTTTTTTGTCTCTTTTCAAGTCTTGTCTCCTTCCTTGGGCCCAGTTAGCTTTCTTAGAGGCCTATCTCTCTCCTTGGTTCCGAGAGCTCCTGCCACTAATCCCTTGCCTCTGCCAGCTTCAGCCTCTAGCTTTCTCCGAATGAGCTTCTAGTGGACTCATCCTTTCTGACCTTGAGACCTCCTCCTTATATGCCCCACACTGAGTATGCACCAATCATTATATCACTAGGAAACCATTATTTGTTGTAGGATTAAATCACTGTCTCCTCAATTCCACTCAGTACTTTGTTTCAAGTTCTGGCCCATAACATCTCCTTGTAGGATCATATCATACTGAACCATGCTAAATTAGATAATTATTGTCTCTATCAATTCCACTGTCTTAGTACCGTGTAATAATTCTAACATTCTTGGGCTGCTTTTATCTTTTTTTTACTAAGTTTCCTCAATATCTCTTATTTGATTTTAAAGTCATTTTTAAGTTCTTCCAAGTACTCTTTTTATGCTTGGGACTATTTGATATTTCTCATTAAAAACAGGGTGAGCCTTTTTAGCTTGACTATCTTCCTCTGAATCAAAATCTTCTCCATCCCTATAATAGTTATCTATGGTGGGTTTTTTTTTTTCTCCTTTGCTTACTCATTTTTTTTGTTTTATTTTGTTTTTAGCAGCTATTAGTATAATCACATTCTAGTACCAAGGTATGAATAATAATGTCATAAGCCTTAGGTCCTTGTTATTTTCTGAGGTCTGTCTGAAGTTCAATCTTGAGCTATCTTAGTCATAAGACTTTTTTTACTACTAAGTCATAGCTCGGGCCCACAGCATCTCTGTGAAAAGTGATACCATAAGCAAAATAGAGGACAAGGCATACTTTACCTGTCAGATATATGGAGAAGAGAAGAATTTATAACCAAAGAAGAGACAGAAAGGATCATTAAATGTAAAATAGATAATTTTGTTTATATCAAATTAAAAAGGATTTATACAAATAAAACCAACACAAACAAGATTAGAAGGAAAGTAGAAAGCTGGGAAACAATTATTACAGCAAGTTTCTTTGATAAATTTTTCAAATATGGAGTCAGATTTTCAAGAGAGAATGGAGTCAAATTTGCAAGAGTACAAGTCATTCCTCAAACAATAAATTGTCAAAGGATATAATGGGCAATTTTCAGATGAAGAAATCAAAGCTAACTATAGGCATATGAAAAAATGCTCTAAATCACTATTGATTAATGTAAATCAAACAACTCTGCTGTACCACCAAAAATCTATAAGATTGGCTAATATGACAAAAAAAATGATAAATGTTGGAGAGGATATGGAAAAATTGGGACACTAATGCATCGTTCATGGATTTGTGAACTGATCAAACCATTCTGGAGACAATTTGGAACCATGCACAAAAAGCAATCAAAGTGTACATACATACCCTTTGATCCATAATTACCGCTACTAGGTCTGTATCTCAAAGCAATCATAAAAAAAGGGGAAATGACCTATTTGTGAAATACATACATATATATATATGTGTGTATAGTGATGACAAAATATTAGAAATTGAAGGATGTCCATCAATTGGGAAATGGCTGAACAAGCAGTGGCATATGAATGTAATGGAATATTATTGTGCAATAGGAAATGAAAAACAAGCAGATTTCAGAAAAACGTAGAAGAGTTCTATGAATTTATGCAAAGTGATATAAGCAGAACCAGAAAAACATTATACACAGTATCAGCAACAATGTATGATGATCAACTAATGACACAATTCTTCTTAGACAAGTACAAAAGACACACAAAGGAAAATGCTATCCATATTTCAATGTGCATTATTCTGATGTATATAAATCAATAGTGGTTATACACATACCAGCAGATATAAATGTTGGAAAGTACAGATGAATGGCTTGCACTTGAGTGGTTGTTACTTACTACCCTTTCCTCTCCACCTCATCTTTGGATTTTTAAAAATTTTAATTAACCAAAACAGATTATAACAAATAGATCATTTTTTTTTTTTACCATAGATCAATATAATGAACATTCAGGTTCACTCAGTCCCTCCTCTGCAATGATGTGAAGTTTATATCAGATGAAAAACTAAAACTATAATTCAAGAAAGAGTTGGCCTTTTGGGGATACTTCTTTCTGTCCTTTTAGAGGTAGGTATAAAAGGACAGAAAGAAGTATTCCCAAAAGCTTTCATCAGTCTTCTGCTACAAGATGTCTATTTGACTTTCTCAAGTTCTCATCTTTGCCAAAGCTCAACTCACTTTTTACTTCCTCCTTTCAATTTCTCTTTTTACCTGTTGCTCCTATGCTTCCGATCCAGCTCTCCTGAATAAATCCTAGATGGAATTGGGGATACCATCTCACATTGTTGCTCTTTTTTGGTCTTGAGGTTCACATGCTTTTCATTTACAAACCATGTTTCCTTTTAAAAACTCTCACAGATGATTAAATTTTGTCTTTTGGCTCAAAAACGGAAACAATCTCATCTCCTAAAGGACTGAGAGGGGGATTCTTATTCCTCTGAATTACAAATCCCATGATGTCAGTTTCCAGACAAGTTACACAAACACACACACACACACACACACACACACACACACACACACACAGTTTGATTTATACTAGGAATGCAACAATTGTATTTATAAAAATATCCACTAAAATTAAACAAATTAAAAGCAAAAACATCTATCTCAATAAAACACTTTAATAAAATCCAGTATTAGTTTATGCCTCAAATTCTGCAAAACATAGCCAGAGCAGATACACCAGAAATTTCCCTAATAAACATAGGAGTACTAGTACAAGGATCTGACCTCTCTTCACTAGTATTAAATAAAATTCTAGAAATGCTAGCAATAGCAATGACAAGAGAAATAAATTAAAGACATATATATATAGAGAGAGATAGAGAAAAGTAAAAACAATTCCTATTTATTGATGACATGACTGTTTATTCAGAGAATTCTAGGGAATCAGCAAAGATATTGAAACAATAATTACTGTAAAGTTGCAAACCGAAAAATAAACTGAAAAACTTCAACATTCCCATATAATAGCAAACTCTAAGAGGCAGTAATAGGAAGGAAATTCCAATCAAAATAACTACAAAATAAATAAAATATTTGAAAATCTATTTATCAAAGCACACTCAATTCTTGCATTGATTTAATTATAAAATGTTCCTTAAGGAAATGAAGAATGGCATAATAGCTGGAGGAACATTCAGTACCTTTCCTAAAAGTAAATGCTAAGCACTGTACCAGTATATTACTAATAAACCTTTTATGTACACATATACCATACTATAACTTTCATGATTATTCAAGAAATCTTTTGAATCATAACAGTTAGTTACACATGTAGATGTTTCTTTGGACTTTGATTTTGTTAAAGTATCTGATTAGTCTCTTCTTGACTTCTGATTTTCTAAAACTAAGCTTTTCCTACCAGTTCTAATAGTTGTCAACAAAAGCTATGATACTATATATAAGATATCCATATGAAAAATCTCTCCCTCTCCACATCTGAAGCATGTGAACAGTTAAGAATGCTTCCTTGGGGCAGCTAGGTGGCCCAGCGGACAGAGCACTAGTCCTGAAGACAGGAAGACCTGAGTTCAAATCTGTCTGACACTTAACACTTCCTAGCTGTGTGATCCTAGGCAAATCACTTAATCCCAATTGCCTCAGAAAAAAAAAAAAAAAAAAAAAAAGAAAGAAAGAAAGCAAGCTTCCTCACAGACAGCCTGAAAGCCTATGAAAATAAAGAATTAACAAAGCTAAATTTCATCCATATTTAGCAATATTGATCTTGAAGAGTGTGAGAGGAGAAAAAAGTTGGAAATTCCAGCCAACACTTTAAATGACAGATTCAGGATTATAAATATATTGACAATTTAAAGATAGGGTTGAAGTAAAAAAAAAAAAAAAAGTAAACAATGATAAAAATAAAAACTTAAATGGGTTTAAAAAAATTAACTTCACAACTATAGTATTTAGGGCAGGGAGTAGACAACAGTCTATCTGTAAAAAATCTGGACTTTTAGTGAACTGCAAAGTCAATAAGTATTCATACTATGTGGCAATGGCTGTGAAAGTCAATTTATGATGCCCCAGTAATGAGATCATGCACTTCTTCTTATTGTAGATTGTTAAGCGGAACTTGTCAGGAATGAATCCTAGAGGGAATTATTTTTCAAGTGTTTTGTAAACTAATCAGGGTCACTGATGTCCTTGAAATAACGTGAAACTTTTCTGTTATCTATTTCATTTATTTATTCAATACATTTCACCCCTACCCTATTTGAGCATTATGGTTAGATGTTCTTGGGGAATATAAAGATCAATAAACCATAATCCCAGCCTTGAAGGGATTTACCTTCTAGTAATTTCAATCACATGTTCAAATAAGACAAATAACAGATGGAATTTGTGTGGTAGATCGGGTTGTTGATATCTTTAAAGCAATATAAATTTTTAAAAGTAGCATCTAAAAAGGATTTTTAAAAAATTTAATCTTGAAAAATATATCCCACCACAAGGTCTAAAAAATTATCAGAAATGTATAAAATTTTACATTAAGCTCTCCTAAAACTCAGAATTATTATGGTCAAGTGAATATTTATAATAGTGTTAGGTCTGGTGAAATAAAAATTATTTATGTATTGTCATCTATTTAAAATATTTTTAGTAATAATGTTTCTGATAATATAGAAACAAATGAAATTTTAAGAAAAAGCATTGTGTTGACAGTTAAGAAATTAAGAAATAAAGATAAATTAAAACATTTATCTTTATGGTGTCAGAGAAGTATGTTCTGTAATGATCCATAAATATCTATGAAGAAATTATGGAGACAAAAAAATGAAGTGAAAAGAAATTTCTTTTGTGGAAACTTTAAACTGTGTTACTACAAATAAATGAAAATCTGTAAAGAGTATAAGAGAAACTGATGACTATGACATATTTTGGATGTTCCTCTGATTACTGACTGCAAACAAAACAGTTACCTTGAGGAGAAATATTAAGAGAGTTCCTCGAAGACTTTGATTAGTATCTGGAGTGAAATGAATGGCACAAGAACTTGGGTTCAGACAAAAGTATATTACATACTGGAGAAGTCATGACTTGTAGGAAGCTGATATTGGTTATATACAAAATGCTGCAACTATGTATGTTTATTACTGTTTTTATTAATCAATAAATTGAATGTATTTAATAATTTTTCATAATTATATATAAATAAGAATAATTATTATTGGAAAAGGAGATCCACTAATGGTTAATATCTGCAGGGAATTCCAACTAGAAAATGCAATGCTATTAATGAAAAATAAATTATCACACCATACCAATAATTTGCTAGAGAACTTGGAAGGATCAAATTAAACAGTGAGTAAAATAGCAGAATGAAGTTGAATGATTACAAATGAGTGTGGCCAGATCACAAAGCAAATAGTACTGTATCCCATCTTTCTTAATATAACTACCCAGAATTTGTAGTCTGGCAAAGCAATCAAAGAAAGGAGTCCCCTCTACATCAATGTAAGAACATAAAAAACATGACTTCAATGATGATCATTACTATTTAGTACATTTTAATGATATTAGTCTTCTAAGGTTTCCAAAATACTTTTTAAAAACCATTTAATCCTCAAAACCCTTAAGAGACTAGTGTTTTTATTTACTTTATGAAGAAACTAATATAGAAAAGGTTGTCTTATGCAGGACTAGGGAATTAGAGTCCATTTTTCTAATGACTCTAAGACCAGCACCCTTTCCTTTGCATCACACTATATGGATTTAAATTGGAGACACTAATTTAAAGCAGTATTGGATATCTACTTAATATAAAGCATGAACAAACTAAATTTGCTAAAACAGCAATATTTAACTTGTTGAATCCTTCATTCTTTACTGTATCATTTTCCAACATCTTTACCTCCTTATAGCACTCCAATTCCACTATTGGTCATTAAGCAAAAATTGTGCATGCCTATTTCAATCATATTTTCAATAAATATCTTACAATTTAATAAAAATGAGCTGAAGCCCTCCATTTACTTTTAGGATCTATATTTTTGGGATAATTTCTCTCTAGGCAGATCATAATCTCCCTATGTATTGGGATTTATTTCTAACCAGAGAAAAATTTTTTGAAATTAGCTAAGACAGTTATGACAAGATTTTTACTCCCTTTACCAGGCATTACTATAAATTTATTGCAAATTAATAATTTGCCTCATTCAAGCAATGTTTATTATTTAACTTAGACATAATTTAGCCATATTTTTATATTTCAAAAAGTTCCCTTCAACAGAATGTTGCTGTGCTTCTATTAATTGGTTAGACAAAAGTATGCCAATCTACTCTTTAAAATCATGGCACTCTTTGTCATAATAAAACATAGCTTCAACTTCAAAATTCTATGATCATTAAAAACAACTGCCTAAACAAAGATCATTTTTTCTTATGTAAGAATGAATATTTGAACAAAACCAAAATAATATAAAAACAAAAAATGAATACCAAAATGATTTTTTCCTCTGGTAAACCAATATTGATATACATATTTATGAAGATGGTTAAAAAAATAAAATATGTTTCATATCTTTATTGTAAGAGGTCAAACACATCATACATTATTTATAAAAAGTTACAGTGGACAATAGATAATAGTTATCATAATCTGACAAACTAATAAATTCCAGAAGACTACACAAAGGATTTTTACATTTGCAGTTCAAGCTTAAATACTATAAACATCAGAACATACATTATAAAAATAAATAAAAACAAAATAAATCGTGCATAGCTGTGAGATAATTTCTTAAAAATTGAAGTACAGTATTGCACAATAAATCAAACAGAGTGATATATGTTTATGATTATGGAAATTCTAAAATGAATTTAAATACATTGTCATGGTATGTTTCATAATTCATAAATATATTTTTATCTCCTCACATTTCGTAATAATCTCTTTGGACTCTGGAAGCAAACAATTCCTTATCAAATCATTTTCTCATGCATTACATTTAGACTTTTATTTGGTACTATAAAATTCATTCTGAGAAACACATATGCCAGTCTATCTGATTTAACCCATTTAGCTCTACTTTTAGTGCAGAGGAAATTCTGCTTTAACAAAAGGAAAGCAAAAAACCCCATTATTTTCAAACTTTGACAACTCACAATTTCTATCATACTTTACATTTTGCGCAGTGCTTTCCTCACAACAACCCTGTGAAGTAGGAAGTGTAAGGATTATAATCCTCATTTTGCAGATGAGGAAACTGAGGCAAAGAGAAATTAAGTGGCTAGCCCATAGTCACACAGTTACTAAGTGTCTGAGGCAAGATTTGAACTCAGATTTCCTGATTCCAAGTCCAGCATCTTTTCACTATGTCAATCTGCCTCTTGATTCTTCTTAATTTGGGTTAAAAAAAAATCTGTATTAATAATAGGACAGAAACTGATCAAAATTAAATTCTAAAATATGCATCTTAAATCCTAATTTAACTACTAGGTAATAATCATTTTTGCAGATCTGTACAATATATTTTAATTTTTATATATGCCAACATTTCGTATGTAATTAGCCCTAAGCATTCATTAAAACGTATAATGAAAATCAGGAAGGATTTATTGATGGATAGGATGACAGTTCTTCTTCCCCCCTTTATAAATCTTTAATTCTGAGCAAATCATAGAAATTAAATATAACTACATTTCAGAGAATAAAAACCCCAAGATTGTTACAAATATCCATCTTAATTTCCCAGAATAGAGCAACTCTACACTTAAATATCCAAAATTTAATCTCAAATACACCAAAATTTTGCTTGTGATTAGCCCTATGCATTGTAAAGTATTATTGAATTTTCTTAAATTTGAATGAATTAAAAATACTGTAAAAATGTTAGAAGTGGCAGCATAAATGATACCATTTTCAACAGAAGTTAATATCTACTATATGCTATTGGTGACAATTACTTACAAATAATAATTGGTGATAACTATGTTATGGAGAAAGCACAACTAAATCCTTGATATGAATTCCTAACATAACTAAGATACAATTTTTTTAAAATTCCATAATAGATCTCAGTTACACATTAAAAATCTAATTTTATGGTTAATTACTGATTTGCAATATAGATTGATATTACAAGACTGAACCCTACAGGAAAAATTAGTAAAAACTAGATTTGTGTTACACAAATAAAGGATAACTGTACTTAAGGATAACTGAATACCTACCAGTTATAATTCATAGCTTTCTATCATTCAGATTTTATATAAACTCTGTATTAACCTTGTTATATTCTGACATATATTGTTGTTTCTCCCATTAGGACATAAACTCTGTGGGGACAGGAATTGTTTTTGGGTTTTTTCAGTATCACTAGCACTTAGTATATAGAGGTCTTAGCAAAGAGTTTGATAATTGCTTCTTGACTAAAGGTTCCTGAACTTGCACCATTGAACAAACTACATTCTTAAAAAAATCTGTTAAATATTTTTAAATGAAATAAAAAAATCCATTAAATATTTTTGGATGAAATAAAAATAAATTTTAAAAATCAAGATACACATTGGAAATTTGTCAAAAACAAATTATGATTTTATATTACTTATTGTGGGACAATACTTTATAAATATATAACCTAAATCCATAAAAATGAAATTTTCAATTAAATTTTTTTTCTCAAGAAGGAAGACAGAAGAGGCATAAAAAAAGGACTGAAGACACAACTGGGATCAAACAAAAAGGATGACATTACTTTCATGAGCACTTAAAGAATGAAAGTCCTTATTTTAAAATAATAGTTACAAAATTCTATTTTTTCCATTTGGATCATTCTTATAGTTGCAAATAAGTTATCTCAAAAAGAAAATTCATTTATATTTTCAAAGAATGCACAAGCATGTTTTAAATCATGTTGTTAAATAAATGTTTAGAAAAATGGGCAACATGAATGTGTGTCTATTTTAATAAATTTTATTAAATTAACTGTAATGGCAAAAAGGGAAGATAATCTGTTAAAACTTTAGCCAAAGATATTCTCTTCAAGTACAAAATTACAAGGAAACTCTCATACCTGACACTATCTCAGGAAAGTTACAGTATTCCTAGGCCTTGATTTCCTCATTAAAATAAGATAGTTGAACTAAATGACCATGGAAGTGCCTTCTACCTCTAAACTTAAAATATTATGACCTCTCAAAGACAGTATCCACATTAAAATAATGTGTTCAATTATCTTCTGAAAAAATGGATACACTCCAAAAATTTCAAAGCAGTAACTTTAGACTGTGTTGGTATAATAATGTTCTTTTAAAAAACAAAACAAAAATTACTATCCAAAAAGTAACATATGCCCATTGAAAATATATTGACAACCTAAAGAATATTTTCCTAAGGAACACATTTATGGGTACCTAATGTTTATTATTTACACAGACTATGTACATAGTATATACATATATACATATATAAGTTATGCAGCCAAAAAGGATTGCACTCAAAAAATTACTATGTTTGCATATTTGTAACAAGAAGTTAACTGGAGAAAGCGCTCTAAGTTTTCATGAACATTATGTAGAGAAGTATGGGCTTAGATCTTTCTTTTACAGTCTTTTACTTTTTGGCATATTCACAAAACCATCCTTCGAATGCCACATTCACAGCAGAATTTTGCCCATTCCACCGGATATCTGGTTCCACATTCATGGCAGAATTTTGGTAACTGTCCAGATGAATTTCCTTCATTTCCTTTAAGGCCTCCTCCATTAACAGATGAATAATCTACATCTGACCTGAAGTGATGAAGAACATCAGAAACACAAGTCCAAGTAATATTCAAATGATACTTTAAAAAATGAATTAATTATATCTACTTCTTAGGCTTTCAAAAGTTTCCTTTACTTCAAGATCATTCAACAGACGATAAGCCAGCAGACTAGTTCCTTTCTTTAGCAACAAAACATTAACACCACAGAAGAGGCATGGAAAGGGGTGAGACCTGAAGCAGGAAGACTAACTAGGAAGTTGTTAAAATGGCATTAAGTGGTAGTAAGGATCTGAACTAGGGTGGCAGCTGTTTGAGTGAAGGGAAAGAGAGAAATGAGATGTTGAAGAGATATAAATGACAAGATCTTGCAACTTATTACATCTATAAAGTGAAGAAGAGTGAAGACTCAAAAATAACATTAGACTTTGAACTTGGGAGACCAAAAGGGAAGGATAGTAGTACCCTCAGCAGAAATATAAGGAAGGAGGATACTTTTTTGGCAAAAGATAATAATTTCTGTTTTGTGTATATGAATTCAGATGTCTCTGTGACATTAAGTCTGAAATATCCAATAAGAAATTAGTGATATAAGACTAACTCAGCAGAGAAAATGAAGCTGAATTATATAGATCTTAGTCACATATGTATAGATATAGACATATAAATAATAAACACATGGAAGCTAATGAAATTACCAACTAAAAGAGTATAGAGACACAGGAGAAAAAGAGGAGATGCATAGGGCAAAATTTTGAGGCACACCCAAAATATGGGGATAAAAGCAATTGAGAAGAAGTGGTTAGAAAGACAGGAAGAAAAGTAAAAAAGATCAGTGCCATGAAAACCTAGAAAAGAGAGAATTCAAGAGAGAGGAAAAATGGTCAATAGTACACAAGGTTGCAGAGAAATCAAAGATGAAGATTAAGAAAGGGTTGTCAGATTAAGTTATTAAAGATCACTTGAACTTTGGAGAGAGCCATTTCAGTTGAGTGCTGAGATTAGAAGCATGAGAAAATCTTGTGATGCAAAGACATGGTGACAACTAGTACAAAATAGCTTTTTTTCCTGGGTTTAGCTGAGAATGGAGAAGAGATAAGAGATGACAGCTATGTGGAAGACCTAGCAAAGGTTTTTCTTAAAAGTTGGAGGAGACCTGCATATGTTTCTGGGCAACAAAGAAAGAATCAATTGATAGAGATTGAAGATGATAGAGAGGGGAAGAACGGGGCAAGGAGAGAATGATGAATGATGCCAAGTTGTGTGGAATATGAAAATGCTAAGGAGCTCACAGCTGGTTAAAAATCTAGATTTTCATGGTAAGAAAAGAGATGAGATCTTTAGCTGAAAAAAGTGGAGGAGAGAATGTTGTAAGAGACTTGCAAAAAAAAATGAAAGAACTGTTATGGTAAGTAGAATAAGAGTTAATTGTGGAAGCATATAAAGGATTGCCTTACTGCAGGAAAGTCAAGTTGAAATATGATAAATTTGTAGCAGATTCAGTACCGTTGAATAACTTCCTTCTGCTCCATTTACAGCCTCTGCAGCAGGGATAGGAGTAATTAGGGTAGAACTCTGACAAAGCCTAAGTGGTCTTGGAAAAAAGGATAAAGCGGTCTGATGCTGAACTATAGTTTTGTGACTGGGAAGAGATGAATGTGAAGAGACTGAATGATACAGTTTGGACTACCAAACTAGAGGTCAGTGGGGATAAAGAATAAGTTTAGGATGAGTATAGTGTAAGGATATATGTTAAAAGAGAAAAAATCCGGGGCTACATTACTCATTTAGTAGAAATCAACTAAGCCCGATCAAAGTTTTCTTTTTTGCCCTGGACCAACTGACATTCTGCATATTTCAAGCTTATATTAAATTTTAGGTTCAAGAAATCCTATTTTTTGCACCAACTAAAATAATAGTTCTCAGAACATAATATTGCAAGGAAATCCAAATGCAAAATATTTCAATGGAATCAATGGAATCAACTGCATGACATGGAAAAGTTATCTTTTAACATTTTTTCCAGCTGCTGGGTATGGGAAGCAAAACTACTTATGCCAAATGTAATTCTAGCTCATTCAAAAAATTGAATTAGATCACCTAGCAATAAAAAAGAATGAGTTGATTATTAAAAACCATTGTTCTTCCACATAGCATCCTGAAAAATACATTTTAAATTTTCTAATAATGGTACCATATAATTAAACATACCTGTTTGTGTAACTATCAGCATTATAGGTTTTTCTTTTGTGTGTTAACACACCTGGTATAGAATTTTTTGCCAAACTAGGTGGTGTCCGTGTTTTCGTGCTACCTCTAAAAGGAAGAACAGGATAGATTTTAAAAGATGTTAATAATCAGCACTTTAATTGTACACAAATGCTAAAATATAATTATTTTTAAAACCTTATCTTGAAGAATTTAAGTGAAATAAAAGTTCTGAGCCACACAGAATCAAAATAATGTTCATAAGACTAGGAATACTATGTAAATTAAAGCTATACTTTACAAATACTACTTTGAAGATACAAATATTTTTAACACATTTCATATTGACATTAAAACAGATTCAATCATTTCCCTAAAAGACTTTAAACAAGATAAAAGATTGCCTTGAAGCAATAATAGTAGTGCAGAAAGAACACTGTGTTTGGAGTCAGAAGCCCTGAATTTGAACCCTGGCTTCATTAATGTACTGGTTTGTATGACCTTTGGCAGCTTACTGAACCACTCTGGGTCTAAGTTTCCTCACCTGA
This sequence comes from Sminthopsis crassicaudata, assembly GCF_048593235.1. Classification (NCBI taxonomy): domain Eukaryota; kingdom Metazoa; phylum Chordata; class Mammalia; order Dasyuromorphia; family Dasyuridae; genus Sminthopsis; species Sminthopsis crassicaudata. Next base: position 289,258,339 of record NC_133617.1, on the reverse strand, counting down.
AGAACAAAATTATTATTTGTACTACCTTTCTACATGTATTGTGTAGTCATAAATGTGAAAATAAGAATTATGACCTATCTCATATGTGTATGGATATATACATATATAGTATGTATATACATATTCTATGTGTAAATAATGTAATATAGATAATTCTATGTATATACAAAATTTTACTTTAATGTATAAATTAACATTTAGCCACCATTCCCCACCAGCTCTCACCATGGAAAATCCCTCTGCCCCTATTATCCCTTCCTCTGCTCAATTTCTCATGAAATTTCCACTTTAAGGAAGGGCCTGATCAGTCATCATTCCCTCCTTCATTCTTCTTTAAAGATGATACCTGGGACTCTAGTCTTCTTTCTACACCATACCCCTGCGCTGGTATTTCTTTATCTTTACCCCTTTCCTATCCCTGCCACTGGTTTTCAGCTTCCTTTTATGTGGTACTGTCTCCCATTAAAATATAAGCTTCTTGAAAGCAGAGACTTTCCTTTTTTTTTGCTTGTATTTCTATTCCTACTTCTTAGGACAATATCTAACATGTAGTAACTGCTTAATAAATGCTTGTTTGTAATTTTTATAGATTGGATTTTTATTTGTAAAATAGTTTGCTTTATAATTTGCTTAGACATTATAATGTAAGAGAGATAGTGTGGTGTGATGAGAAATGAGGTATAGAGGATAGAGGGCTGAACTTAAAAGTCAAGAAGGGCATAGGCCCAAGTCATACCTCTAAGACACATATGATTCTAGATCTAAAGATGCAAAGGCCTTCAGCAGTCATCAAGCTGAACATCCTCATTCTAGAGATGAAAAATTGAGAACTAAGGAAATTAAATGACTTGCCCAAAGTCACATAGGTAGTTTCAAGGTCCGGTCACTGATTTATTCCATTCACATTGCCTGAATTGCCTATGTGACTATGAGCACACAAACCTAACTTTCTCATTGTCTCAGAAAACTCTAAGATTTAAAAAAAATCATGTTACTGATCTACATTTATGGGGGGAGTTTCCACCTATGAGATCTGGACCATAAATAATCACTTAATTATTACTAGTCACTGCACTGTGAATAAAGAAAATTAACCAGTTAAGACATTAAAAATGTGTATTTTGTTTATTAAAGATCATGCTTATAAGAACAAATATTAAGGGGATTTGGTGAATACCATTCTATTATTTTTTTTAGCTCTGTATTCCAGGTTACCTACTTTCAGGCAGGCCAGTTATTTGATGTATTAGTATAATATAAGAATAAATTCATATTTAAATGGTCAGGATGGCTAAGATAATTATTATTGTAAAAAATATTCAGATTAATGGTTCTTTTACAATTAATTATATAGGAGAGGTAGAAGAGAAATGAAGATGCACATCACTGGATCTGGAGTCTAAGGCAATATCTTAAAGCTTTCATTCAGTGCCACACAGTCACCCCTAAAAAACATCCACAGCACCCAAATTATATGTATAGTCCATCCATGAGATTAAAGTTCCTATATGGCATTTCGATTCAGCACATCTTGAAAACTACTGCAGAATTATTGCAATGCCCTATTTTGAAATTATTCTTCCAAATTATATCAGATACTTGTAATGGAAAAAAGCACGAAAAGACATTGAAAGACATTGGACTGTATAGACTTTTCTCTCAAGTTCTCTCAAAAAATTTTAAAAACTTAATCCCTTTACTTATTTGTATCACTTTTATAAATCATGAGCAAGTACCTATTGAAATTCAATCATTAAGAATACTTAAATGATTCAGAGGTTAAATCATTAAATGAAATGCCCATAAAAATATTGTACCTTTTCAAAGTGAGATGAAAATTTTATATAAATTCCAAGAAGATACAGAGGATTTTTTTTCCTCCCTCAATAGATGAACTAGCTTGACTTCAAGATGGAACTTGGAAAGAAATTTCTCTCTCTAATACAGTCAGTCACTATGTCCACATTTAAAACGTGCTTTAGAAAAGGAAAACCCCTAAAAACAGAATCATTCATGAGGCTAAAAAGTTCTACTATCTCAATAACAACTATCCATTCCTGATATTAACTACTGAAGTAATTACTAGAAGAGTTTGTAAGTAATGAATGAAAACACATTTATTAAATATTTTTCTATGTGATTGATAAGCACTGTACTAAAAACACTATGAGTATGTTAGGGGAAAAAAATAACTAAGACCTGCTCTAAAGGAGCTAACATTTTAATTGTGTTAAACAACACAAAAAGATTTCTGTTTTAAGACTGATAGAAGGATCCTGAAATATTAAGGGTCAAATTTTAAGTTGGATGGCAAAGCAGGAAAGAACCTTACTATTATTTACATCTTACAGATGAGGAAATTAAAGGCCAGATTAACTTGCCCAAAGTTTTGCAAGGAGTAACCAAGAATTCAGACAAAAATCTTTCAACTCCAAATCCAAAGCTCTTTCCAATACATATACATATACATATACATATACATATACATATACATATACATATACATATACATATACATATACATATACATATACATCATCATCATTGTCCTTCACATTTACAAATGGACTTTACAACATATATTTCAATAGGGCTGTTTGCAAAAAATACTTTATAAACCTTAAAACATCATGTAAACATAAAATATTATTATTTTTATTATGTGCAAGTTAAATATATTTAGTTTAGAGAATTTTGGGGATCTTTACAAATAGTAAATTATGATCATGAAGTCTTATCTGGAAGAACTTCAATTTGGATCCTATCTCCAATTCTTCTTGACATAACCTGTGTTTCCTAACATCAACGAGAGCAGAGATATAGCATGGGTATATTTTTTTTTCTCTATTTTCACACTGGCTTTATCAAAGATTTGAATAAATAAGAATAAATCATTTTTACAAATATTTTAAAATCAAAACTAAAATGAAATGTTTTAATAAGCAACATTTCTAAATTATCAGATTAAAAGATGTTAACTGCAAGAGTTTTATTTAGAATAATGGAAAAACTTAAAAAACTTAAATAGAAACTCTTAAAAAGTAAGTTTCTATTAAAATATTTTAAACTACCAACAAATATAATATCTTAAAATGTATGTTTTCTATATTTAAAAAGTTATAGAGTAGCCTAATATTTCAATCCTTTAAGGAAATATTTGAAAGAGATTAATCAAACTGAGTCACAAATACTTACTTGTTAATGGGTAATAACTTATTTCTTTTGATGGCACTGTCTGATTTTCTATCACTTTCATACAACCTTTGTACATCTCTTCCAGTTCGAAGTGGTGGGCCTAATTTGTCCATCTTACTAATAAAATATATAAAGGGGTACCCATAAGGAGATTGCTAATGTTTGCTATTTAAATAATTCAAAAGTTTTATATAAAATCAGACATTAATCTTCCTCATTAGAGTTATTTCTTTCCTTTTCCTTCGATTGTCCTAACCACACTAAGAGGCTTTCAGGGAGTAAACTAATTTAAGCAGTTATATATAAATTATAGACATTCATAGAATTTACTCAAGAGCTATAAATGGATCCAAAAATTCTATACATATTTCCCAGATGACAATGCAGAAAACTGGCACAAGACCACATTAAATGTTATCTTAAAGCATGTCAAAAACTACTTCATAATCATTTCAAATGATATATATTATCCTAAAGGATTAATATACCAAACTAAGGCAACCATTTGAGGAGCGATGGGGTAGGAAAAAAAGCAGGGAAATTAGTATGGATAACAACTGACTTAAGAAATTAAAAAAATTAGTGAAGATGAATAGGAACCTAGAATTAATTAGCTGTTGGATTTCTGATCTAATATTTTCTCTTGTTTTCTAAAGTACTTTTATTATCTACACCCATCACCTTCTTAAATATAAATAATTTCTTTGTATTTTCTGATAAATGCAAATAAAACTAAAAACTTCACTGAGGGCCTACAACTTGAATGCTTTACTCCTAGGAAATTAACTAGTAGTAACGTAAATAATCCCATTCCATACAATTTATCTAAAGTATAATGGACATATGCTGTTTCTTATGGAAATACTATTACAAAGGTAAGGTAAGGAGAAAAATTAGGCAATAAAAAAAAGAATGCTTATTAGTCAATAGAGACAATGAATGAGACTAATTTCTTAAATGCATATTAAATAAAATAAAATATTGTCGTACATGCAACTGCATCATATTTTCAGTTATCTGGAAAACAAAAACAAAAGCTACATAAAGCCTTATCTGCACATATCATAAAAGTTTTGTAAAAAAGCATGAAAGGTTTCCACCTAGAGGATAACAGAAAAAACTGCACCAATTTAAAGAGTAATTTTCATGCTTTTTTAACATTTTAATTAAATGTAACAGCAATCACTATTATCCTTTCATTTTCAGAGCAAAACAAAATTTAATTTATCTCTAAAGAAAAAGTCTCAAATTATAAATTTACTTTAAATTTTTTAAAGTTTAATAATGACTGTAGAGATTATTTTTAGCTATTCAAAAGATGAATATCAAATATCAATCAATTCCAAATACAAATTAAAAGATTTATTTTTTAATAAGTACTTCTGATGGTTGTGGGATGGGAAGTAAAGAAAGGAGAAATTCACATTATATTTTAAAGTTCCAATCTGAAAAGTCAACCCTGATCAAAATATAAAACTACCTTGAGTCCAATTATCAAAATATGCAGGTGAAAAATCTGGAATTTAAGAAATAAAAAATAAAACATTTTTCTCATCAGAAAAATGTTACAGGAATAAAATTGTTTCTATGGTTTTTTACAAAATTTTTCCCTAAATATGAATAGCAAAAATCACTTTTTCTGACTTAGGTACGGTATGATTAATATCAATCTCTGATTCTGCCAGTTTGATGTTAATTTTCCCTATGTACAGGTCTATTACTTAGCCTAGGGACTACTTGCTTCCCATTAAACTCATTTCTGGTTTCTGAATTACGGTCTAGTATTAACAGAAAATAGCCACTTTTTCCAGGGAAACACTGTTTCACTCTTGAGTTATTCTTGAAGAGGACCATGACATGGTCCTTCATGGAAGTGATGATGTGACTTGAAAGTGAATTGGATTTAAGTGAGGGAAGCCTCCCTTATTTCTCCTCTGAAGCCATCTGAATTCAGTGGCAAATTAAGGATTGGGATGACTAGAAATGGCCCTGGATTCAGTGGGAGACCTTGGCCTTTTTTTAAGGGAAGATACTTAATTGTTCTCAGTTTGACTATGGAATTGTCCATACAGTGATCAAGAATAGGTAATAAATGAGGCAGAGGATACCTCTTTTATATAGTTAAAAAATGTCTGTGTGTGTGTGTGTGTGTGTGTGTGTGTGTGTGTGTGTGTGTGTATGAATGAAATGAGGCAGAGAATGGCCTCTTTTCAATATAGATATACATATACATATTAAAAAAAAAAAAAACTACAGGAGAGGAAGATCCCAAGATTTCTGGTCAAAACAGACAGAAGAAAGCTGTCGATAATCTGATGTGCTGTCCAAACTTTGTATAACCAAATTTTAAAGAATAGATATGATTCAATGGAAGAAAATTATATTGGACTCCAAACCAGATGAGATAGGAAAGTTCTAAAAATAAAATTCTGAAAACAAAAGAGAAGGAAAAACTGGAGAATATAAACAAAAATAAACTAAACACTTAAAATACAAGAAAACAAAACTTTTAGGAGAAACTTTTCATTGCTACTATTTAAACATTTTAAAATTTAAAAATGTATAAAATAAAAACATGATCTCACATAATTTTTGTTCTTTATATATCAAAATTTAATTGATTTTATTGTATTGTTTAAACATAGTGTTCGTATTTAGTGATGATTAAGTTCATATTAAGAAATTTAGAAGAAAAAGATATGCACAGAAGACCAAATCAAAAGCAATAACAGAAGAACAAAAGAGTGTGGCATAATCATTTCTATAAAAATATTATCAGGCACTCATCATGAATCAAGGTAGTAGGAAAAGTCAAGACTACAAAAAGGAATTTGTTTTGTTTTGTTTTTGCCTATATTTCCCTGCTTTTTTTCTGCAAAAGAGAATCAAAAAAGGAATGGGCCTTAATTTGGGCCAGAATGAGATAATGGCAACTAATAACAGAGAAAAGGGAAAATTATTCAATTACACTTTTGTTATTGCTACTTAAAGAGAATAACCTTAAAAAACACCTAGGCAAAAATGGCAAAAAAAAAAAAAAAAAAAAAGTTGATAAGGAAGATCACTAAAGACTAAGTAATAGAGTGCCTAAGTTACCCTAAATGATTTCAAGTAATTAGATTATACTCAATACAATAAGACAGATTTGGAAACAACTGAATGGTTAGACTTAACAGAGCAAATAAATGATTGAAAGTCAACATGGAAAGTCTAGTAGATTCTGAGATTTGTGGTTGGCCCTGTATAATTCAACATTTTTATTAATGACTTTAATACCGCAGAGGGCAAAATCATCGACTTTAAAGATCATGCAAAACTGTGAAGAATATTTAACACAGTGGATGTTAATCAGGATCCAAAAAAGAACTTTGTGAAGGGATAAATAATTTTTACTAAAAGAGAATATACAATAATCTTGCCCATTCATATTTTCAACTCTATTGCTTCCTTTTACTTCTTAAAAGCATCAGTAGCAGGTATAATGGTTATTTCAACTCTATTGCTTTCTTTTACTCCTTAAAAGCATCAGTAGCAGGTATAATGGTTATAATAAGTCTATGCGGTCTTGGATAATACTTCTAATTATAAAAATATGGGTAACATCTCCTTTCTGGGTAGCAAAAATACAAAAATCAATTATATGCATTACAAGGATAACTGTGAATATTAATGAATTCATATTTGAAAAGTTATTTTTGAAAGTTAGTAACCTCTAACTAGATAAATATTTTATTTTATTTATACATATTTTATTATTGAGCTTTATTACTGAAAAATATCAAAATTACAAATTTAAAGATTATTATTTTAACCTGATAGTAATGTAATTTTGTAAGGTCATATTTGTAACAGTAGTTTTCATAGCTTTCTGTCATTTAAAAGGAACCTCAATCTAGTCACAGAAACTGATATAGGTCCAGGAAGTGAAACAAAGTAAAGTCAGCCAATGAGATTACAAACAAGAAAAATAGTTACATGATACCTAACAAAACAGGGTCACTTTGTGGTAGGCTAAACAATGTTCTTCAGGATATTTAAACATCTTATGAAATTTCATGGCATCTTTTTTGTGTTTCTATATGAGGCTGCCTGGAATATAAATATTCTGAGAAAAAAAAAAAGAGGAACTTTTTCTTATAGCTCTTCTATCAATCTAAAGTAAGGACTAGTCTAAAGCACATTTCTCTTTCTGATACAGAGTACTGGTTGTTAAACTCTACTGGAAAAAATATAGAAACAAAAAATACCTCTTCACACTCCAAGATGTTAGCAAGAATTAAAGGTTCAAAAAAAGAAACAAGTGTTTCCCAAAATGGAAGTGTTACACAGAAGAGAAAGAGAAGGGAAAGAACCATTAGGGCTTAAAAGCAGATTTGGGGCTCTACCAGGATAGGGTAGAGTTGGATACTCTAAAAAAGAAGTTTCTGGTCTTTTCAAGAATAACATGGTATAGTCACCTAGTGAGTAGAGAAGAGATTTTCAAGTATGGGGCAGTAGTAATATAGAATAGTATAGTTTGGTGACTGTGTATCTTCAGGGATATGTGAAACAGCTATTTTGTTGACTTAATAACAATAATGGGAGCTATTTTGCCTTCATAGTCATGTATCCAAAATATAACAGTGAATCTCTCAAAATATAAAAAAAATATATAGATAACACCAACTTATAGATAGTGATTCACAGGGACAAAAAAATAATACTTACAGAAGAAATTTTAAAAGTATCATCAGTGATTATGAAGTTGAGCAATAAATTGAAGATAACTGGGCAATAGGTGTGGTTCTCACTTTTTTTTGGCCAAAGGCAAGGAATACAGAAAAGAAAAATTAATTTAGGAAATGTGAAGAAATCCAAGAAACTGAATAGGAAGACTATTGAAAAGTATCTATGCAGCTGGTCACTGTAGTGATCAGAGTTACCATCTTTACAATGTTACAGTATATATATAGCTTGTTTTCCCGATTCTACTCGCTTCAACATGCATCAGTTCCTACAAATCTTCCCAGGTTTTTCTGAAACTATTCCCTTCAACATTTCTTCCAAGCACAACGAAATGAGGTAAAGTCAAGAAAGAGAAAGAGAGAGAAAAACAGAAATAATTTTTACCACTAGATTATTCTGAACCAGCTGGCCAGAAAAAACAAAGAAATAAATAAGCTTAGGAAATAGTATCATAAATTTAGAACAGAGGCATAGTAGTGATAGAGAATTTTAGTTATCAAGACATTTGGTGGACCTTTCTGCCAAAAATGGAGCAGCTAATAAATATTTGACTGCCTTAATGACAATTTTATTATTCAAAAAGTAGAAGATCAGTAAAAGAAATTTCAATTCTTTACCTAATTCTCACTGACAAGAAAGAAACAGTTGCCAGGAAGAAATAACTGGAAACTGATCAGAAGAAAACACTTCATCTTAGAGTTTGTGGTAAAGAAGAGGAAATCTGAGCAATGAATGACTTGTATCCTAGGTTTGGAGAGAGCAAATTTTAAAAGGTTCAAAGAAAAAATAGTCAACAAGAGAGGCCAAGAATTTTCCAGTGTGACTCAGTTTCTTCATTAGTAAAATGAGGATGATAATAATAACACCCACCTCCCAAGACTGTTGTGAGGATCAAATGAGAAAACATTTGCAAAGGATCTTGCAAATCATAAACATCCTATTATAAATGCCAGTTAATAATACTATTATTTTCAATTCATTTTCTCTGCAAAACAGAATGATCTTTACACTGGAAATGCAAAAGAAAAATTACTAACAAAGATCTGATACCAAAGTTAAAGAATAAGAAAGCACACAGCTGTTTTCAATAAATTTTAGTCAATTAGCACAAATGACCAACATCTTTGGACCCAAAAGAAATGGCAAATATGACTACTGAGGTTCTTGTCAGTGAAACTGAAAGATTATGGAAAACAAAGATATCACAAGACTGAAAAAATTCAAATGCTATTCTGAAGATTTGGGGAAGAAAAAATAGAGAACATGAAAACCATAGACCAACAAGCTTAGCTCTAATTTCGGGGAAAATTCTAGAACAGATCATTAAAGAAAGATCTGTTTAGCTAACATTGAGAAAAAGGAAGCAATGATTACAAAATGCCAATGCTGCTTCATCAAAAATAGATCTTGCACAAGGCAAAACATTTATATAGTAACAATAACACCATAAAAATTTTTGAAAGCCTTAAGAACGCTGATCAATGTAATGAAAAACCATGATCCTAGATGAATGATGCCAGTCACCTCTTGTCAGAGAAGTAATGGACTCAGGATGCAGAATGAGACATTTTTTAGACACATAGGCAATGCCATAATTTGATGTTTGACTATGCATATATTTATTTTTTAAAGTATCGTTTTTCTTTTTCTCTTTTTCCCTGGTGGAAAAGGGAAGATGGGGAAAGACTGAGAGAGGAAAATCGAATTTTGTTTATTGAAAAAACAATTAATTTAAGAAAAAGGACAGAGTATGCCAGATTTTACTTTATTTCCCTTTTTGGAAAGATTATTAAATCAGAAAATGAGTACAATAAAATGAGAACATAGTTTACTTAGATTTCAGCAAAGCTTTCACTAAAATAGCTCATACTATTCTTTCATAGTAGAAAGATAGATACAAGTTACATACATTAGAAAGGAAACATTTATTGAGCACCTACTATGTGCAGGCATTGTGCTAAATATTTTGGAAATATCGTGTTATTTAATTCTGACAACAACCCTGGGAAAAGGTGTTATTCTTACTCCTTTTTTACAGTTGAGGACAAAGTAATCAGCAGGGTCACACATTTACTAAGAGTGTGAAGCCAGCTATGACTCTAGGACCAGCATCTAGCAACATCAATTCTTCAGGGGAAAATTACAGATTTCTTCTTGGTCTCTTCGGTATTTAATATTGCTGATTATTTAATCCTCCTGGATATTCTCTACTCAGATTCTCCTGAGACTGTCCTTTCCTAGTCATCCTATCTCTGGCCATTCTCAGCCTCTTTATTCTGGTTCTTCATCCATGTCATGTTCAACAAATGTGGATATTAGCAAGGCTTAGCAGGCCTTGGCCTTTTGGTTTCTTTTTCATTCAATAACAGTTCTTAACTTGGGATCACTGTACTTTCTTTTTAAAAATTGTAATAAATGTGTTTATATCTAATTAGCTTCTATGGTAATCCTATTTTATTTTATGCATTTAAAAACATTATTCTGAGAAGTACATCAGCTTCCCTAGACTGCTAGAGACCTATACTATCTCTCTGCTCATCTCTCTTGATGATTTGCATCAGCACTCATAAAAATAATTTCCAGATGGAAAATTGGAAAATAGTTTGGCAGAAGCTAGGCATTGAGCAACACCTAATATCCTATACCAAGGGCAAAGTGGGTTTATGATTTATATATAAAAGTGATACTATAAGCAAATTAGCAGAACAAGGATAGTCTACCTCTCAGCTCTGTAGAGAAGGAAGAAATTTGTGGCCAAAGAAGAACTAGAGAATATTATGCAAGGCAAAATGGGTAATTTTGATTACATTAAATTAAAAAGGTTTTGTACAAACAAAATCAATTCAGCCAAGATTAGAAGGAAAGCAGAAAACGGGGGGCAAAATTTATATCCAAGGGCTCTGATAAAGGCTGCATTTCTAAAATATATAGAGAAATGACTCAAATTTATAAGACTGTAAGGCAATCTCCAATTGATAAAGGATCAAAGTATATGAAAAATGAAACCAAAGCCATTTCTAGTCATATGAAAAAATGCTTTAAGTCACTAGTGATTGGAGAAATGCAAATTAAGACAACTCTGAGGTATCATTACATACCTCTCAGACTGGCTAAGATGACAGGAAAAGATAATGGTATATTTTGGAAGGGATGAGGACAAACTGAAACACTAATACATTGTTGGTGGAGTTGTGAACTGATCCAACCATTATGGAGAGCAATTTGGAACTACGCCCAAAGGGCAGAGATCATAAAAAAGAAAAGGGCCCACATGTATAAAAATGTTTACAGCAGCCCTTTTTGTAATGGCAAGGAACTAGAAACTGACAAGATGCCCATCAATTGGGAAATGGCTGAATAAAATATGGTATATGAAAGTAATGTTATTATTCTCTAAAAAACGATCAGCAAGATGATTTCAGAAAGGCCTGGAGAGACAACTAATGCTGAGTGAAGTGAGTAGAACCAAGAGAACATTGTACACACTAAGAACAAGATTATGATCAACCATGATGGATGTGGCTCTTTTCAACAATGAGATAATTCAAACCAATTCCAATAGATTTATGATGGAGAGAGGCATCTGCATCCAGAGAGAGAACTATGGGGACTGAATATGGATCACAATTTAGTATTTTCACCTTTTTGTTGCTGTTGCTGTTGTTTGTTTGCTTTTTTTCTCATTTTTTTTCCCTTTTTGAACTGATTTTTCTTGTGCAACAGATAAATGTGAAAATATGTTTAGAAGAATTGCACATGTTTAACCTATGTAGGATTACTTCCTGTATAGGAGAGGGTATGGTGGCAAGGGAGGGAGAAAATTTTGAAAGGTTAAGTTTGCAAGAGTGAATGTTGAAAACTATCTTTATATCTATAAAGTGAAGAAGAGTGGCTCCAAGATGAAGTAAAAATTCCTTTGTCATTCAAACAACTATATCCTAGCCTCTTCCTTTTCAGTCTTCTCTCATTTTATTCTCCTATACTGAATATCTATATAACAATAACACTGCCTATAAAAATTCCTCCAATGACGTAATATATTCCCTCTCTTATCTCCATGCTTTTGCAATAGTAATTCCCCATGTCCTAGAATGTTCTTCATCCTCACTTGTGCCTTTTGGTTTCTCTTCCTTTGAAACTCAGCTTCTTTTTGAAACTTATCTACAAGTCAGTATCTTTATGGCATATTAAACATTAAATTTCATAGTCAGTTTAAAAAAAAAAACCTTAGTTTGTTTAAAGTCTGATACAGAGAAGTTAAATTGCTCAAAACTGGTAATGTACAAAATAAATTATTTACATCTCTGTTAAGATAATGCATTAGGTGAATCCAATTTTCCTGTCGGATCTTATTTGTAACCACTTTAAAAACTCTTTAATCTATAAAATGCACTTCCTTGGAAGGACTGTATTCTGATGTGATGTTATAAATTACCATCTGTACAGGGCTTCATAGAATAACAATAAGTAGCATTTTATATAAGTTCTCAACATTTGTTGATCTACAGAGTAAAGTTTTTAATACTGTGCTATGGAAGCACAAAGGAAACTACATATAAATTTTTTTTTTCTTACAAAATAAAAATAAAAATAAAATGAGGGATTTTTATCTTAACAGAGATGTGGAAAATTGATTTAAGTAAAATAGCATTCATTTTGTTTGAAAAAGAAATGTGATTCTTAGAAAACAGTTCTGCAAATTGTATTCCATTCAATTACCTAATTCAAATGTTGACAATATTTCTCTGCTTAAAAATCAAGGTTAAGTTCAGTTTATTTGAAAACTCTACATTTCAACCTACTTTAAGGATCCCATAGGACAACTCGTCATTTTCTGGAATTAGGAAAATATTTTCCACTGGGTTTCTCACTGTATTTCATTTCACAGGCCCTTCAAACACCAACTACACATCTATCTATAGCTAATTCACATCCTCCAAGCACAAAGATAATGAGTTTGTCAGTGACAAGTACTCCCATGAGTCTCCAAAGACATCAAATTATTTCAGCAGAGTTGGTCACTAAAATAAACTCTATAGATGTCACTTTAAACATTCACATGTTACTTTTCTGCTTCTTTTTTAAAAATTAGTTCAATATGTTTGGACATATATATACACATGTTGTATTTAATTTATACTTTAACATATGTAATATGTATTGGTCAACCTGCCCATCTGGGAGAGGAGGGGGGGGGAAAGTAGGGGAAGTCTTGGCAATTGTCAGTGCTGTAAAATTACTCATGCATATATCTTGTAAATAAAGAGCTAAAATAAAAAAAATTTAGTTCAATAGCTATCCAGATAATATTTTTAGTAACTTCAGTAATTAGAAAAAGTTATAAATTCAATAACTGGATATCCAAATTTCCTATAGTTAATCCACAAAGTATTATAGCAATGGCTCTACTGTAAAACTATTTAGGCCAGATTTTTAGTCTTTTTCCTATTAACAATCTGGGAATCCCAATCAATAAGAAATTATGACACCAAGTATATAATTGTAACCTACACCCAATTTAGCAGTACAAAATGAGGCAACAGAAAATCAGATTACCCATCTTATTCCATTCATCTCTTACTATGTAATTCATATGCAAAGTAATCAGTAATTGATCAATATGCCTATAAAATACCACTTAAAATCTTTAGTGGCTTCATTTTAAAATATTTGGTAGTACAAATATCTAAATATTCATAAATAACTCCAAAATCTGTTTACAGCTGGTGGTTTGGTATTCTGAATGCCCTTCCTCTCTGAAACAAATGTTATAAATGGTGGCTTGGTTCTCAGCCAAGACATCATCATCATCATATCTAACATTCCAGGCACTGCTCTAAGAACTTTACAAATAGTATTTCATTGATGTTTACAACCACCATGGAAGACAATTACTATTATTATCCTCATTTTATACTGAGGAAACAGGCCAACAGAAATTAAGGTGACAGCAAGTAAGTATCTGAGACTAGACTTGAAATCAAGTCTTCCTGACCCCAAACTCAATGCTCTAACCACTATGCTATACTTAACTGCCCTAACAAAAACTTATTAAATCTATATTGGAGCTGAAACATAGTCTGAAAAGGACTATTTCATCAATACCTAAACATGCACTAGTTTACCTAATGGGAAAAATACATTCAAGTGTCTAATTACATGCAACAAAACCAAGATAGAGAAAGTAAGGTATAGACCACAAAGCACCAATTCTTCCTGACTAATTACATATGCATAAGAAATACAATGCTCTACATTTGAAAAAAAAGTACTTCACTGGATCTATCAACTCCACAGCTGTCTTGAAGTAGGATACAAAAAAGCAATCCCCTTCTTTTGTCACTTACATTTTTAGAAAATTTAGAAATTAAACTGACATGTTGATCAACTTAACCAATGTCAGGCTCAAATGTGATAATGCATATAAAAGGCTTTACAAACCTTAAAAGAGGATCATCACATTTTTTTTTACAAGTCATAGGTAGGAATATTCATTTGAAAGCACCATATAACAATCTCTTAATTTTTGAGCTGTGAAAAGGGTCACAAGAACAGATTATATTTAAAATTGTGGGGTAAAAAAACAAAAGCAAAAAGTATTTACTTTCCTAAGCTACAGTTATGAATGAAATTTCCATAATGTTAACTTCATTTTCATTTAAATAAATACAATGAAAGAAAAACTTCTAAAAACAACATCATTTTACCTAAATCCCAATTCTAATAAGAGTTCTTGTAAACTAAAATTGAATAAACTCAAAATTTTAAACAAAACAATTTGAATGTCACAGCAATGAAATGAATTATTCTGAATAGAAACTTACCCTACATATGGAGCTGTTACTCCTTTATGAGAGGGAGATAAGTTCTGAAGTTTGCTTCCAAAAGAGCCACTGACAGAAGACCCTTTACTTGACGGTGCAGCTTTCAATAAAAAGAATGGACATTATTATTTACCAGAATTGTATGACAGACTGTTTTGCATCTCTTTAAAGACTGTTGTGGTAATAATTTAGGTAAAAATAAAGCTTAATTGTAAATTATAGAGAAAATTAGTACCTGCAAGAAACATATAGAAGTCAAGAAAACAGCCATTCCAGAATGTCATAACAATTTTTGCTGGTTTCTTTGCTCAGTTAAAAAGACAGAAATGCTCACAAATACCCAATATTAGATTAAAGAATTAAGCATTATCATTATCATATGGCTACATAACACAGTGAAAAAAGATTTTTTAAGATAATGAAAAGTACCTTATGCTCTTAGATAACAATAGACCTTTACAGGTGGTATCATAATCAAAAGAACAGGAACCACTGGGATTTTGTTGTTTTTGGTGCTCTGGACAAAAGGTAGCCATCAATAACAGCAGTAGTAAGAACTAAAAAGCATCATAATAGGACTCTAAAATATGGAGTCATTGAGGCTAAATGGTCCTAAAGAACATAAACATATAAGCAATAACAGACTACCTTTCCATAATCTTGATTCATTGTGACCCTGTATTCAAACATGTAAATTCTCATGGTTTCTATCTGGATAGAACTCTGGGCTAACTATAGCAGCTTTGGTGTCAACACTTATTCATAGGGCCCTCAATTAGCAATTCAAATCCTCATCAAATTTCTGGTTCCAATTAAGAATTTCCCACTCAGATATGGTATTGCCAAATGCTCCTGAGAATTTCCCCATAATTTAGGGATACTACCTATAAGAATGCACCTTCCTACATCTGGCATTATCTGCTCTCAATAAAGCTCATTTATAAAGTATAAAACTTACCTGCTCAGTCTCCATTCTGAATGTGCACCCCCCCACACTGACATATATGATAACATATATCTCTCTCTCCCTCTCAAATGAGCACTCTGGCCATGTGAATGTGTGTAGCCAAATCTTTCTGTACTACCATATAATGAATGTATGCTTTGTTTATTTGCCTGCTTGTTGGATCACGTATTTGTACAAACTTCCTAAGTACCAATTTTCTATAAATCTTTTAATATGAATTTTTGTTCTAAATTAAGCCAAAAAGTCAAATATAGCAACTGGTAAGAGGCAAAAATAACTGTGGTTGAAAAACCTGAAACATAACATTATTGAATGATATTTTACTTATCACAGATACATTATTTTTCTTCAAATCTCAACATTGTTCAGTCAAACATGTCTTGGTTATTTAACTTTACTGTAACATCACACACTACCTTCATGTCTTATTCTGGTAACATATGTGGAAAATACCTTTTAAATTTATGGTACTTCATACCTATAATAGACTTGCTGACACTACTTGGTTGTGGTAAACGTGAAGATGCTGAAGGCATTGTTGCTGGAGAATTTGTCTTTTTAAGAGCAGGAGGCTTGTACTAAAATAAAGAAAAGAAAAGAAATTAGAAACTTTTTGTGATAATCAGCCAAAATACTTCTTGAAAAAATGTTCTCTTTTAATTGCATGTTATTTGGTTAGATTTTGAATGTGTTTTAAAATATGCAATTTTATATATACATACTGTAAATATTATAACATGCAATTATATATAATTTTAAGAATAGTAAATCATTTTAGACTACAGATATCAAAATAAATCCAATAGAAGCAAGCAATAATAGAATCTTACCATACTTTAAAAGTTAACATTCAACCAATCAGTATATCAGTGAACTATAAGGAATGACTTTTTTTTGTTAAATAAATTCCAAGCTTCCATAAATCATGGACTCACAATCCCAAGCTCCCATAAATAACCTTGTCCAAATATACTGATTTTAGCATTGCTATCTGTCTAGATTTGTCTGAATTCATAAAGTATAGAAGAGAATATGTCTTCCCATGGATTTCCTCTTAAAAAAGAAATCACATCACCACTATTATTCAATATTATATTAGGAACACTAACTATATCAATAAGATAAGAAAAACTGATTGAAAGAAAATAAGCAATGAAGAAATATAATTATAACTCTTTGCAAATTATATGATGAAACATTTAACGAATTCTATAGAATCCATTAAAAAACTAACTGAATAGCTAACAACTTTAGCAAAGTTGAAGGATATAAAATAAATCCAAAAAAATCACCAGCTTTTCTATCTATTACCAACAAAACTCCATTTAAAATAATTGCAGACATTATAAAACACTTTGGAGTCTATCTGTCAAGACAAACTGAGGAATTGTATGAACATAATACAAATTTCATACAAATAAAGATAATCTAAACAATTGGAGAAATATTTATTGCTCATGAAATAAGCAAATGAAATAAATATAACAATTCTATCTAATTTACTTATTCAATGTCATATCAATCAAACTAGTGAAGAATTATCTTACGGAACTAGGAAAAATAATAACAAAACACATCTGGAGGATCAAAAAGTCAAAAATATCAAAAGAATCAATGAAAAATAACATAAAGTTGTCAAGCTGTACCAAATTTCACATTATATCACAAAGTGATAATCATCAAAATAATTTAGTTCTGGCTTAGAAATAAAATGTCTTATAATGGTAATACAGTTGGTGTTTCCTACTTTAAGATTATTAAGAGGCAAAGCATTCTTATATAAACTTTAAAATTCTTCAAGCACTTAGCACAGGGCTCCTACACTTAACAGATACTTAGTATGAATATTTATTGTATTACATTAGGGAAACATTAGTTTAACTGTGCAACAAAATCCAATTTTCCATCTCTAACCACATAGATCTTCAGCTTATATATACAAACTCTTTGTTTATATGCACTACCAAACAGGAAGCAAAAAAAAAAAAAAAAAAAAAAAAAAAAGGTCAAGATCAAAGGTGTTAGAATCATGACATTTATAGCTGAAAAGAACCTTATAATTAAAATCCAATCAGTTACAAAAAATAAGCCAGATAGATATGAAAGTGATGGAACAAGGTCAGAAAAAAAAAAAAAAAAAAGGTCTATTGATGGATCATGTATCAAAACTGACAAAAATTAAGTACTACCAGGTTTCCTTCATATATCAATCACCCAGTTCTAAATTATCTAAATATATTTATCTTAAGTAGGTCATTTTTATGTAAATGGAATACTACATTTGTTTTTTCTCTATTTTGGAAGTTCTCTGAATGGCTTCTTTCCCCATAGAAACTCAATCATTTATGTAATTTATTTCTCTGATTGTGAATTTTTAATAAGTGGATTTTTTTTCTCTTTTAATCAAGGTAACCTGTTGGCATATATTCTGATATGAGTAAATTTATAAATCTCCCAAAAGGACTTTGTGCATAAATACTAGCAGAGATAGATCCCATTATTTTTCACTACTTCAACTGAAAGGACATTCAAATATGCCTCAGGATATATGGATACACATTTTTATTACTGAAAATTCTTGAAAATTTTCATTATCAATGAACATGTCTTTGGAATAAGTGTTTTTAAGTAAAAAAATAAAAAAATAAAAAACAAAACATATTTAATTTTAAGACTATTGTAGGCATTAAATTTAAATAGGTTTTACACACAATGTAACTAATATAAATATATCTAAAAATTCAACATTTACATGAATTTTCCATAGGTGATTATTTATTGTAGAATTCTTAGAGGATCAAAAGATGTAGAGAGGGAAAAGGCCTTAGAGGACACGTAGTCCAACAATCTTATATTAATCTATCAGGAAACTGAGGCCCTTACAGATTTTGTGCCCAATGTCACACACTTAGTGACACTGAGCCAGATTTCAAATCTAAATCTTCCAACTCCAAATCCAGTGCTGTTTCAACTGCACAAACTCTCTTTGAATGAATTATTAGGAATATCCAAAATCTCTCCCAGCACTTTACCACTCACATAGAACAGCAAAGTCAAGAGCATATTCTCTGTTAAAGAAGAGCAGCATTTATAGGAAAAGAAAATGTAAGACCAGAGGATCATAGTTTTGAGGATATGGCTTCCTAGGTCATGTGGTCTGAACTGCTTATTTTATAGATAAGGCAAATGAGGCCAAAAAAGTGAATCTGCTCAAGGTTGAAAACGTAGTAAGCTTCAGAGGTAGAGTTTGAACCAGGTTCTTCAGAGCCAGTACTTTTTTTCATTATACCAAGTACACTGAAGTTAAAAAAGAAAAAAGAAAAGAAAAAACTGGGGGGTGGGGGGGGTAAGTAAAGAAAATTGGCAAGGGAAGACAATAATTTAGGGAGAGAAGGGAAAAGAAGTTGAGTGTGTATTAAGTTATTCAAAGAGAGAAAAAAGGAAGCTGGGTACACTGAACATAGGGAATCAAGTTGTAAAGGCATAAAGATGTAAAAAGGTAAGTAAACAATAGCACCTGGAATACTGTTTTCAGTTTGGGGTACCACATTTTAAAAAGAAAAGAGAGATAAGTCAAAGAACTTTCAGAGAAGAGAAACCAGAATGTGAATTATCAATAGAAAAAAAAGGACTCATTCTTAATTCTGGAGACAAGGCTCAGAAGACACTTGACTGTGTGGAAGAGAGTAGATATATTATTTGATCTCAAAAGACTTAACTAAGAGTAATGAATGGAAGATGTAAAGAGGCAATTTCAGATTTGTTTTATCAGTTTTATCAGCTACACACTTACTCTATTACTATCCCTTTTAACTCTGAAATTATTATTCTGTGATCATTTTTCCCTCTTACAACTCAACACTATCATTTTAAATATCAGACCTTTGGAGTTGGAAGGATCCTTAGAAATCCTTAGATCCTTGGCCACTGCTACTTCTCCTAGATTACAATACCAATCTTTTAAAAATTAATTTAATTTCTAAACACCAGGTAAAATGCTCCTTGGAATATAAACCTACTAGTTTGAATTCTATGAAGTCTTTCCTATCTGTCCCCAGAAATGGTTTAACATATATCATTTTACCTGTGTTCGAGAAGTTGACTTTCCTTTAGTATCAGTAGAAAATTTGCCTTTGTTACTAATACGAGCAGCTTGTTCCTTACAGAAATTAATATGTCTGTCAGCTGCATTTTCATTGAATCTCCTCTGGCAATATGGACACTGAATGTAATCTAAAAGAGATATAAATACAAAAACAGATTAGTGATATGTGAAATGAGTCTTAAATCATAGCAAATAAACACACACAAACACACATAAAAAAACTAACAAGCCAGAGATGAGCCAATTCTATCTTCATTAAGAAAGACACTGGATTATATAGCTGCTGAATTCTAGCCTTTCCCTACCTCAATCTCATCTCAGATAAGAGGGAAAGAAAATAAAGAATAAATGAAAAAGAAGAAAAAGAATGATACTGAGAGGTAAAGAAATGAGACTTTTTTTTCTCTACCTCAAATTCTTTCACTAAAGATGAAAAATTCTATGGAAAGATTAACTTGTAGAATATAGATGATATAGTCATTATATCAAAGTATTATTTTTTTTTGGAGGGGAGTCTGAGGCAATTGGGGTTAGGACACTTGCCCAGGTCACACAGCCAGTAAGTTTCTGGACTGGGGTCCTTCTAACTTCAGGGCCAGTGCAATATCCACTGAGCCATTTAGCTGCCCCAAAGTATTATATTTTTTAAAATAAAGGCCTGAATATGGCACAGCTTAGTACTTCAACAGGAAAAATATTTTAAATAAAAAGTTTTCTCAACAATTCAACAAAAAGAGTTTTTCTCTCATTATTTTCTCCTTCAAAGAGTCCAAATGCATATTCTCAAAGTTTCCTTCCTCTGCAGAATAGGCCTAGTGTCTCTAATAATGAAAAGACTACCTTCAATAGGGCTCAAAATATGACAGTTCTTCCTATGCCTCTGGCATTGAAAGGATGTTAAAAATATTAATAGCCTAAATGTATTTAGCAAGTAATAATTTATAAAGTTCTTTATATACATTATTTCATTGAGTCTTATGGCACTTTTATGAAAATGTCTGTACAAGTATTAATGTTATCTATCTCTAGATAAGGAAGCAGATTTAAAGACTTGCCTGAGGTCATCTTTGCTAATTAATGGCTTAAGTCAAGATTTGAACTTAAGTGTTTTGACAATTTTAATCACTTCTAAAGCATCAGGGAAGTAAGGAACTAACTTTGTGGAGGTTCCAAGAAAAAGGAGAAAAATTAAGTCCTAAACTATCCAAGTCCTTTAGCTACCCAGGCTAAATGGCATTCTCAGAAGCACAAATAGCCCATGTGCAAATAAAATCATTTTAAGTAAACATTTACTATGTACCAACTTTACTTATTTTTTCTCATCTTATATTTATTTGTTCTTAATTCCCTGTCTTAGGGCTCAAATTTGAGAAGCCTAACTGACAATCTCTGTCTCAGTCTTCCTAATCTCTCACCAGCCCCTTAGATATATAGCATCTACTTGGCTTTTAATTAATCTCTGCCATCTGCACTGGAAACACTATTAACATATCTGGTCAGTAAAACTGTAATTCCCACCCCCAATGACATAAAACAACTTGTTCACTATACCTACAATATTGATTAATGAACTGTTTAGAAAGAAACAAGTCAAGCTATAGCTTTCTACAACCTACCGTCCTCAAACTGAGGATGACTCAGACTGAATAAATCAATTTTTATTATGACACCAGATTTCCTACCAAAGATAGCCAGTCTATCTTTTCCACTGCTGACTTGTATTTTAATAATTAAATGCATACTTCCTTTCAAAAACATATAATGAATTTCAAACCACGGAATCCTTCTTTAATTCTTAGGATCTATAGATTTATAGTGCTTTGTACCACTGGCCCTGTAGCCAAATAGTACCCTAGAAGCTAGGTGACTGCTAAGCCTAAATTATAATAATAAAAGCTAACATTTATATAGCATATTAAGGGTTGGAAAAATAAGCACACATTATCTTCTTTGACCTCCAACAACTTTTTGAGAAAACAACTTCAAATAGTATCTTCATGTTATAGATGATAAACTGAAGTTCAAAAAGCTTCCCAAAGGACTTAACCAATTTAACAAACCTAATTTCAAAGGTGGAATTCAGAGCCCAGTGTATCCTGGCTCCATATCCAATACTTTTTTCCATATCATATTACCTTTCAGGCTACTGACCACAATCATCAAGTCTCTGCATATCCTTGTAGGTCAGAGGATGACTATCAACTTTCAAAATGGATAACACTATTAGAAACTGAAACAACAGTTTCAATAGTAACAATAAAAACTTCTAATAATGTAAGGCCTGATAGCCTTTTTAGTGAAGCTTCCTAACTTCATGAAAATCATAAATCAAGTCTTTCATGGGCCCAAAAGGCACAAGTGGCAATATTTCCCCTGTTCTGAAAACAAAACTACCAGTAATAGGTGATAGAGAAAAAATTGCAATTTGATTTCCAAAAGCAAGGCAAATGTGGGACCTAGGGATTAAAAGACTTATGGCTCAAATATAAATGAGAACTAACCAAGAACTAACTATACTTTCTATCTAAACTAATCATTCCTTCTGTCTCCAGATTATTTATTAGCAATCCTGATGCTCTAGATAGAAAGAACACTATAAGCAAAAGTGCCTACACTCCCAGAACTGCCATTATTACATAACATCTTTGAGTAGTATCTAAGTATCACATATGCTCATAAAAATTAACACTACTGTTTATTAAGTAAACAATTATCACATGCTGGACCTACATGTTCCTAAATATGGAATCTGTTAGCAGTTTCTTTGTGCCTTTGAGCCCTTGATTGAGTTCCCTACAGACTATCCCTGGACTTTGTTCCTGTTCTCCTAGATGGCTCTTTATGGTAATTTAACTTTTTAAATTTAACTAATCCCTAACAGAACCCTGAAATCCTGCTCAAGATTCCTGAATATGGACACATCCCTACCTGTAACGTGCTCTCCCGGCAGTTACAATTACTAGTCTGTCCTAGACCCACCAGAGTACCTTTGACCACTGTCCTTTGCAGTGTGAGCTCTACCCGGCTCGCCTCCTCTGAGGCCTTCTAAGGTCTCTGGCCACAATCTCTTGAATCTATAGCTTAATAACCGGTAGTGCACTCAAGAACAACCACGTGTAATCTTAAAAGCCTTTATTATACCTACTCACATAATGCCCTAACTGATGCCCTGACTTGTTGGTTCCCGAGTGAACACCTGGTCAGAAGACCCATGTGTTCACTACCAAAATCCTTACCTCTGTTGGCTATCCATCTCGGCTTAGCCACCCAGGCTAGGGAGCCAGGGTGAAGAGCGCCAGATTAAAGAGGGCTATTGCTGCCTGCAGTGGGCTTACATAGGGCCTGTGAGGTCACACACACAGCCAATCAGCGAGAGAGTCACCCATTACGAAGCTATCTCAATATGGCCAGGATCCCGCCCAAGGGCAGTCCTAATATCCACAGAATTTACTTCTGGGCCTCAATCTCCCGATGCACTGTGGCACCCATTTAAAGGCCCCTTACACCTACCCATACTTGAACACAGCATATAAATCCTGCTCAAAGGAGGAATATAGAGAGGCCTGGAGAGACTTAAATCAACTGATGCTGAGTGAAATGAGCAGAACCAGAAGATCACTGTACACTTCAACAACAATACTGTATGAGGATGTATTCTGATGGAAGTGGAAATCTTCAACATAAAGAAGATCCAACTCACTTCCAGTTGATCAATGATGGACAGAGGTAGCTACACCCAGAGAAGAAACACTGGGAGGGGAATGAAAATTGTTAGCACTAATATCTGTCTGCCCAGGTTGCATGTACCTTCGGATTCTAATGTTTATTGTGCAACAAGAAAATGATATTCGCACACATGTATTGTACCTAGATTATATTGTAACACATGTAAAATGTATGGTATTGCCTGTCGTCGGGGGGAGGGAATAGAGGGAGGGGGGGTAATTTGGAAAAATGAATAAAAAAAAAAAATAAATAAATAAATAAATAAATCCTGCTCAAGATTCCTGAATATGGATACATCCATACCCATACTTGAACAGAGGATATAACTAGCTTAAACACATAGCAAATTTCAGAGAATTACCATATCACTTGATTCTACAGGCAAACCTCTTCAGTAATTTAGATTCTCTGAAAGAGAAGCTATTAGAAAGAACTAGGCCAGAAGATAAATCACTATGTAGACAAGTAAAAACTTTAAAAATAAATTTGCTGTGTCAAGATTAAAGGTACAGAAATAATGAATTAAATAGTACTATGTATGCCTATGGAAAAAAATACATATTCTATGCATTTCGATATTCCCACAAATGCTGTGGATACTTTGTCATAACTTTAAAAAATACTGAAAGGTGTTGATCTTTAGCCAGAAATTGTATTACAAATATGAATGTATTTATAATTAAGTCTGCCTATATTTTTTATGATGTTGGGCACTTAGGTGTTTTCACTAAGAACTTTTCCAATCAGCTCCGACCTTTGTGCAATCTTTCCAGTCCCTCAAATTATATTTTTTTTCCTAAAATGAGGATTGTGCCACAATTTAAATTTAAATTTACTCAAGTAAACAAAGAGAAACCTTATTTTAATGGCATTTTTATATCCTTTTATATCACATGTACTATGTAATTTCTGTCAAGAAATTGTATAGACTTTAATTTTATTAAAGAACACAAGCTACATGTCTATGTCATTGTGGAAGATAAATAAAATGTGGGCTATTAACACTTCAAACTAAAGTATTACACTAATACATTTTCTCATCTCAAGTGTAATTTTTTCCCTGATGTTTTTAACTTCAGAAATAAAATACACCTTTTCAGTATTAGAAAATTATAAAACAATGGAGCCTGAATGTATATAATTAATCAATTATATTTTAAATAAAATAATTTTAAAACAATTTTTAAAATAACTCTAAAATTGAAGCAATTTCAAAATGAGTTCTATTATATGGAAAGTTAAAATCAAAGTGCAAAAATTATAAAATGGTACACTTTCCCCCTTTTCACATCTTCATATTCACATATTCATAGATGAATCATATCTATGCTATAAACTCAGGTTGTTTCCTTTGAGGTAAAAATTATAATTTATCAGTCTATGATCATCCTATTAACAATGTAACAGCAGTAATACAGGTACATGAGTATGTTTCAAAACTCCCATCATAATTACATATGTCTCATCAATATTATATACCAGGATCATATGAAGGTGGAGGTGGTGGTGGAAGTTTGCCACCCTCTTTAAGTGCCTGATCAAGTCCTTTAGCTGCCCTTATGGTGGCAATGAATTCTTCGTGTTTTCTTCTCCAGTTGGACTGTTTCTTTGGAGGTTCTGGCTAGAAAGAAATTTTTCAAAAAATAATAAATAATTCTGCACAATGAAATAAAAATAGCTTCATTTTACTTTCAACACTATATATTTCAAAAGTTGTCATAGTTTATATGAAAAAAAAAAAACTTTAAGTAAAGCATTATACAGGATGTCCCAAAATTCTCAGTAGTTTTAAGCTTATTCTAATAATTTGAAACACCACTGAGATTTGTGATATATATAAAAATATGTGTATATGTGTGTGTATTTACATATATATATGTATGTTTATAAAAATATATATATGTGTGTATATATATATATTGTTTAATATTAAGGTAGGATTTTATCGAATCTTACATTCATAAATGAATATAAATGTATTTTATGTAACTTATAAGATACTAAGTTAAAAAAGTTTTTAAAAACCAGTATCATTTGGCTGAAACATCAACATCTAATATAAAGAATTATATATGCTTATGCATCTACATTTACACATATGTGTATACATAGAGAGAGCTAATGACACTTTTTTTCCAAATCAAAAGGCAAATTCTTTGGAAAACTTTGGGCCATTTTAATAAACAATCTTATAAACTAATATTAAAGTACAGGCAATCAAATCTTTTGTTCAACTCATGTTTTTGTTACTAAGTTTATTCCATACTATTTAATGAAGTTGCCTTTACTAATTCTTCAAAGTCTTCTGCTGCCTTCTCAATTAAAGAGGATGACTGTACATGAATAAATGGGTTTTACCCTACCATAGCCAAGGCTTCGAGGATCTTACTTAATCTAAAAGGAGAAACTGCTGGCTTATTATTTTTAGCAACTGTACATAGCAACAGGTTAATGCGTACTGATAAAATAAATGAATAGGATTGTGCTCTTAATGGTTTCTTAATTCATTTCCCTCTGCATAAATAAATATTAGAAGAAAAAGTTGAGCTCTTAGATAGTGAAAGAAACTGAGTATATTTACTTCTCTCTCTGATCTTCCTCCCCAACTGATTATTTTACTACATTATTAACATGTTTAAGAAAACTTATAAAAAACAATTGTTTAGGAAAAGATGTATCAAATCAAGTACAATTTGTTCTTTTTTTTTTTTTTTTTTTTTTTGCTTCATTATAGTTGTTAACCATTTCTTAAGATAAAACTTAAAAAATTTAAACCTATTATTTTCCTTGGCTATGGCTGGTATAACAATAATATTGTTACCAGATGGAAATTACAAAAGCAGCTGAAGTTTCCTAACAATTAGAACTATTCCAAAATACAATAAGGTGCCTTGTTGGTAAAGTAAATGTTTCCATTATGAGAGGAACATAAATTTAATATGCTACATTAATTATAAAAAATACAATTGTTTAATTGGTGGAAACTTTTGACAAAACAGATTTCTATTAAGAAAGCAGAAGAATAAGCATAAGAATAAAAATACTATTCCTTAATATAGTTAATTATATATATCAAAATTCAAGGTCCAGAATTGTAATGAAGAAATCCCAAACCAAGATTTTTTCACCTAAACTTGATTGTCAAATATTCTGATAATTGTATTTCAAAATAATTTATTTCCTTTGTAATTTTGTGTATTTTATTTCATGCAATTAAAAACACTCTGAAAGGAAGGTCTATAGGATTCGTTAGATTACCAAAGGGATCCACGACACAAAAAATGGTTAAAATATCCTATTCCAAAGGTCTTTCCAAATAAGACCAAGAACAGATAAAAAATGGTTCTTTAAAGGATGGTTCTTATCACCATTCATATTCAATCTAGTGATGAAAAATTGAGATACTGCAGTTAGACAAGCAATTATGCACTACCAAACAAAATTAAGTTTTTCATAGTTGATACGTGGTCTATCTGGACAGACATAAAAATGAAAAAAGGTTCATTTTTGTTTACGATGTATTTATTCCTGGGATTAACTATTCTTTGCATGTCGTCTCATGTTGGGATTTTCTTTGAGAATTCATTCATAGGTTTGTTAGATTTCTCTTCTAAAATTGGTTTAAGTTTCCCAATTCCTAGTATGTCACCTGGATATTGTTTTTAATTTTTAGTAATTATTTATCCATTTTATCTAACATACATTTTGTTAGCATTAATCGCTACTGAGAATATTATTCTTTTGATCTTCATTTGTTGTGTATTACTTTTTAATCTTTGACTCTAACAATTTGGTTTTCTTTTCAAAAATATTACTCATCTATTTTATTATTTATTCTTTAATCAAAATACTTTTATCAAATCATTGGTACTTCAGCTTTCATTTTATTAATATCTTTTCAGATTTTCAAAATTTATGTATTAGTATTTAGTTGGAATTGCTTTTCTATTTTTTTCTGTCTAATCTGTTGATCTCTTCTTTTGTCTTTCACAATGATAAAAATGTTTAAAAATAAAATTTCCAAAACTCTTGGTTTGGCTGCATCTCAAGTTTCCCTTTGTTATTATCACTGTGGTAATTACTTTAAAGGCATGATCTATTGTTCCTATGATTTCTTCTTTGAATCACCAATTTTGTAATATTAAATTATTTACTATCAAATGAATTTTAATCATTTTCCTAAAGATTCTTTATTTAATATTATTCAAATATTCAGTGGATTGTAAGCATTAAAGAATATACTTAATATCTCTGCTTTTCTGCATTTTAGTAAAATTTCTAATACCGCAATTTATAATTAACTTTTGTAAAAGTACATACACAGCAAAGAAATATGCATATTTATTCTATTCCCCATTCAGAAATCATAGTTCTATCCTATGTAACTTTTCTAAAGGTCTATTCGAGTATGTAACTTTCTTGTTTATCATTTTGTTAGATATGCTTTAGGATGAAAGAAGACAGAGATCCCCAAAAATTATAGCTTTATTATATATTTTTCTCTACAGAATAATTTTCCTTTAGATACTGAAATGTTTTTTGTTCTTTTCTTCTCAGGTTATTTTTACCTTCTTTCTAAATCTGATCTTTCCTGTGCAACAAAGTAACTGTATAAATATGTATACATATATTGTATTTAACATATACTTTAACACATTTAGCATGTATGGGACTACCTGTAAAGGGCTGGAACTCTTGAGTAATTAGCCTCAAGTGCTTGATTGTAGGACCCCAGTGCATTGACTGGGGTCTGACAATCAAGCACTTGAGGCTAATTACTCTTTAGACAATACTCTATAGGAATATACTTGGAAAATGGCTCTCCCTGCTATCCTGTGTTGGCCCAATTGTTTGGTGTATACAGAGAATTGTGGGAGGGACTGGGAAGTGCAGTAAGACTAGGCTGGTCACTTCAGAGAGAGAGAGGTCACAGAGATCCCACACGTCTACTGATAAAGACCTAAAATAAAGACTTTTGCTTATCCTGACTTCAGCTGATTCTAAGATATCCAGGGTGCGAGCACAATCCACATTTGGCACATTTGGCACCCAACGTGGGGCCAAGGCCCCTAAGTTCACTGAAGAAGCCCTTAGGGACCAAGAAATAGGGTGAGTATTTTAATAGACAAACAGGGAACTTACTTTTTTAAGGGCTAGTTAAACTAGTAACCTTTTCTAGCTGAAATGAGGCAGATGTTAGGAAAAGATTCTCCCCCACCCCCACACCTACTCCCACCCCAAGGGGGAGCTATAGAAAGCATGCTTAAGACCATCAAGGGGCAAAGCTTAATTATAACTTGGCTAGAGATCTCTAGACTCTTGGGTACATTAGAAAGCACATCCCCTTGGTTCTTAAAGGAAGAAGAAATAGGGCTAAATAATTGGAAGCTGGTAGGACAACATCTTTGTGAATATTACAATGATAAAGGTCCTCATTCAATTTCCAAGGAAACAATCTATGTATGCAACATAATATAATTGGCCTTAAAGAATTCTGCAAGTTATAGAAAAAAGAAAAATTTTAAGAACAGCTAGATGAGGAAGTGTGAAGAAAAAGAGGAAGACAATGAAAGGATTAATAGCAATATAGATAAAGGATTTGTGGAGTTAAGTGGGGAAGAAGGGTGTGGTGAAGGGCGTGGTGATTCTCCCTCAGACCAGGCAGCTTCAACCCCACCTAAACAGGAACTGGTTCTTGACATGCCCCCATCAACTTCACCTTCCAGGATGGAGGGAGGAGGTCAGTGATACCACCAGAACCTCCCCCCCCAGCAATCACCCCCTTCTATGACTAGATTGCAAAAGGCAGTACTTAAAGCCCCAGAAGGAGGCCAGGATTTAGCTGATTTGAAAATCAATATGTATCTGGTGATTCAACAGTTTAACTCTTCAGGTCAAGAAAGTATTATTTACTATCAAATGAATTTTAATCATTTTCCTAAAGATTCTTTATTTAATATGATTCAAATATTCAGTGGATTGTAAGCATTAAAGTCCTTTTGATATAGAAATGCTCAAAGATCTGAAAAAGGCTTGCACTCTTTATGGGGCTACATCAGTTTATGTTAAGATGTTATTACAGAATTTGGCTTATGAAGTCTTGACCCCTAGTGACTGGAAATCTATAGCAAGGACATGCTAAGAACCTGGACAAAACTTGTGGCTTTCTGAATATAGTGAGCTCTGTAGGATACAAGCCCAACAAAATAGTCATAGTGGAGTTAATCCTCCAATCACCTATGATCAACTAACAGGTGTAGGTTCTTAAGCAGACATTTCAGTACAGATTAATTACCCCTTAGCAGCATATGAGCAAATTGCTATGGCTGCTATCAAAGCATGGTCTTTTCTCCTTGGTAAAAACAACAAGGGTGAGGCCTTCACAAAAATAACACAAGGGCCAAATGAACCCTTTGCTGATTTTGTGGGACATTTGCAGACAGCTGTTACACAAACTAATGATGAAAATGCAGTAACAGACATTATAAGGCAACTTGCTAAAGAAAATGCTAATGAGGTTTGTAGAAGGATTATACTAAGACTATGCAAGGATGCTCCTTTAGAGATCATAAGACACTGTGCCACAGTGGGCACAACTACCTTTTATAGCCAGGCTATAATGCAGACTTCCCAAGATCCCAACATGGGAAGGCAGGGTCCCTTTTGGCAAGGGACCTCCAGAGAGACTCGTCAATGCTTGCAATGTGGTAAAGTAGGGCATCTGAAAGCTCAATGTTGGCATAGAGACAGAGTGAGAAAACAGGATGGGAGAACAAGAACCAAAACCCCATATTCAAAATGCAACAGAGGCTTCCACTGGGCATCAGACTGTAGACTGATTCAGGGAAACGGGATGAGGAACCAAGGCAAAAAATACTTGGGGCATGATGGCAGGTGATGCCACACCCATAGAGTACCTACAACCTCAGTACCCAGACATGACCAATCAGCCAGGAAGCCATCTGATGGGAGAAAGGGATTACACAATCAGTCATCCAGGAAGTAACCTGATGGGAGAAATGGATTAGAATTGGGGAGAATAGAGTTGTATGCAGCTGGGACAACTGAGATAGCTCCTGGAGAGGTGAAATCTGTTCCTCTCCAGCCTATGAATCCCTTGCTTCCAGGCACAGTAGACTTGACCATTTCACCTCCTGAGAGTACTTACAAAACAGTGTCCATTCATAAACTGATATGGGAAACTGAGGAATGTGTAGATAATATCCCAGTCACTGATACAGGTAGACAATATGTGACTTATCAACCAGGAGAAGTAGTAGCATCAGGTTTATTGATACAGACTCCTAATAGGCAATCTAGTGATAAGTCACCCAGATTCTGACTCTAAGCAACAAAACCCAGGAATATACTGGACAGCAGCTTCGACAGCTGACCGACCTATGCTCACTGTCTATATAAATGGCATACCATTAGGATTGGTAGACACTGGTGCAGATCATATAGTCATTAGAGATGCCAACTGACCCAGTCACTGGCCAAAGATTAAGGCAGATACCTACATGTCTGGCATAGGAGGATCAATAGTAGCTGAAGTTAGTGCTATCCCTTTGAGATGGATATTTGAAGGAGAAAAAAAGGAAAAAAAAGTTTTTACTTCTTTTATAGTTGAAAAACTCCCCATCAACCTGTGGGGAAGAGATTATTTTACAACAATTAGGATTAAAAGTGAGTACTTTGGTTTTTTTAGGCAGGGCTGCTCTTGAAGGACTGTTCCTATCCAATGGAAAACTGGTACACCAGTGTGGATAGAACAGTGGCCTTTAGGTAGCGATAAAATTCAGGCCTTATTAGATATAGTACAGGAGCAATTTGACCAAGGACACTTGCAACATTCTCTAAGTCCTTGGAATTCCCCAGTATTTGTGGTGAAAAAGAAATCTGGAAAATGGAGGATGTTAACTGATCTAAGAAGAGTAAAATGAACAGATGGAAACTATGGGAACTCCTCAACCTGGACTTTCATCTCCTACTCAGTTGCCTAGAGAATGGCCTCTGTGGGTTATAGACATTAAGGATTGTTTCTATTCTATTTCTCTACATAAGGAGGATATGAAAAGATTTGCCTTTTCAGTGCCCAGCATTAACTTAGCTGTGCCTTATAAAAGATATGAATAGACAGTTTTGCCACAGGGAATGAAAAACAGCTCTACTATGTGTCAAATGTATGTTGCTGCTGCTCTTACTCCAGTAAGAAAAGCATTTCCAAAAGTAATGTTATTACATTACATGGATGATATATTGGGATGTGCAGCTGAGGAGCAAATGGTAGAAGCACATCTACAAAAGACCATGGAAACATTAAGGAACTACAAATTGCACATAGCTCCAGAAAATATTCAAAAACATGCTCCTTTTCAATATTTAGGATATGAAGTATACCCTAAGGTGCTTATAGTACAAAAACTTTCCTTAAGAACAGAGAAACTAAAGACCTTAAATGACTTTCAGAAATTGATAGGAGATATCGAATGGATTCGTCCAGTGTTCGGCTTGACTATCAATTGCAACCATTATATGATATTTTAAGGGGAGACAGTGCTTTAAATTCACCATGCCAGCTTACAAAAGAAGCTGAAGAGGCTTTAAGAGAAGTTGAACTGGCTTTATTCAATATAGTTGAAAGAATCACTTAAAAACCCTTGGAAATATCAGGTTTTGCTATACAAGAGGCACCCATCAAAGAAACAATGTGATAGAGTGGGTGAACCTCCCAGCACAACCAGAACAAAGCCTTACTCCTTACCCAGTGCATGTGGCTAGAATTTTATTAAAGGCCATTAAACGAGCAGTACAACTATCTGGGATAAGACCTGACAAGGTATATACCTTTTATACCAATGCAGAAATTAATGTATGATGTGAAACCATCCCACAGTGGCAACTTTTATTAGCCATGGCTCCAAATTTTACACACAGGTCTCCATTAAAGCTAACCATATTATTACATAATTGGCAATGGATTCTTGAAGAAAAGGTTTCTAAAGTTCCTCTTAAAGGACCAACTATCTTTACAGATGCATCCAAACATAATATTTTTGCTGTATATTCTCATGACTTAACTATAAAGAGAGTAGTCAGAACTCCTTTTCAGTCCACTCAGCAGAATGAATTGTATGCAATCATTCTAACTCTTACTTATTATCCAGGAGATATAAATATAATATCTAATTCAGCCAATTCAGTAGGTGTGGTACAAAGAATTGCCACAGCCCAAATAAAACTTGTAGCCTCTAATATATATCAGCTCTTTTAAGGAACTTCAAGAGCAAGTGAGAACGCATCCAGGTAAGATTTATATCTTGCACGTCCACTCTCATAGTAGACTTCCAGGTCCCATTTTTGATGGTAACTCAAAGGCAGATAGCCTTCTAACCATGTTGGCCAATACTCCTTTGTTTCAAGAAGCCCAAGAATCTCATTTTAAATATCATCAGGCTGCTCGAGCTTTATATTTACAATTTGGAATAACAAGAGAAGAAGCTAGGAGCATAGTAAAAGCCTGTACAGCTTGCCTTCCTTTCCATGCTCCTACACTCCCTCCAGGGAAGACCATTATGGTTTGAGACCAAATGAAATTTGGCAAATGGATGTGACCCATTATAAATCTTTTGGTCATCTGTCTTTTATCCATATTGTGGTAGACACCTTTTCAAGATTCACTTTTGCAAAACCAGCTGGAAAAGAGACAGGCCTAGTGGTCACTGAATTCCTTATATAAGCATTTGCAATTATGGGTGTGCCACAAGCAATAAAAACAGATAATGAATCTGCATATACTTCTAAACATTTTATACACTTTTGTGCACAGTATAAGATTTTACACACCACTGGCATACCTTTTAATCCTCACTCAATAACAGGCTGTAGTAGAGAGGAGAAACAGAGACATTAAGACGCTCCTCCAAAAACAAAAGAAAGGAGCAGCCACAGGTAACCCTGGAGAACTTCTAAATCTAGCCCTTTATACTATTAACCTCTTAATCTTTGACAAAGATTTGACAAAGGCTCCAGGAGACAGGTTTTATAACCCACCGGAAGGGCAGTGTCCAGTGCGAGCAGCTCCACTATCTTTAGATAATCGCCAGGTGATGTGGAGAGACCCAGAAAGTGGTGAATGGAAGGGACCAGATAGATTAACTGCTTGGGGAAAAGGGTTTGCTTGTATCTCTACAGATGGAGAAGGAATCAGATGAGTGCCAACGAGCCATATTCGCCTTGTCCATAGGAGAGAGATGGAGCAGACCCTTGAAATGAAGGAGTAGACCCAAGAAACATCGGGTGGTTCCGTTGCTGACTGTGCCCACTACTGAAAGAGCATGGCAGTTATGGCGTCTGACTCATGGACATCAAAAATTGTTGGACTTCAAAACCCTCAGGAATCATTGGAATAGCTGAGACATAAAAAGACTGTTGTTGGACTTCAAAACCCTTAGGTATCATTGGATTCTCTGAAACATGATAAGACTGTTGTAGGACTTCAAAACCCTCAGGAATTATTGGATTCTCTGAAACATGATAAGACTGTTGTAGGACTTCTAAACCCTCAGGAATCATTGGATTCTCTGAGATATGATAAGACTTCAAAGTCCTCAGGAATCATTAGATTTTCTGAGAAATAATAAAACTGTTGTAGAACTTCAAAAACTTGCAGGGATCATTGGATTCCCTGACATATGAAGCAATGGACAATCGATTGGTTTTGGACTATCTCTTGGCTGCTGAAGGTGTATGTGTGACTACTGTTGTTTACATGTTCTCCTTTTAGGACTTCTGAAAATCTTTTATCACACCATGTTAATTTATATTGTTATATCACTTCTTGCATCTACAATTCATATTTGTTACACTACAATGCAACTGCCCTGGCTATGGGGAAAGTCATCACTAATAGGCTGTGTGTCATTGCTATGTGCTTGTGTAATACCTCCAATGATGATGGGTTTGTGCATACCTGTTTCTAATAAGACCCTTCATCCCAGAAACCCACTAGCAATCCCCACTTCCCTTTGGTGCTTTTCATCTCCCTTCCTGAGACGTCAGGGATGGCATGACCACCTGTGTTCTAAAACAAAAGAAAGCGGAAGATGTAAAGGGCTGAAACTCTTGAGTCAATGCACTGGGGTTGGACAATCGAGCACTTGAGGCTAATTACTAATTGGACAATACTCTATAGGAATATGCTTGGAAAATGGCCCTTCCCACTATCCTGTGCTGGCCCAATCATTTGGTGTATACAGAGAATTGTGGGAGGGACTAAGAAGTGCTGTGAGACTAGCCAGGGTCACTTTTGCAAGAGAGAAGAGCTGGTGAGGTTGCAGAGATCCTACACATACACTCTCTTCACTTTTACCAATAAAGACCTAGAATAAAGACTTTTGCTTATCCTGACTCCGGCTGATTCTAAGATATCCAGGGTGCTAGCGCTAGCGCCACAACTACCTGCCATCTAGGGGAGGGTGTGGGGAATAAGGAGGGGAAAAGTTGGAACAGAAGGTTTTGCAAGGGTCAATGATGAAAAATTACCCATGCATATGTTTTGTATATGAAAAGCTATAATAAAAAAAGAATTTATTTAAAAAACAGGTTCAAAAAACAAATTAAAAAGAATTGGAACAACAAAAAAGAGATATTGAAATGCTGCCATTCAATGGATGCAAATTAAATAATGATATTAATTTGTTGGTTATGGTACTTTTAATATAATAGTTTCTTTGTTCATCTCTTTTAATCATGAAAAAATGCTATTGTGCCTTGTCTGAGACTTTACTACCTCTGTTTTTGTATTTATTTGAAGCATTCTAAGAGCTGCCTTTTAATTCTTTATGAATATGTCTGAAATGTTTCCAGCAAACAATATATTTATTATTAGATTCTGTTTTCCATGAACTATTCTTTATCATTTCATAAGTGAATTCATACTATTGATATTCACAACACTGATTTTATATTGTTTTATTAAGTCCTTTATTTTACTTTCCCTTCCCTTTGACCTCTCTGCTTCTCATCTTTCCTCCCATTCTTACAAAAAAAAAAAAAAAAAAAAAAAAAAAAAAAGGTAGTAAGAATATTCTTAGCATTAATAAGTAATGCCTTCCTATTCCAATTGATCTTTTTCTTCTTGAGTGGACACTAATGAGATTCTGCCATTTCTTTCTTTACCTTTAATCTTCACTCTAACTTTGTTTTACTCATAACTAATTTATCCCAGTAGGTGGCTCAATGTATACAGTGCTGGGCCTAGAACTGAGTTCAAATCCAGCTTTAGACACTTATGAGATGTGTGACCTTGATTAAAGCACTTAACCTCTGTTTGCCTTAATCTGTTTGCCTTAATCCACTGGAGAGGAAAACAGCAAAATATTCTGGATGTTTGCCAAGAAAATCCCATGGACAACACTGTGTGCTATGATCCACAGGGTCACAAAGAATCAGAAACAAATGAACAACATTATCACCCATGTCCCCCTCCCCCCTGTTCTCACCTGTTTCTCAATTGAATTTGTCAATTTTGTATACCAAACTTTTTGTGGATATGTTCAGTGAATGTCTTCTGTCAAATTCAAATAAAAGTAAAATGAACATATTGCCACATTTCTCCCATCCTTTCTTCATGTTTATATGATTTTCCTAGAGTACACAGTTATTTGAAATATTAAGTCCACACTTCCTTTCTACTGCTCTCTCACCCATGTATTTCTTTTATCTTCCCTTTCTTATTTTTTTTATTTAAATTAAGACTATTGAAACAGAACAAATTCAACCCCAGACTTGGTATCATTTACTCTTTATGATTCTTGAAGCGATAAGCGTTCTGGTGGGATACTCATTTCTTCATCATATGTTAAAAGGTAACATATACCCATCATATTGTCCTTTCCAAATGCTCCAATATATTTACTTTACTAGGTTTCTTTTTACATCTATATATTGTCTCAAATATTCTATTCAGCTCAAATCTCTTCCTCAGGAATTCCTGGATGTCCTCTATGTCATTAAAGATCCATTCTTTTCTTGTACATTTTCCCTTGTGGGACCATATTCAATTATCCTGACGTAATTTTTGCTTGTAATATATTTTTGTAAGATTATATTCCAAGTACTCTTTTTCATTACATTGGTAGCTGCCAAGTTATGTGATCCCAACTGTGATTCTTTGGTGTTTGATTTGAAATTGCGTAGAACTTTTATTTTAGGGTTTCTTTCAGGAAGTAAGAAATGAATGATTCTTCCTTTTACTTTGCTATCTAGTTCTAACAAGTATTCATTATGATTTATTAAAATATGGTGAGTAGGCTTTTTTTGGATGTTCGTTATCTTTTAAACAATGTCTCTTATTTTGCCTTGACCTATTTTTTCAATTTTTTGTTTTTGAGAGCATTTGCCCAACATTTTCTTTAATTTCATTGTCCTATTTCCTGTTGTCATTGATTTGTTTGGTTCATTTTTTGGCCCAAGGTTCAGGGTATCTTATTTGGGTAAGATTTCATACTTGATGTACTAAGCTATTTATTCACCTTTTAATTCTTTCCTTTAATGTTTCATTTCACTTTAATAGCCTTTTAAGAAATCTCTTTGAAGAACTCTAATGGACCTTTTAGCTATAACATTTCTTTCTTCAAGCTCTGTTCATAGAAACTGTTGACGTTCTCTCTTCCTCTAGCCTCATTTCTTGGTCATCCTTGTACCCATAAAATGCTTTTATCCTCAGTATCTTCTTTAGTTTAATCATACTTCCAGCTTTATTTCCTGAATAAAAACATTTTTCTTGATTTCTCTTGCATATCTGATTAGAGTGGTAAGCTCATTTGTTCCCAGGCAGTATTGTCTAGGGTCCTGCCATTGGCCATTCCCTTCGGCTGGCGTTTTCTGTGCTCAAAGTACTGTCAGGCCCCATGCTTGCTGATATCATCTGGTTATAAAGCACTGAGCTCCTTAAGGCCATAAGGGATGACTCACATCAACTTGGCACAAATTTTCCAAGTCTCTAGAGTATATAAACATTGCTGCCCACTTGATGGCGCCTGCTCACTACAGCACTCCAACTTCCTTTCTTATCTCTATCCGGGGTGTATTTGACCCTGCAGAGGCTTCCTACCTGGGACACTCCAAGATGTTGGAAGCCAGAAAGCTTCTATACTTCACCTGCACTAGTCTCAATCTAGCTCCTCATGCTGGGCTTCTTCTTTAATACTTTCAGAATTCTGGATGTTCTTGTTTGCCATTTTAAATTGGATGAATGAACTAGTGACTAGCATTTTACTTTTACTATTTGGCACAATAATTTTTTCATGACAAATATGGGAAATGAGTTATTCTGCTCCTTTATACTCTGCAATCTTGACTTAAAATGGATGGTACAATCTTAAGGCATATTCTTCATATCCCAGAAAAAAAAAAGTTTCATTCTCAAAATCTATAGTTGAGGCCATTTAATTATTTTTCAGATGAAGATGAACTTAACTATGCCAAACAACTAAAGAGTTTCTAAGGAAAATTCATTTCTTCTCAAGACAGATCAATAATACTACTTTTAGAGATGACGAAGATATAACTGTTCACTAAAAATCATTCACCAGATACTGGATTTAGAAATCCCATGGATGTGGATATAAATATTTACATGACTAGTGTAATACTAGATACACGTTTTGAGTTGTACACTCTTTCTGTGTAGGTATCATTCCAAACCTTATATATTTACCCGAGGTTTAAGTGGTTTTACTGTTGGAATATCAGTTCCTTCAGCCCTCTGCCTGCTTGAATCAAAGGCCTTCCGTTTTTTAGTAGCAGTTTTCTGACAAATTGGCCCATGCTTTTTCTGTTAGAGGAAAGAAAAATCACAATGCATCATTTTCTTCAATAAGGAATAATATAAACTCTTAATTCTAATCTTTTTTAAAGAAAAATTGTCAAAGACAACATATTTATAGCAACCATGAAAACATGGCTTATGCTAAAATATGAAAGACAGTAGTAAACAATGATAATGTATAACATATACTTTACCATATAGTGAATCCCATATTTAATCATTATTATTATTGTCAAACATATACATTGTATTTTTTTCTCATTCAACTTCCTATGTCCTTAACATATCAAGTTCTCACAACAATATTTTTTTGCAATTTGTCTTTGTCCTTATATTAAATCCATTGCTGATGCCACTATTATAAATTGCTTTGATACCTTCCATCGTAGTTATTTCTATACAAGTTTTTATCCCTACCCTTTGAAACAAACTCACTGAATGGAAATGGAAGTTGGAATAAAAATATTACATTCTTAGTGAGACCTGCAAAAAGGAAAAGAACAGGCTTGCTATCAAAGGGTTATCAAGGGTCTAGCATGATAATTTGGTCACTATGAATTAAGACACTGATTTAGTATCAGAATCTGTTATGCTTCAACTACTTTCTATGAGATAGTAGCCAGAGGATTCTGAAGACCTCAAAATAGAGGTGAGATTGATATTATTATTGATATTATATTTACCAGATTTTTTCTGATAGGCCTAGGAATAAGGACAGATTAGCATTAGTTAGGGAGAGGAAAATATAACCCTAACAAGAATCTTTTCAGTATTAGAGAATCTCAGAATAAGATTTTAATCTCTATCTATAATAAAATTTATACTACACCATCACAGACAAATGGCCAATTAGCTTTTGTCGGAATATCTCATAAGAAAATTCATATTATATTTAGATAGGTCTCATTTTTAGGACTTTATGTGAAACCCAAATCTACCTCAACCTAATTTCTACCCATTTGGTCACCCCTCTCAGAGGAAAGAAATAAATCAAAGGATCATATGATTTTGAAGGACTTGGAGATTAGCTATTTTTAACTCCTGAATTTTCCAAAGTCAAAAATTTAATAGGCAGCAAATAGAAATTACCCTTCTTCCAAATGAAAATGTTTGAAATATCTTATGTCAGTGAGTGATCATGTCCTTAAGTTTTGTTTTGTCTTTTGTTTAGGCAAAACAACACTAGTTCAACTTGAATATTAACTGCCTAGCTGCTTGACTTGGTTCACCTTCACCTTTTTTTTTTCCCTCTAGGCAAAGGCAGTAAAAAGATAACACAATTTTAATAGGGTGACTAGCTTCACTGAAAACATTTTCAGAGCTTAACTCAACTCTCTTTCTTCTTCCTTAATCTTATCATTTACTATAATTACTTAAATACAATCAACCCTTCACTTTCTAATGTGGATTCTGTTGCTATTCCAGGTATCTTTACTAGACAACTTAACTTGTAGGACTAGAATGAGAACCCTGAGAACTGTACAAAATTAAAATTACCTCTATTACTACAACTATATTTTTTCTGATAATTATCTTTATTTTATGTTTCTTCCACTTGTAATGTTTTCCTTCTGAGCTCAGAAAAGCATAATTTTTTAAAGTAGTTTCACCAAAGTTCATTGTATTTTGGAAACCATTTAATATGCTAAAAAGACACTTTGCCAAGTGATTATCTCTTAAAACAATGCTGACCATATAACACTTACTTCAAAGTCTTAAACGTAGTGATTTAATATCAAATGCTCATTTTCACATTTTATAAAGACAAAGAGATAATAATAAAACCACTTCCCAAGGTTATTTAAGATTCAAAGAGTACACTTATTTTTGTAATTAAAAGGAACAAAGACAACAACAACAACAACAAAAAAAGAGTTCATGGAAATGCAATGAATCAATGCCATCAATACTTTTTTCAAAACTATAATAAAGGAAGTAAGTAAAATTTGTTAACATTTTCTCTCCTGAAAAATCAGGCCTTCTTTCTCCTCCCTGATACAACCAATCCGGTTTACTCTATTCTTTTCTCCTAGAATTCTACGCAGCTGTTACAGAATCTTGTTCTCTGCCAGCTGTCAACTAATTTATTTGCTGCTTTATTAAATATTAATTAATCACATAGCATTTTTACTTTAATGGGAAACTCCTGAAGATTATTTAAGACAAAGTATATGAAGATCTAATAAAGGACTGAAAAAATTAGGTCCTTTGAAGCATCCCCTCAAATCACATTATGGAGGCAATTTCATATAAAGTTGATAAAAATATATCAATTAATTCATGGCCTTAGCAGCATAAATATCCCCTCTACTAATGTGGATTTCAACACATTGATGAATTAGTAAATGCAAAAGCAAACAGAGAAATAATCAATGTACTCACTAAGGCAACTGGAAAGAAGGTTCTTCCACAGATCTTGCATGGTAACAATTCCCCAATTTGTACTACACTTCCATTTTCTAAAAAAAAAAAAAAAGAAAGAAAAGAAAAAAAATTTTTTTTGTTTTCTTAGTCATTTTCTTTCCTTTGTGATCTGATCTTTCTTGTGCAGCAAGATAACTGTACAAATATGTTTACATATATTAGATTTAACATATTCTAACATATATGACATATACTGGATTATTTATCATCCTAGGGGAAGGTGTTGGAGGAACATAAGACTCTGCAAGGATCAATGCTGAAAAAATTATCCATGCATGTTTTGAAAATAAAAAGCTTTAATAATAAAAAAAATAATAAAATAAAATCCTATATATAAAAATTGGTATCTGGCATCCAGACATAGAATATCAAAATATTATAATGATTTAATCATTTAGACAAATTTGAAAAATTCCTAAGAATTCAGGAAGGATAAAATGGATCTCTCTAAACATAGTTTTCTTCCGTTTATAGCAACCTAAGGTTATTTTTCAAAATGGAAATATCAAGGACTTGTACATTAAGCCACATATTCCCAGGTATTAAGCTACTCTCCTCTTATAAATGGAACTAAGTTGAATCATGAAACAAATTAACCTTTTCAGAACACCACGCTCTAGGGACAGGACTTCTTAAACTTTTTTATTCCATTTAAGACCCTTTTTGCCCAAGAAATGCTTACAAGATCCTAGATACACAGACATTTAAGATAAATAAAACATTCACAGGTAATAAATCATAATTGTGACCCCCCATATTTAGTTACAAGACTATACTGAGCTCTGGGGTATATTTTTAAGTATTCTAGCACGCTTGAAAGCAATTTCTAAAAGTATTTAAAAATAAGTAGCTTTCATATTGGAAATCTGGTACTATGTTGTACATTTTAATTCAGGTATTTTGTTTTAAAGATAACCTGAATAGTTTCTCATGCAAAATGCATTTACATTTATACTTATTTTACCATCACAAAAATAACATTAAGAAAATTATCTCTATAGGTTATTCACTTACTCAGGAAATTTAAAATGTAACATATAACTAGGCTACTCAAATTTTATTATTCAAACAAATGTTACCTACAACAATAATGTTCAACACATCTTAGATCTATAATATCTAGAATATAACCTAATTTTATTACTAAATAATTTATTTTTAAGTTGTAATATTCTATAAAAGATTAAAATAAAAAGAATTTTTCTATTTTCTCAAGAACTAATGCATACCTATTAACAATTTTTCTTAGTTTGTTGTGTGAAAATAAGGTTTTAAAATAGTTGATTATAAAACCACATTATAATATTCAGTTACATTTTAATTTAAAAAGCAATACAAAATATGACTGACTCATTTTAAAGCATCTAATGAGTTTCACCAAATCCTGTGGAACTAAGTAACAGCCATTAACCTAAATTCAAATACAGTAAGCAAAGAAGTACATTTGCTTCTAATTTCCCTAGTACTTCAATTACCTATTTAAGACTGAGACCATTATAGCAAAAGTTAAGTAACACAAAATACAAAAGCCAAGGTAAGCTCTACCCAATTCTTCCTTCTCCAATAGCAGAAGCTAGGTTATTTGAGGAGAACAACTTCAGCTACCTGGATCAACTAACTCCATTAACAATCCAGAGAGCTGAGGCCACTACTGATTATTTTATCTTAAGCAGAAGTGATGGACTACAATGTCAGCAAAATGATGACCAATGAAACATAATCTGTCGGATAATCTCTTAAACTTGGTTTTCAGTTCTTATTCTTTGCCTTTCCTCATCCTACCAAAAACAAAAATAAAAATAAAAAATTTCATTAGCAAGGTGAGGAAACTCTACCAATGCAAATCAACACCTTTTCTCCAACTTAGTCTTCTGAGAGTTGCTTAAAGCACTGAAAGATTAAGGATCACACAGATAGTATAAGAATCTAATTTCATGGCTATCAGGCTGATAATCTAGTCTCTATGCCATACTACCTTTTCCTACATATAAACTCCAGACAGTTTCTTTGATGTTTGATTATGAAATGGCCACAGTTTACTGATTTCTCATTTAAGAAAATTCTTATTATATATGTGTACAATGTTCACTTGAACCATAAACTAAGACATGAAATAATGGTATAAAATGAAGTGATGCAATGGTGTCTGTTAAACCAAGCTCTACTTTAAATAAATCTCAAAAGTGTTGACATCTAAAATAAGAACTAGCTTAATCTTTATACACAGTACAAAGGACATGACAGTAAGAATGATTGCCCCAACAAATGAGAATTAAAACCCCAATAGTATGCTAGCAATATGCCAGTGAGTAGTAATTACTCATGAACAAGTTCTAGAGTTCTACAGAATCCTAGAACATGAGCATAGTTTATCTTCTTCCTGTGAATAAACCATCTAGAATAAGCATGATCAGAGCGAGATAAATGAGAAAAACTCCACATCTTTTCTATCAGGTCTGACAATTCCTTTGAAAAAATGTTAACCTCATGGGACAGGAGGTCATTCAAAGCATTTTACCACCAAGTAAAATTCATTAGATATACAAAATTTTGCATAACTACAACTGGGTAGTTCTTTTTAAAAACTGAGGAAGAAAGAATGTAGATTCTTTTACAATTTGAATGCTAATGGACATAATTAGCATTTTTCTAACAAATGAAAGAATAAAACTGCCAATGGACCATTAATGCTAGAAAATTTTGAAACAACTAAGCTCAAAAATATGAGCTATTATTGTGAATTTATCCTAACCACATCATAATGCTAAAATTAGTTAGCTAATACCAAAACGTGAGTTATAGGTTTTCTGGAAATG
Organism: Sminthopsis crassicaudata; assembly: GCF_048593235.1. NCBI lineage: Eukaryota > Metazoa > Chordata > Mammalia > Dasyuromorphia > Dasyuridae > Sminthopsis > Sminthopsis crassicaudata. The sequence continues at coordinate 289,214,724 of NC_133617.1, read as the reverse complement.
ACAGTCAAGATGTGAAGGAAAATATTTAAAAACTGAAAAAAAAAAGTATACTCTATACTCAAGAAAAAAATTAATAAAGGACATCTGGGAGTGGTGGTATACTTGGTGGTGTACTCCTGTAATCCCTATTACCAGAGGGGCTGAGGCTGGCATTTCTTTTGTTCAAGAGTAAGCCATGGAATGTTCAAACTATAATCAGAAGGCAACCAGGTTGTGTAAGGAGAACTGAATGGACCCAATTCTGAAAGAAATCAGGTTAAAGTTCCTGAAGAGGAAAAGAAAGAGGAAAGGGAAAGAAATGAAATAATACAAACTTAGGACACTAAGCACTTACTATTACCTCCATGAAGTTGCTGGGCAACTGACAATTGTAGTGCCAACACAAGAAAACAATTTAATATCATATATTAGCCTTGTAACTCACATCTCAGCTTAAGTAGACCAGGGGTCTACTTTACAACTTATGAATCTACTGAAAAGCTAAAGTTCAAAGGTAGATAGGAAAGACCAGTCTGGAATTATAAATCTGAAAAATTTAGAATGGCTGGCAATCCTTCAAAAAAATCAGATAAACTGTGTCGGGGGAAAAGGAGCTAGCACAGATTTGGTGAACAGCAGAGGGGTTGGGACCCTGCTAGCTACAGGCACTTACAGGTGAGAAGAGTCCTAGGTTTTGGTTCTAGGACAGAAAAGACAGTAGGAATTTGAAGCCACTGGAGGGACCACTGAGAGAGCAAGAGCTTTTGCGGGACAGCAAAGCTTAAGGCAATGTGAGAAAACCTTAGGAAAGATGGGTTGTGATAGAATACTAATATGATATAAGAAAAGACGAGCTGGTGCATTTAGAAAAACATGGAAAGATTTAAGGAATATGCTATCCACTGCCAGAGAACTATCAAATAGAAATATGCATAGCATGATCTCATATATACGTATGTGTCTATTTTTACATATGTATGTATATTATATGTATTTATATCTCATTGTAGCCTTCTCTAAGGAAGTGGGAAGGAGGAAAAAAAAATAAAAGGTACACAGCAAAGACCAACAGATAACCTAGAAGGAAGCACAGAAAAACTGAATGGCTTTGAAAACAATGTTAAGTATTTATTATGTAGTTATTCTTGAAAAGCAAATTTATTGTTTTTTTATTGACTCATGTTTTGCTATGTTAAAAAAAAGTTCTTTTTTTTCTTTTGTATTTAAGTTTAAAATAAATTTTAAAAAAACAGCTAAATCCCAATAATGGTACAAATAAGTTATAGATAGATGCATGAGACTAGAGAGGATCAGCAAGAACTCATAAATTCATCACTTCAATAAAATTATAATATTTCAGAACTGGAAGTAAGCATCAAAGTTATTTAGTCTAAGAATATAAAGTTCCTGATAATATTAAGTTACTTGGCCAAGGTATAAAGTACTAACTGTAACAACTAGAATTCAGGTCTCCCTCCTCTAACTAAAAGTTATACCATGGTACAAATAAGTTATAGATAGATGCATGAGACTAGAGAGGATCAGCAAGAACTCATAAATTCATCACTTCAATAAAATTATAATATTTCAGAACTGGAAGTAAGCATCAAAGTTATTTAGTCTAAGAATATAAAGTTCCTGATAATATTAAGTTACTTGGCCAAGGTATAAAGTACTAACTGTAACAACTAGAATTCAGGTCTCCCTCCTCTAACTAAAAGTTATACCACACTGCTTCTGTTCCACAATCCTCACTGAAAAACTGATTTAATTTTTTTAAGGTAAAAGTCTAGTTACTAAACTGTTGATGATACAGAGGGAAAGTGGCATGCAAATTATTCATAATAGCATATAATTCTCAAATCATCTATATTTACTTTTGGAATATAGAAAGAGAAATACTCAATATAAATACAGAGATATACAAGTCCTTTGTGTAACTACCCTAATTTTCCCTGATTCAACTCTATTGCCTCACAACACAGGGAGAACTAGAAGCCTAACTTAACTACAAATAATATACATATTGTGATAAAGAATCAATAGCCTGATAATCAGGATTACTAATATTCAATGAAAATTAATTTATTTCTGCTAGAATTCTTTGAGGGCCTAAGTACTTATATATTTATATCCAGATTTGTCCGTCTACCCTCAGACGTAGTCTTTTCACATAAGTTTTCTAAGAAAAAAACTTGTTTACTCAAACAACAATTTCACAGCCATTTGTATAACACAACCCAAAGTTCTCTTTTTTTGTTGGTCTCTCATTAAGCAGTATTTAATATTTTTAATTCCAAAATTAGGGGGGGGGATAAGCATTTATTTACACAATGCCTGCTATGTCCCAAGCAATGAATTAATAATTTTTTATAAATTTTGCTTTGATCCTCACAAAAACCTTTTGAAATAAAGCTATTATTATCCCCATTTTACAGTTCAGGAAACTCAAACTGATTTTGCCCAGGGTCAAACAGCTAATGTCTGAGGTCAGTTTTGAACTCTGTTCTTCATGACTCCAGGCCCAGTTCTCTATCTACTGTGCCACCAGCTAACATTGTAGCATGTCTTAAAGCCTAAATCTGCACGGTTTATATTCTCATAAGAAAAGAGAGACTAAAGTAGCATCTTTTACAGATAATTTAACAAGAATCCCATTCTAAATCTTTGATGGGAAAAATAAAAATTAAATGGTGTTTATCATAGAAATAAATGGCATCATCTTTCAAATAAAAAATTTTAAGCCAAATAAATAGTAAGCAAATATCAAGATAAGTAATACTTTTATGTATATAAATCATTAAAATAACAGATGATATTTACTATATAGAAAACTTTACATACATTATCTCATTTGAACTTCATGCAATAGTAAATTAGCTATTATCACATATACAACATAGGCATTATTATGAATTCATATTTTAGTTGAAGAAAGTAAGGCTTAGTTAAATTATTTTTCCAAAGTCACACAGCTAATAAGGAGCTGAGAACTGAATCCAGCTTTTCCAATTCCAAGTCTAATTGTTAGAACATAACTCTTCTTTGCTTGCAGAAAGAGATTAAGGTAGCATTATCCAGCATCAGAAGAAAAGAATCATTTAGTTAAGCACCCACTATCTGCTAAGGACTGTGCTTTACAAATATTATTTTATTTGATCTTTACAACAACTCTGAAAGATAAATGCTATAATTATCAACTTCATCTTTTTATTTTACAATTAAGAAAACTAAGGGAGAAAGAGGATAAGTGACTTGCATAATTGTTAAACATCTGATTCTCCTCCATTGGAGTGAGTTCCTCCATAGAAAGAACTGTATCATTTGCCTTTCTCTGCATCTCTAATACTTAGCACAGTGCATAACACATTGCACGAATTTAAATACTTGTTGGCTGGCTGGCTGAGAGTTAGAAGCTAAATTTGAACTCAGGTGTTTCTGACTCCAGACTCTGTACTTTATCCACTGCAGCATCCAGTTTGATAACAATATTTTCCTGTTTTATTCTTAATGGAAAAAATATGTTTCTGTTCATTACATAAGTATTCTTTTTTTTCACAAATAATACTGATAAAAAATTAGTATATTATAAATAATACACAAAATCAAATGATTTTATATTATTCACTTTGGGGGGAAGCTACTTATTTATATGTAATAAGCAAAACTGTGAGGTACACACATATTGTAGTTGGATCAAATTATAAGTAAATAAAATACAATCCCAATGCTTTGTGAACCAAGCTGACCTAAAGCCTCATGGCTGTTTAAGCTCTGGTAAGTCTTAAACCGATAAAAAAAAAATCTTTGGTAAACAACCAAATGACAGGCACTCCGACCTTCCTCTGAGAAACAGCTAAGCTCATCAGAATCCTGGACCACACTCTTAGTGAAGAATTGGAAGGGTGTGGCAAAGCAATTCAATAAAGGCTCTGGTGGATGCTATCTGTAGCACTAAAGGGAGAGCTTGGACCAATGAAATCAGAAATCTGTCAAAAAGTTGTAATTTGAGCTATTATAGTAGGGTTCTGCTCTTTTAAAAAGCACAAATTTAAAATTCCACAAAAAAAATTCTAAAAACTTTTACACACTAAAATGATTAAGTATGTCAATATTACAAATTCAAATATTTTTCAGACCACACATCCTTCAAAGTTAATTATAAAGTTTTTATAATCTTATACTTTAGTATCTTCAAAGTGATGAACAATTCCCCAGCTTCACCTATTTTACAATGGAACAGTTAAGTGATCTGCCAATGAAACTACCAAAAAAAAAAAAAAAAAAAAGAATCTAGAATTTGATAGCTAAGTCCTGGCCACAAATGAAATTTGGCTCAAAACAACAACAAAAATAAACCTACTTTGTTTTTATAAAAATATATTTGGCATAGATATGACTGTAGGCAAGACAGATAGTGAAGAAAAAATAAGAAGCTGCTAAGTTTAATACAAAAAACTAATTTGGAAGAAAAAACTGCAAATTAATTTACATCATCAATCATAATATATATTTAATTGTCCTTTGGCATATTGAGAATTCAAGGAGGAAAATCATTTTACTATCCATTTCGCAAGATAAAAAGTTTTCCCCTTTTTACCATGAGGCTATAATAATCCCTAAGTTCACAGTCTCCCAGAATTGATACTAGACTAGGTAGAAATAAGGAACAGAATGAGAGGGTCAGCTAGGTGATCCAGTGGATAGAGCACCAGCCCTGAAGTCAGAAGGACCAGAGTTCAAATGTGATCTCAGACGCTTCCTAGCTGTGACCGAGCAATTCACTTAACCCCAATTGCCTCAGGAAAAATAAAAAATAAAAAAAAAGGAACAGAATGAGGACGGGAGGGGCCTTTCAAGTCCACAGCGCCCAAAAGGGTGTCAAACATCTTTTAAAAGTCAATCTAAAGCTAGTATTGATCAAAATCTCCGAGGAACTCAACTTTTCTGGTTTTCGATAAACTCCCCTCCCCCTCACTAAAGGGGAAAATGTAAGAAAAAGTGAATCAAAATATGAAACTGCAGGAACAGAAGAAGCCCGGGCGCTCACAGAGCCCCCGCCCTTGGGATCGCTCCACGCAAGGCCCGAGTGCCCGCTCCAGATTCACGCCGCCCCCGTCATCTTGGAAAGGGACCCAGACCCGCAGCCGGAGCAGGGACAGAGGCCGGGACTGCTCGGCTGCGCTCGGACATACTGGGTCTAGAGGAAGGTTTTAATAAAAAAACTGGTCTAAGCAAAAACCAAAAACAAAACTAAACAAAAAATCTGGGGACACACCCCGCGGTGTGGAAAAGGGGAGACGCAGTAAGACAATAAAGAGTCCAAGGATTGGGGGGGGGGGGCATTTTTAAAAATCAAATACGCTGCAAGAAGCCAAGATCACTACGAATAGGACAGATGGATGGAAATAACTAAGGGCGGGCGTGTACCGAGCCGAGGGAGAGGGGCACAGATCCATCCCGAAGGATGCCCCGAGGACGCGGAGCTACCTCCGGACTGGGTTCTGGGGCGGGGCCAGGAGAAGGTGGGGCCTCCGGCCCGCCCCGTGCGGCCCCCAGCGCCTCGGCTTCCCCTCCCGTCCGCCCGAGACCGAGGCCGGGGCCCGCCTCCTAGACCCCCACCCCCACTCCCAACACCACGGCCGCTCCGGACGGGAGCGGCCATTCCCGCTCAATTCAACCCTTAGCTCACCTCCCTGCCCTTCCATGGCACCACAGACTGCGGCTCTCCCGGCTCCTACTACACTCGCCGCAGCCGCCGCTGCCGCCGCCGCCGCCGCCGCCGCCCAGGCTCCTGCTGTAGCAACGCGACCGCCGCCTCCCACCCGCTAACATCCCCCGCTCCCATTGGTTCAGGAGCTTCCTCCAGAGGAGGAGGGAGAGGGGCTTGGGCTTTGGAGAGGGGAGGGGGGGAGTAGGAAACGAGGGGGAGCTGGCAGAGGAGAACCACGCCCTCACCCCTCCTTCGATTCCCCTGTCTCAGCTCCCTTTCCCCTCCTTCTTTGGGCGGTGTAGTGATTTACAACCCCTTAGACCCTAGGCCCTGACAGTCTTTTCCACCCCTCCCCATCACACACTGTCGGCTCCCTTCTCTGACACTCCCTCCCTCCCGGCCTGCATCCTGCTGGTCAACGGTTCCATTTTCTCCTTCTAGCCTTCAAAAATCCCATTCACACCCTGCGGCTGCGCTCCACGCTCCCTTCTCCCACTGCCCGGCACATACACCTCACAACTCCCGTTACCCCCGCAACACACACAACAACCGGCACAACCCCCATCCTCTGCCCGTCCAGATTAACCGCTCACACTTCCTCTCCAGATTTTTACCGCTAAACTGCACTTCTTCCGCCTCCCCATCCACACAGAAAACTTAAAACGAAACAAAAAACTGCAGCCAGCTATATACCCACCTGCACCTTACGTTTTCCCCATTCGATTCCACATTCTGCCCATAGCCAAAAATCAAAGCAAAACAAAACAAAAACTAATTCTTAATGTTTAAAAGTGTAAGAAAAAAAGGATGAGGTCTTTATTTGGAAGAGACCTTGGTAATGATCTAATATCTCCTCCCTCCCCCCTCCCTCCTCTCCCCAAATTTGAGAATGGAACAATAGTCCCGGGATCAAGGATTGAATTAGTCTAGATGGAAAGGATTCAGGATTCTTAGTCATATTCTAAACACGACACATATCAAAGTCCTGAATCTGCTTACCTCCTATTTTAATTAGTTTTAGTATACTTTCTTCCCATAAAAAACGTTTAGCTTATATTAGAACGTAGTCTTGGTGTCTGACCCTGAGACCATGTTGAAATTGTTCCAAGCACTGGTGAAACAGTTTCTTTAGACCTTTCCTGCACTCTTCACTGATCTTTTGTCGCAACGATAAAAAATAAATCCCAACTATTTGTCTAGGAAGCTTCATTTCTAACATCATTTCTTGTTTAGAACATTAGCATTCTTAGACTAAAAATAGCCTGGAGGCAGCAGCAGAATTTTTTGAACCAAGGCCGGACATAGATCTGGATGTAACTGAAAGGTTTAATAAAAGAGGCTCTTCTATTGGCACTAGCAGGGTCGTAGGATCATAGAATTATGTTTTACAGAAGAAGAAATAGGGGATGACTTAATTAAGATCACATTAATCAGAGATCACTTTGAACCTGGATCCCCAGATTCCACATGAATCTTTCCATTTTGAATCACTTGGATTTTTGTTGTTCATTTTTTCAGTTAGATCTGATTCCATTGGGGTTTTCTTGATAAAGATACTGGAGTGGTTTGCCATTTCCTTCTCCAGTTCATTTTACAAATAAGGAAATTGAGGCAAAAAACACAGCTAGTAAGTATCTAAGGAGAGATTTGAACTCGGAGATAAATATTTCTGATTCCAGATTTGTCATTCTATCCCTTGTGCCATTTAGATACTCCTTATGTATAGATAGATATTTGTGAAGGGCTGAAACTCGAGTCCAATAATGGAGCATTGAAGCTAATTACCGATTGGACAATACTCTCTAAGAATATGCTTTGAAAATGGCCCTTCCCACTTTCCTGTGCTGGCCCAGTCGTTTGGTGTATACAGAGATTTGTGGGAGGGACTAGGAGGGGCAGGGAGACTAGCCAGGGTCACTTCTGCAAGAGAGCCAAACGCAGAGATCCTACACGTCCACTCTCTTCACTTCTATCACTAAAGACCAAGAACAAAGACTTTTGCTTATCCTGACTCTGGCTGATTCTAAGGTACTCAGAGTCCAAACGCCACAGATATTATAGATAATTCTAGTTTGATCCATGAACAAACATGAAACATTTTTAGTGTTTGTGCCAGACAAGTCTGTGCTTGATAATTTGATTTGGAGTGTAATAAATGAGTCATAAGCATTTAAATTAGCCCTGGCAAATTTTACTTGTAAATCACTCCTACCTATTCAAAGCACTCCCAAATTTCATTAAGTAATGTTTTCCTCTATTTAATTCTAATGGACTTTCATAGTTTTACTAATACTTAGATGAACGCACAAATTTCCAATGTGTATGTTCCTTCTACTAAAGCTAATGACAATTCCTTTATATATAGTCTTTGACGCACAAATTTCCAATGTGTATGTTCCTTCTACTAAAGCTAATGACAATTCCTTTATATATAGTCTTTGTCCATGTTATCTAATTACGCTAAATTCAAAAAACATTTCTTAAGCCTCTTTTTGGGGCCAGAAATAGTGCTGGGAAACAAAGGCAAAAATAAAGGTAGTATTTGAACTCAAGATCATTCTACTGGGTAATGTGTACCTAACTGTGTGCTCCTAGGTAAATCACTTAATCTCTCTGAACCTCAGTTTTCTCATCTATAAACTGGGAATAATAGCATTTATTGACCTCAGGAGATTTGTATACTAGCATTTTGCAACTCTAAAAGTGCTATAGAAAAATCTTATCATAATCATTTTAATGGTAGGTGTGAAGGAGAGGTAAGGATGACTACAGAGTTGCAAATTTGGGTGACTAGAAAGATTACCAAGTGCCCTTGACAGAAATACATTTGGAAGAGAGGTATATTTAAGGGGAAAAGATAATCTATTCTCTTTTGCATATGTTAAATTTGAGATGCATATGGAGCACATAAGTGGAGATAATTCAGCCATCAACTGGTAATAAAGACTGGAGGAGAGACATGAAAGCTGCATGTATATACATGTATATGTATACATGTACATATATAGAGATAATAATTAAAACAATAGCATTTTTCTGAAATACTCTTTCCTCCTCTCAGACTACTGACCCAACCCTCTGTTAATTATTTCTTTCTCATCTTTCATAAAGCTTGCCTTGTTTATATTTCTTTGTATGTTGTCTCCCTCCTCCCATCAAATTGTAAACACCTCGAAGAGGGGAACTGTCTTTTGCCTCCTTGCATATCCCCAGAACTTATATGCCTATCATATAGAAAATACTCAATAGGTAATTATTATCAAGAAATACAACAATGGAAATACATCTGTGACTCTGATCAATCCATTTCATCTTTTCCTGATCATGCAGGAAGAAGGATATTAGTAAAATCCAGCCCTTGATTGTACAGCGCCCAAGAAAAATACCAGTGGGGGACCACTGATAGAAAGCACAGTGAATAGAATGCAGAAAGTTCTCACTTCAAAGATGGCCTCACTTACTAATTGTATGACTCTGGGCAAGTCACTTAAGCTTTATATGCCTCAGTTTCTTCAAATCTAAAATGGAGATGGTGATAATAACATTGACTTTGGGAAGATTAAATAAAATATTTGTAAAGTACTCAGAACATTGTCTGACACATAGTAGGCACTTATAAATGTTGATTCTTTCCTTCCTTCCTTCTTTCTTTCACTCCTTCCTTCCACTCCTTCCTTCCTTCCACTCCTTTCCTTCCTTCCTTCCTTCTTTTTTTCCTTCCTTTTTTCCTTCCTTCCTTCCTTTCTTCCTTCCTTTTTTCCTTCCTTCTTTCCTTCCTTTCTTCCTTCTTTTTTCCTTCCTTCCTTCTTTCTTTCCTTCCTTCCTTCCTTCCTTTCTTCCTTCCTTTTTTCCTTCCTTCCTTCCTTCCTTTTTTCCTTCCTTCCTTCCTTTTTTCCTTCCTTCCTTTCTTCCTTCCTTTTTTCCTTCCTTCTTTCCTTCCTTTCTTCCTTCTTTTTTCCTTCCTTCCTTCTTTCTTTCCTTCCTTCCTTCCTTCCTTTCTTCCTTCCTTTTTTCCTTCCTTCCTTCCTTTTTTCCTTCCTTCCTTCCTTTCTTCCTTCCTTTTTTCCTTCCTTCCTTCCTTCCTTTTTTCCTTCCTTCCTTCCTTTTTTCCTTCCTTCCTTTCTTCCTTCCTTTTTTTCCTTCCTTCCTTCCTTCCTTTTTTCCTTCCTTCCTTCCTTTCTTCCTTCCTTTTTTCCTTTCTTCCTTCCTTCCTTCCTTCCTTCCTTCCTTCCTTCCTTTCTTCCTTCTTTTTTTCCTTCCTTCCTTCCTTTCTTCCTTCTTTTTTCCTTCCTTTGTTCTTTCTTTCCTTCCTTCCTTCCTTCCTTCCTTCCTTCCTTCCTTCCTTCCTTCCTTCCTTTCTTCCTTCCTTCCTTCCTCACAAATCACTGAAAGATGAAGAAGCAGAAGCAATTGCTCTTATCATGGATCATGGTTGAAGAATCCTTGAAGGACACAACTATAGCAAGCCACATGTAAAAGATGAATACAAAACTCCATTATCTGAATCACCATAGATATACTACAGTTCCCATACTTGAAAATGTTTGCCACTTAAATTAAAAACATTCCATTTTGAAGACCTAGAAACCATTATTTCTTAACATGGGAACACATGGGAGAATGTGGTATATTTAAACTGAGATTTTTATCTAAATCAAGGCACCAAGCTAGTGCCAATAAGGCAATGAAAACTCCAGGTATTATACTGATATCTGACAACTGACCTTAACAGGAGGGGAAACCTGAGGCAGGATATGGTTTATCATACCATTTTCCTACTGATAGTATTTGTCTTTTCTCTTTGGGCATATCCAGATTCCTTTAAAAACGCCTACTTCAGAGAGCATCTTTACACATATGTGAAACTCCACGTGTCAAAAATATTGTCCTTCTGTAATTCAAATGGAGATGTAATAGATATCTATAATGTTTTCTCTTCTTACCTTTATCCAAGTTATCCTCGGAGTACCTGCCAGGAGGGGAAGCAGCAGATTGGAACCAGGGACTACCACTCTACTGTCCTCAAAGAGTGTGTACCAAGCTAGAATTATATCTATTTGCTTCCTTAAATATTATTCATCTAAAGGATATGATTTACAAGTGCAATCTAATTGCTGATTGCTTTGTCATTTTGGCGAAAAGGGAGGTCTCTAAGCTCTATATACAAGCCTGACACTTTTCCCACTAAAAACCAGTTCCACGGTGAACACACATATTGTCATTCATCCAAATGAGAAGTCAGAAGTGATATACATAGGAGAATGTGTGTCAGACAATAGAGTGACTCAAGAGAGAATGTCCTAAATCTCACCCAAGGGAAAACATCATCCAGTCTCTAGAGTAAATATCTGGGAATAAAGACATGGTGGACACTACCATTTTCACAATTTTTTTTTCTTTTAGCAACCTGAAATTAGGTTGTTCTCTCCTATCTTCTCTCCATAAGACAGAAGCAGTAGACTGTAAGGGCCCTTTAAATGGGCGGACACAGTGCATCGGGAGATTGAGGCCCAGAAGTAATTTCTGTGGATATTAGGACTGCCCTTGGGCGGGATCCTGGCCATATTGAGATAGTTTCGTAATGGGTGACTCTCTCGCTGATTGGCTGTGTGTGTGACCTCACAGGCCCTATGTAAGCCCACTGCAGGCAGCAACCGCCCTCTTTAACCTCGTGCTGTTCACCCTGGCTCCTAGCCTGGGTGGCCAAGCCAAGATGGGTAGCCGAAAGAGGTAAGGATTTTGGTAGTGAACACATGGGTCTTCTGACCAGGTGTTCACTCGGGAACCAACAAGTCAGGGCATCAGTTAGGGCATTATGTGAGTAGGTATAATAAAGGCTTTTAAGATTACACGTGGCTGTTCTTGAGTGCGCTACCGGTCATTAAGCTATAGATTCAAGAGATTGTGGCCAGAGACCTTAGAAGGCCTCAGAGGAGGCGAGCCGGGTAGAGCTCACACTGCAAAGGACAGTGGTCAAAGGCACTCTGGTGGGTCTAGGACAGACTAGTAATTGTAACTGCCAGGAGAGCACGTTACAAATGGCGCCCAACGTGGGGCATCAGAAATTATCAGGTTTTGAAAATATTTAATATTCAGAATTAAGATTCTGAAAGATCCGGTAGAAACGCCACTTAAGAGGGAAGACAGAGAAGCAATATGGACCCAGGTAAATCTGGGATCAGACTCAAGGACACAGCTGAACATAATGCTTATATCAAGAGGTTAAAGAGCCAGATGGAAGATCTTTTAACAAAGATCACCACTGAAGAACAGCAGGAAGCTTGTAATCAAGCTCCACAAAGGCTATCCCCACACCTATTAGATATAGCTCGGAGAGGGAGCAACCTAGAGCTAATGCGTATGTATGACAGTATAGAGTATAAAATGCCACAGCAAGAGTTGCTGGAATTGCAGGTTAAACTACAGATGGAGATAGAGAAAGAAGAAAAAGCTAGGTTAATACAGATAGAACAGGAAGAGTTCAAACCAGTGGCTGAAACTAAGGAAGGAAATAAACGAACCACATGGACTAAAGTTGTAGAAATTCTTCTTAGCATTTTGTTGGTTTACCTCCTGCTGCATTGTTGTTTTAAGGAATTTATCCATTACTCTTCCATTGAGAAGAAGTTTAGTTCTTTTTATGTGCAAAGCTCAGGTTTGATTTGGAATCAGCCTTTGGGGGATTTTCCAATTCTTCCCTCTGCCTCACCTTCTTGGGCCAAGGGAGAAGGGGGAGGAGGAAAAGGAAAGGTGATAATACTATCAGCCCTGCCCATTAATCCATTCAAAACTCCTGTGTCTTCATTTCAAAGGACAGGAGTAGGCTTTATGCCCCAAGGCAAAAAGGAATTGTGGGGTATTGAGTATAATCAGAAAAGTTTTAAAAATACAGTTCAGTTAATTTCTAAGAAACCTTACAGGGATAAGGCCTTGCAGTTAGAGAGAGTGGAGTTTTATACTTGTAAAACTGCTAGGATCGTCTTTGGAGAGTTGAAACTCCTCTTTTCTTACCTCGTGGATTTTCCACTTCCACAGGTAGGCTTGATTTCCCAACCCCCTACGGGTACTTATAAAACAGTGTTTATGTCTAGAATGGGTTGGAAAATTGTTGTTTTAATCACTAGAATAAATAGACAGTGTGTGATCTTTGACCCAGGAGGAAAAGTAATATCAGATTTATTGATTCACACTCCTGGAGTACAATTCGGTATCAGAAATTCAAACTTTGATTTTTAGGCAAAAGAATTCAGGGATATAGCCGAGTGTTCTAGTAAAGTCATTACTGCACAGACTATCCCCAAGATCTTTTCTTCTAAACAAGAGAAGGGAATTTTGGGATATGTGATTGCTTACAATTTTTAAATTTTGATTTTACATTTTAAAACATTTTTGATTTTACATCTTCAAATTATTTTGATTTTACATTTTAAAGTTATTTTGGTTTTATATTTTTAATCTATTTCGGTTTTACACTTTTAAATTATTTTGGTTTTACATTTTTAAATTCTTTGCCTTTTACCTTAGCAATGCACTTCAGGCATACACAGAAAGTGCAGCTAAGTGACAGACTGACTTTTGTCTGACTTGTTAATCTTTTTGACAACAACTTTGTTTCCACTGTGATGTGGAAAGGCCTGGATGGCATTTGGAAAGGCCCAAGTTGGGCCCCGGGGACATTCCTTCCTAGGTGCAGATCCAGCAGCAGAGTTCATCCCCACCAGAGACATTTGTAACCTGGGGGTCCAAGAGAAGGACCAGACAACAGTCCAGAGAGACCAGCCAGATGTCCGCAGCCCTTCAGACGCTGATGGCAGCGATGCCCCTCCTGACCGTGACCAGAGACACCAGACACAGTTCCAGTGTTGCAGCTGAAATGGACTGTTTTGGGTGATACGCAATATAAAGACTGTAAATGGACAATGGGCCTGCTTGCTTCTCCCGTGGCCACTTGCCATATGGTGGCCTGGGAAGAGGCTTTGCCCTATGCTTTCTATTGAAGGACTATGCTTTTAAATTAGTGGGTGAAAAACCAACACACCCACCTGCCGTTGTTATTGAGACAATGTTACTGGACATGACTGCTTATGTGCACCTGTGAAACTAGAATTGTTCTAGAATTGTGAAAAGTGCAATAGAGAATTGTGATAAACTAGAATTGTTCTAGGATTGTGAAAAGTGCAATAGAGAATTGTGATAAGCTAGAATTGTTCTAGAATTGTGAAAAGTGCAATAGAGAATTGTGATAAGCTAGAATTGTTCTAGAATTGTGAAAAGTGCAATTGAGAATTGTGATAAACTAGAATTGTTCTAGGATTGTGACAAGTGCAATTGAGAATTGTGCTAAGCTAGAATTGTTCTAGGAGTGTGAAAAGTGCAACAGAAAATTGTAAGAAACTAGAATTGGTCTAGAACTGTGATAAATGTAACTAGAATTGTGACAACCTACCTACTGATATTTGTTAACTAGAATTGTGATGTTTTACCTTGTTGACTTCCCACCTCAGTGTTGACATCCTACCTCATTGGCATCCAATCTCTTTGGCCTATTATCTCGAGTATGACTTTGATGAATGGGTTGAACACTTGGGCCACTGTTGAGCCTGATTCTCATTGTCATACTTCTGTTTACTGATCTGCTGCTTTGTACCTTCTTGGGCATAACACTCTGTCATCTCATGGATCAAGTGAACTATAGCTGGTGCTAAAAGTTTAGCTTGATGAGATGTGCGGTTCCCGCAAAACAAGAGAAAGGGAATTGTAAGGGCCCTTTAAATGGGCGGACACAGTGCATCGGGAGATTGAGGCCCAGAAGTAATTTCTGTGGATATTAGGACTGCCCTTGGGCGGGATCCTGGCCATATTGAGATAGCTTCGTAATGGGTGACTCTCTCGCTGATTGGCTGTGTGTGTGACCTCACAGGCCCTATGTAAGCCCACTGCAGGCAGCAACCGCCCTCTTTAACCTCGTGCTGTTCACCCTGGCTCCTAGCCTGGGTGGCCAAGCCAAGATGGGTAGCCGAAAGAGGTAAGGATTTTGGTAGTGAACACATGGGTCTTCTGACCAGGTGTTCACTCGGGAACCAACAAGTCAGGGCATCAGTTAGGGCATTATGTGAGTAGGTATAATAAAGGCTTTTAAGATTACACGTGGCTGTTCTTGAGTGCGCTACCGGTCATTAAGCTATAGATTCAAGAGATTGTGGCCAGAGACCTTAGAAGGCCTCAGAGGAGGCGAGCCGGGTAGAGCTCACACTGCAAAGGACAGTGGTCAAAGGCACTCTGGTGGGTCTAGGACAGACTAGTAATTGTAACTGCCAGGAGAGCACGTTACAGTAGACAGACTCAAGAAGACTGGAAGCTTGATAAATCCCCAAAAGGGACTCACCCTGACAATTCCCAAAAGGGGACTGAGAACTGAAACTCTTGCTTACTTTAACCAATTTTGTCTTGCTCTTCATACAGGGCAAGACATTCTTCTCCATCAATAAGGAACCTCATACGAATGGGCTTTAGAACAGGGATTATAGTAGGTAGGCAAACAGATCAATAATTATTTACTTTTACGCAATTGCTTCTTATATAATAAGAAGAAAGGAAATAAACATTTATTAAATGCTTTTGATGTGCCAGGCACTGTGTTAAGCACTTTAAAATATTATTTGAACTTAACAACAATTCTAAGAAATAGGTGCTATTTTCACCTATTTAAGTTAAGAAAACTGAGGGATATAGAGGTAGATTTGCCTAAAGTCATGGAACTAGTAAAGTGTCTGAGGTTAGATTTGAACTCAGACTTAAATTTAGGCCCAGTTCACTGGTCATTATACCACCTGTCTCTAAAAGTCTCAACTCTAAACTGTCCGTTTTCTGGAAAACTTTCTATTTTTACAATATCTTAAAGGCCAATCCCCAAGAAACAATTTTAAAAGTATTTGCGGAATATTTCAATTCATATTCAGTTCAATCATAAATACATGTGTATATATGTATTTGTATAGATATATAGATAGCTATACATATTTGTATGCATATATACATCTATATACCCACATACACATATTCATATATTTATATCTTTAGGGCCACCTTTGCTCAACTGTTTCCTAAGTTCTATTACCATTTCTTCATGTACAATGTTAGACACCAATGTGCCAGAATCTAAGTTATGGTTTTATTCTGACATTGGACCAGAACTGGTCTCTAACCTATGAGTGGCTACAATTGAACAAAGCAGGCTAGAGAGAGGAGAGTCTGGACAAACAGAAGTTTAATTTTCAAAGTGAAGAGGTAGGGGTAGGATTTTTAAACATGAAAACCACAAACAGGCAGGACCCAGCACAGTCATTCTTAGGTCTTGAGTAAACAGTTCTTATGGCAGGCCCACGTAAGCAGCATTTTTGGAACAACATAGATTTTTTTTTGAATCCTATGGAAGTCACGGAGCTTTGTCTTGAGCCTTAAGGGTTGTTAAGCCTTGTGATATTTCAATGAGCTACAGAAGAATTAATGTGGTGGCAACAACAGTGTAGTACCTGGTTTGATTATAAGCAGTTATAAGCATAGGAATTGTCAGAATATCAAATATGTGATTGGTCACTTTCTGCTGCAGTATGTGCAGGTCAGGGTTCCCTTGGAAATAGGGCTAAATAGTTAAAAATCCTAAATCCAAATTCTGTAGTTGAGATCATCCAGAGAGTGAATGCAAAGTATTGTTGTTATACCAAGCTCAGGGTACAGTCTGCTTTCTGGAATTTGGAATACAAGGTTTTGCAAGAGTGAATGTTGAAAACTATCTTTGCATGTATTTTGAAAATAAAAAGCTATTATTTTTTTTAAAAAGAAGAAGAAATATGGTTAAGAGACTTAACCAATGAGGTTCCACAACATAGTGTCTGAGACAGATTTTTGAATTCAGGTTTTTCTGATGGCAAGAATGGCAATCAATCCACAAACTACATCATTTGGCTGCCTTACTTTATGTTTTATTATAGTTTTTTTTTATTTATAAGATATATGCATGGGTAATTTTTCAGCATTGACAATTGCAAAACCTTTTGTTCCAATTTTTCCCTTCTTTCCCCCCTACCCCCTCCTCCAGATGTGGCTGTCTTACTTTAATATAGTAAAGCTATGAATAATCATTAATATGCAAGACAAAAAAGTAACTCTACACACTGTTCACTCTACAAGCATGTGCTAACTACTAATGTAATAATTACATGTTTGATTTTGCCTTGTAAACTGGCCTAGAAGAAAGAAAAGAAGAATCTGTTGTTGCCATTGTGTGGATACACACATAATTCCAAACATTTTATATGGTTGCTTGCTGATATTAAAATGTTTACAAACTGATTTTAATGGTGGTGCTTTTAGACAACTTTCCTGTTTCTCTCCTTTGTCTTGGATGATATCCATGAAGCTAATCCTTTATAGTATTCCATTAGATGCATTTATTCACTTAATTTTATCACATGATAAGTATTTGCTTTCTGTTTCTAAAAGATAGAGTCTCTGAAATGGGCATATTGTAATGGCTCTTAGCAGCCTCAAAATGATCAATAAAGTTTGAATAAAAATCCTTTCCAATTCTACTTTCAATACAAACTTTTTCATTTGGCATAGTTAAGAAAAGGCATGCTCTGTGTAATCAAAATGTTAGTAAAGAATTGATGTAGTGATTATGAGGAATGCCAATTTTTTAATGTAATTGAACATTTGCTACAAGTATCCTGAATATAACTTTTAATATTTCTTAAATGATTTAGAATTCATTTAAGATTCAGACAGTGTCTTTGTATAATTGTTAGGAATATATGTGAATATTAGAATCAGTACTGGCTAATTAACATAATGTACTATATTGTGATTAACTAATTTCACTTGCCTTCTTCCTCTTTATAACTTATACACAATGATAAGAACTATATTGTGGGGCAAATGCAAAAATATTTCTTATGATCATCACTTTCATTCAATATTCAGCATTAGAAAGCACCTCAGAGACCATTTTGATCAATTGGCATCTGAACAGAAATCCTCTTGATATTGTAATTCAGCTATCATTTAGTGGTCTCCAGTGAAGAAACCTGCCTCCACAACTCACTATTCTTTAGTATAGTTTAAGATTTAATGAATGTTCTGTCTATCTACTTATCTATCTATCTATCCCCTTTTCTAGCTAGCTATCATATCTATCATGTACCTATCATTTATCATATGTCTATACACTAATCATCTACTGTCTATCAATAATCTGTCAACATGTCATATATCTTTCTATTATCTATTTGTTCACCTATTCATCCATTATTTTATCCATCTTTCAAAAAGCCTACGGTTAATTTACTACTCAGCAACTTCTACTCTTTGTTGCTACTCTGGATAAAACATGTCTAATCCCTCTTCCAAGTGACCACCTTTCAAATGTTCAAAGGATATTATCATGTCCCCTCTAAATCTTCTCTAAGACAAACTTTACCAGTTCCTTCAAATGATTCTCATATAGAATAGTCTCCAGTTCCTTCACCATTCTACTTGCCTTTGTCAAATGCTCTCTACTTTATCAATACACTCTCCCAAATGAACTGTGCAAAATACTTCAGATTTGGTTCAACCAGGTCAGAGTTCAGCAGGATATTTATCTTTTTTGTTTCCTAGTTGCCATACTGAGCTTGGGTAATTATGATTTTCCCTGGAATCTGCAATTAAAAACAAAACAAATTGACAGCATGAGACTCATTCAACAATTAGGTAATGAGCATTTTGTTTACTTGATCAACAAATATTAATCAAGTTATTATTTGCATCCTTCACTAGATTTCCACTGTAATGTCATATTGTGTTATACAATCCTAAATTATAGAAAGCATTATCAATGGAATGCAAGCTCTGATGTGTTCTCCTAAAGCAGTACTATAGCTGTAAGCACAAACGTGGTGATTAATTATCATATGAGAACCAGTTTAACAAAGGTTGAAGCAGATGAAAAAATTACCAGACGATGATTGTTTTGTTGTTGTTTAAACACCAGTAACCTATGGGACTATCTTTAAATTTGTAAAAGTGGGTTATGGTTCAGTGCAAATAGTTGGAAATACTTAGGAAGGCAAAGTTATTTTGAAAGACTAATAATCAATCAATAAACATTTTTATGCACCTACTATTTGCCAACCACCATCCTAAGCAGCAAGGGTATAAATATGAAAAAGAAAGAGGTCCCTGTCCTTAAGGAATTTACAATTCAATGAAGGAAGACAATATCCAAAAAGAAGGTGAAAAGGGACACTAATACATTGTTGGTGAAGTGAGAACTGATTCAGCCATTCTGGAGAACAATTTGGAACTATTCCCAAAGGACTATCAAAATTTGCATACCCTTTGATCTACTGGACTTATATCCCAAAGAGATCTTAAAGGAGGAAAAGA
This sequence comes from Sminthopsis crassicaudata, assembly GCF_048593235.1. Taxonomy (NCBI): domain Eukaryota; kingdom Metazoa; phylum Chordata; class Mammalia; order Dasyuromorphia; family Dasyuridae; genus Sminthopsis; species Sminthopsis crassicaudata. The sequence goes on along the minus strand of NC_133617.1, from coordinate 289,195,607 downwards.
GACTCACATGGGCAAAAATGTTTATAGCAGCCCTTTTTGTAGTGGCTAGAAACTGGAAACTGAATGGATGCCCATCAGTTGGAGAATGGCTGAAAAAGTTATGGTATATGAATGTTATGCAATATTATTGTTCTATAAGAAACAACCAGCAGGATTTCAGAGCAGCTTGGAGAGACTTACATGAACAGATGCTAAGTGAAATGAGCAGAACCGGGAGATCATTGTACATGTCAACAGCAAGATTATAGAATGATCAATTTTGATAAATTTAGCTCTTTTCAACAATGAGATGATTCAGGCCAGTTTCAAGGATCTTGTGATGAAAAGAGCCATCTACACCATCTACTTGTGATGAAGAGAGAACTGTGGGATAATATTTTTAGTCTTTTTGTTGTTATTTGCATTTTATTTTCTTTCTAACATTTTTCCTTTTTGATTTGATTTTTCTTGTGTATCAAGATAATTGCATAAATATATTGGATTTAACATATATTTTTACCATGTTTAACATATATTGGATTACTTGCTGTCTAGGGGAGGGTGGGGAAAGGGAGGAAAAATTGTAACACAAGGTTTTGCAAGGATCAGTGTTAAAAAGTTATCCATGCATATGTTTTAAAAACAAAAAGCTTTAATTTAAAAAGAAAGTAAAAACTCTGAGTACAAGTGAAAGTATAATTTTCTCACTTTCTTCATTTTATTTGCTTTGGGTTTTAATTTTTTGCAATATGGCTAATATGGAAATATGTTATATAATTTTACATGTATAATTGATATAATACTATTTGTGTTTTCATTGGGTGGGGAGAAGGTAAGAAAAAGAACATCTGAACATCAAAATTTAAAAGAAAAAATGTTAAAAATATATATTATTAAAATATATTAGAATGAAATAATAAGCATTTGAACAAGAGTACTAGAAGTGAGAATTAAAAGGTCATTTCAAAGAAATTAATTGGACTTGGTAATAGATTTTGTATCAACAGAAAAGGAGAAATGGAGATAAAAACTGAATGCAAAATTTCTTTCCTAAGTCACTGAGAGAATGGTGATGTTATTAACAGAAATAGGAATGTAAAGAAAAGAACCACATTTGGAGGAGGTGGAAAAAGTCAACAATTTTAAAGTGAAAGTTTATAGATTATAAAAAAGACTTTAAAATTAAAATAAATACCTACATATCTCTAGTAGCACAGCTGAGATTAAAAGTGTGACATATTGGCATATAGTATAACAGAATAGTCCTAGAATTAGGGATTTAATATTCATGAAATGGCAAGTCTGCATAATAAGATTTCAGATGATATTTTAGTTTCTATATTTTCATTGATCACAAGAAGGAAAACTGACACAGGATAAAAATGGCAAAATACATTGATATTTTTGGTATTTTGAAGAATGACAAGTTTTAAAATGTAAAACTTTTCCAGAAAGACATTAAGTACACATAGAAAAAAATTAATTTATCATTAAAAAATATTATTGGCTTCATAATAAATTTTACCTTTTTTTTGCTTTACCTAACTTAGATTTTACCTTTTTTGTGTAATCTTTTTAAAATATCTGCATAGCTCAGTTATAGAAAAAAAGAAATCAAAATGAATCAAAAAATTATATACACAGGCTCTAAGTTGAGTCTTTGGGAAATTCTTCCTAGGTGCCTTTGGTAATAAAATGTTGTTGGAATGCTGTATGGTAAATCTCCATAGTCTTTATAAATGTAAAAGCCAAAGCTGTTATCAGAAATGACTGAAATGAATAGCATTTTAGTTCACCTAGTTACCAATCTCTGACTCATAGGAAAGTTATTTCTATATCATGCCACATGTCATATATTTGTCAAGATGATTAACTTTTTCACTTTTCAAAGTAACATTCCACAACTTTTAGAAGACAGCTTTAGTGACTTCTGCACACAGAATATTATCATACTTACAAAAATGAAGGATCTAAAATCAAGTGGAATGTAATCTTTCGCTTAAACTTTTTTTTCTTCTCTTCAGAGCATAAATTCAGGCAAGGATAGATAGAATGCACTGAAATCCTCTACATCCTTGAAACCCAGGGAGTAAGCTATAGAATACTTGACTTACAAAGTTGAGGATGAACAGTGCATTGAAATTAACAGGATTTAGAAGGGAGATTTAAAAGATTGAGTTGAACACAATTTCCTCTGGATAAATAGGACTATGTTTTAAATAGCCTGGTTTTCTCAAGGGAAGCAAATGTTGAATACCCTTTTCTGTTCATTGCTTTTTTTTTTTTTACTTCCTTCTATCCTTCCTACTAGTTCTTGATCCCTTAGCAACGGAAATAGAGCAGACAGTTTGCCTTGCCTATTCTTCATCAGCCCTTACTTCACTGCATTACAAATAGATTCACATGCATCTCCTGAAATTTCAGAAGGGAGTAAGCTTAGTGTGCCTCATAATGATTTTTTCTCACTTGATATTCTTGGCACTTATATCTACTAGCAAAAAATAGTTTGACACTTTGAAAAATCAACATGGTGTATAAAGCATAGGGAGTTAATGCTATAAAAATAAAATGTGATGAGAATATCAGATTTAGTAGTACTTTCTTATTAGTAATACTAATTATTGTTATATATTAATAATATTCATGTTGCTGACCTCAATCCCACCATTAATTCAAAGAAAAGTCAAATATCAACCATAAAACCATGTGGGAAAAAGATGATTGGCTTACAGTTAGATAACAGTTTGCATGATATGCAGTAATAGGATCATAAATTATAGATTCAGATTGAGAAGGGAACTTTGAGGTCATTCAGCCCTCTCATTTTGCAAATGAGAAAATTTAGGTCCAGAAAGTAAATTTCCCTAGATCACATAGATAGAAAGATCTGAATATGGTCCTGTGGCTCAAGTCCAGAACTTTTTTTCACTTTATAAGGTGCCTTTATAAAGCTGAACTTAAAAATTCTTTAAAATGAATGAATGTAAGCTGATAGTGAAGTGAACAGAACTAGGAAAACATTGTATACAACAACAGCAATATTGTATGATGAACAATTGGGAATGACTAAGCTATTCTCAGCAATACAATAATCCAAGACAATCCTAAAGGACTTATGATGAAAATTGCTATTCACCTCCAGAGAAAGAACTGATGATGTTTGGATACAGACTGAAGCATACTATTTTTCATTTTTTTGGAAAGGAAATGTTTTACATAATTGCACATGTATAATCTATATCAGATTGTTTACCATCTCAGAGAGGAAGGAAGGAGGAAAGGGGTAGAATTTGAAATTCAAAATTTTAAATTAGAAATGTTAAAAATTATTTTTATATGTCATTGAAGAAAATATAAAATATTATTTTAAAAATTAAAAAATGAAAAAAACATTCAATAATCTCTTATTCTATGTCAGACTTATGCTAAGATCTAAAGATACAAAGATAAGCAAACAACACTGTCTTTACCTTCAAGGAGGGTATTTCTAATGGAGAGGGCAACACATTGATAATTAAGATTGGAAATGAAGTGGATAGCCAAGGATACCCAGCATGGCATGATTTGGAGCTGGCTGAGAAGTTGTGTGAAGTCAGAAGACCTAATTAAATATCCTAAATTTGTCAGGTACAACCTATGTGATGTTGAGTAATTCATCTAACTTCCTTATCTATAAAATGTGGTAGGAGGATAAATTAGATAGCTTCTAAGGTCTTTTCTAGATCTAATTCTATAATTTGTGGTCTAAGGGCAAATAATTTGATTCTAGATTTTTAAAATGATAAAATTAATTCCAATTATAATACTTAAAGATATTTGTTCTCTTAGAACAGTTTTAGAACTCATTAATTTATTAGCTTCATTTTTCAATGTTCCTAATCAATCTTTCATCTGTAATTAAATAGGTTTCCTTATGCATTTTTTTAACAAATTGACAGTTCCATGCATAAATGGGACATTTTCCATGGAAGAAATTATTTTCTAAGATTCTTCCAACTCAAATATATGCTCCTATATCTTCACATTTTTACTCATCCACTATCTATTTCCTACAATATCTTCCTTTATCAATTATCTCTTCTTTCATATTAAATTTTTCCCCACATGTTCCCTAAATCTTTGTAATCCCTATGAGTAGTCAGTCAATAATCATTTATTAACTACCTTCTTTGTACAAAGCACTGTTAATGGTGGGGATGCAAAGAAAGACAAAAGTCATCCCCAGGTTTCAAGGAGTTTACAATCTAATTGGGGATAACAACACACTGAAAAGAAAGAAAAGAAAGAAGGGAATACAGGAGAAGAGATGGTGCCCAGCAGGACGGAAAAGTCCAGTTATGTGGGAAATTAAGAAATGGATGAACTTGGTCTTCCTTAAATGGAAAGCTCTTCAAACAGGGACAGAGGATACACCAGGAGTAGAAAGTATTGAGGAGGTGTGATTCCATTGCTGAAATGATCTTGTAGGATAAAGAAATTCCTAGAACATAATGGAGAAATTCAGAGGAGTACAACAAGATGGGGGGAAGGGAGAGATTGGGGGAGAAGTAGGGAGAGGGAGAACCTGGGACATTCCAAAATTTGTCACTGGTGTTTATAGGTTGTTTCCCCATGAATTTTACTCTTTGAAGATTTTGATTACATCAAACTAAAAAGTTTCTGTACAAACAATACTAATGCAAACAAGATTAGAAGGAAAGTAACAAATTGGGAAAATATTTTTACAGTTAAAGGTTCTGATAAAGGTCTCATTTCCAAAATATATAGAGAAATGACCCCAATTTATAAGAAATCAAACCATTCTCCAATTGATAAATGGTCAAAGGATATGAACAAACAATTCTCAGATGACGATATTGAAACTATTTCCACTCATATGAAAGTGTTCCAAATCACTACTGATCAGAGAAATGCAAATTAAGACAACTCTGAGATACCACTACACACCTGTCAGATTGGCTAAGATGACAGGAACAAATAATGATGAATGTTGGAGGGGATGTGGGAAAACTGGGACATTAATACATTGTTGGTGGAGTTGTGAAAGAATCCAACCATTCTGGAGAGCAATTTGGAACTATGCCCAAAAAGTTATCAAACTGTGCATACCCTTTGATCCAGCATTGCTGCTATTGGGCTTATATCCCAAAGAAATACTGAGGAGGGGAAAGGGACCTGTATGTGCCAAAATGTTTGTGGCAGCTCTTTTCGTAGTGGCCAGAAACTGGAAGCTGAATGGATGTCCATTAATTGGAGAATGGTTGGGTAAATTATGATATATGAAGGTTATGGAATATTATTTCTCTTTAAGAAATGACCAGCAGGAGAAATACAGAGAGGCTTGGAGAGACTTACATCAACTGATGCTGAATGAAATGAATAGAACCAGAAGATTGCTGTACACTTCAATGTTGTATGAAGATGTATTCTGATGGAAGTGGATATCTTCAACATAAAGAAGATCCAACTCACTTCCAGTTGATCAATGATGGACAGAAATAACTACACTCAGAGAAGGAACACTGGGAAGTGAATGTAAATTGTTAGCACTACTGTCTATCTACCCAGGTTACTTATACCTTTGGAATCTAATATTTAATGTGCAACAAGAAAATGGTATTTACACACATATATTGTATCTAGGTTATATTGTAATACATGTAAAATATATGGGATTGCCTGTCATCAAGGGGAGGGAGTAGAGGGAGGGAGGGGATAATTTGGAAAAATGAATACAAGGAATGTTATAAAAAATGACTCATGCATATATAATGTCAAAAAAAATTATAAATAAAATTTAAAAAAAATTTTACTCTTTGATTCCAGGAGTAATCCTATAGGTAGCTACTCCTAAGACTATAATTTATGAACCCCTATCAGGGTGCTTCCCATTAACAATCAGACAGTAGATTTAATTAGTTTTTAATAAAGGAATTTACTAAAATATCATGGTTAAGAATAGTTAATACAAAACATTGACAAATCCACCTCATCAAAAATGGCACTGTCCCCCAAAATGCACAGCATTCATAGAAAAAGTTGGGTAATCAAAATGAGACACATATAGAAGATCATTGTGACAATCCTCCTGTTACTGTATGTTCTAGAAGCTCTTTCTCTCTTGGCAAAGTAATCACATAGCTTCACTTAAATATAAAATCCCTGCTGTTTGGAACATGCAGCCAAATACCCTGGATTTTCTTTTATTATTATAGTTAGCTAGGCAGTATAGTAGATACACTATTTGACTTAGAAGCAGGAAAATCAAATTTCATGATTTCTACCTCAGACACTTTACTAGCTGTGTGACTCTTTTCCCAGTCTTAATTTCCTTATCTGTAAAATGGGAACAATAATAGTATCTAATGTATATAAAGAACTTTGCAAACATTAAAGCAATACATACATTTATGTATGCATATATAAATTATTATTTTGCTGTTATTATTTCTCCAGTAGTCAGCTCTCTTCTCAGCTGCTAGTAACTGTATATCTTGAAACTGCTTCCCTTGAAGAAAAAGCCTGTATTATTATTTTTCTGCTCTGTAAAAGATTATAGGAGTTAAAAGAAACAGATCTTAGCCTTCCACATTATTCTGACTACATCCAAGGTAAAGCTTTCTTTCATAGGTTCTGTACATTTGTGGGGAGAGTGGCAAAGCAAAGGAAATGAATGAATAAATCTTTATTGGGCTCTGGTGTGAGTCTTTCACATACATATGTGTGTATGTGTGTATAGTCAGTGATTAATAATTTATTTCTATATTGTTATGGACTTGTAGAAAAACTTCATATTTTCTTAAAACAATTTGATTTTATTTTGGGCCTTCTATAAATACACATCAGTTGAAGTAAGGAGAGAAATTCTACCTTATACTTATGTCAGGGACCCTCTTCCCAAATGAACGGCCTGGGTTCATTTTAGGTTATCTCTTATTTATCTTATTCATTATTCCAAAGAAGATTGGAGATGAGAAAATCATTGTTACACTACTCCAAGAGCTTCTGCTAGCTTACCGTACAACTTTACAAATTCCAAAACAGGAGTTTTACTTATACTGTAAGAGATGTGGTCAGAACAATGAAGAAGGTTATATTTGTTTCTTTTAACTGCTATAATCTTCTCCAGGAATTATTTTCACTGCTCTGCTACTTTGTTCCAACATTCCTAGGAACTGTCCAGGGTCCTTACTGTCACCAGAACTGATCTGAGTTCTGCTTCATTGCACGCTGACATTCAACTTTCCTCAATAGAAGTTCCTAAATTATCTTTTCTCTAAATACCAGCTTTTAAACAGCTAAAACATAACAATGAAACACATTAGCTTATAAGCTTTGTAGAGCAGGAACTTTTTTTTTTTTTTTAATATCCCCAGCATTTGATAGTCTGGCACTTAGTAATCACTTAAGTAATTGTCAGACACTTGACTTGATTCTTTCCTGCGTCTATGGTATCAAGTTATTCAAGAATTTACTTTCTGTTATTTTACATGTGCTCCCAATTTCACCTCATACAAAAGTTCTCTTCAGGTGTCTTAGATCGCTTAAAGAGATCTTCATTTTCTTGATCAATGATGGTTCATAATGAGCCTGAAGCAATTTATCTCTTTTTGCTGGTTAAGGTTGGTACATAATGAGCTCATTAGTCTTATTTTTTTCATCCACAGCCTGCCCTTTATTCCCATCAACACCAAGGTGATTTGCTTTTTTACCTTCCACCAAATCTTCCGGGTTTGGTAAAGGTGCTCCTACTCACTTTCAAGTCTTATGGTCAATTGTTTCTACAAAACATTCTGCTTCTATGTCCACCTGTTCCTGGGAAAAATCATACAATATTTTCCCTAACCTCTTTCTGAACCTCCTGTTTGTGGTTTTCAAGCATGAATCTTCTCTGCCTCTCCTGGGCTGTGGGCTTCTTTCTACCTGTACAGGGTGCTTCAACACTAGTGTCTGATTTTTCTCCTATTAACAAATTTCTGCTTTCAATCCAGCTTGGACTTTACTACATGTTGAGGGGTGGGTTTCACTCAATTAATACTTTTCTCCTCTACAATCCCACTTGTGTTGATATTATTTGTTCCAAGAACTCCAATTATTTCTTCATTGCAGACAATTCTACATTTGTAGTCTTAACTTCTGTCTAAAACCCCAAGATCACATTCTAATTCTCTATTTAAAAACTCCACCTGCATGAGTCTTATTATGTTAAAAATATACATTTCTTTCATCAGCCAAAAATAATTTTTTCTCTTTGTTGAAAAACAAAACCTCCTTCCTTTTTCTCTCTACCTCATTTTAACATATTTTCTTTTCTCTTGCATTGAGGTAGAAAATATGATGAAAGGAAGAGGAAAATGAAGGAGCAGGAAAGATTATCTCCAGAATCAAAGTAAATTGAATAATCAAAGACTTTCATGCAACTAAGACCTGACTTTTTTTGGGGAAAGCCCTTTTCTGATCCTTTTTAATGCAAGTTCCTTTCTCCCCTAAGATTATCTTCAATTTCTCATTAGTCTGTGAGTTCCTTGAAAGCAGTGACTATATTTTTGCCTTTTTTGCACCTTAGCACTTAGCACTGGCCTGGAACATAATAATTAGGCACTTAATGAGTGCTTACTAATTTAATCTCTCTTAAAAAATACAAATTATCTCCTTTGTTTAGTCAATAGAGACCTAGTGAAAAAAACAAATTCATTGAGTATCATTTCATTCTTTGCCAGTCATATGGTTTATCTAAATAAACTAAATAGAACAATTCACTTAAGAACCCAGCAAATGTGTAACAATCTACAATGCAAAAGTATGATGCTAACAATTTCAGTTCATTATAAAAAAAAATAGGAGGGGATGGGACTTGATGGAGAAAACAGAGAAGGCCCAGAGTAGTACAGTTAAATGAAAAATGAGATGTGTTAGCAAATCTCTCTCCTTAAATCAATGTTTTGGAATTCTTGGCTTCACTGTTCAATAAAGTGGTTCTTCTGGGTGGTGATAACATCAAAGCTGTTGGAATTTTGCAGGATGATGAAGTTTTTCTAAAAAATAAGCTTCCTGGAACATAATAGATTTAGGTCATTTGAATTAGTTTTAAAATTTTAAAGCATTTTATCTTATGAAAAATTTCTTAAATGAGTGATAAAGATGTGTTGAGGGTAAGGAACAAAGTTTAACTACTATTAGATGCTAGATTTGTAACTATATCCTCTTCAGGGATCAACTGTCATAGACCTTACAATTTTTTGTTTATTGTATTCTATCATGCATAACTTGAACTACCATCACTTTAAAAAATCATAAATTAAATAATTTATCATGTAGAGGAATGCGTATGGGGTACTTAGGTTGTTCAATGAATAGTAGATACTGTTTGCTGCCATGGATATACTTAAAATTTTTCTAGCATGGTTTAACCTGCAAGAGCTTGGGTTCTACTAGTATAATCTTTGAGAATCCTAGATGACTTTTATGTTGAACTGAAGCTTCAGAGTAGGATTTTTTTTATAGAATAGAATTATAATTTAATGACTTGGTATCATTTATTATTCAATGGCCAAATCTTGTTATTTCCATCTCTACAACATCTTTTACACTTGACCCTTTATCTATACTACTGTACAAATCACCAGGCCCTGATCCCCTTGACTGGGATATTGCAATATCCTCCTAATTGATCTTCCTACTTCAAGCCTCTTTGTCTCACAATAAAGTTCTAGGTAAATGCTGTCAAGTAGGTGTTCCTTGTACTCATGACAGCTAAAAATAAAATTAAATTAGTGGCAAAATTGTATAATAGTCAAATTCACAAAGATAGGAATGTGTATTTTGTCGATTAGGGAAACTAATAATATTTAGAAGATGGTGAAACAATTGCTATTCAACACTCTTATTAATGACACAGACATTGAGGCTTTGTACTACAGTAGAAAGAGTACTGAATATAGAATCAGATGTCCTGGATTCAAATTCTGATCCTATATTTACTACTTTGTGTTAATTATCTTGCTTCTTTAGACCTCTGTTCTCCAACCAGAAAATAAGGAAATTAGACTAGATAACCTAAAAATTTATTTGAATTCTAGACACAAGAACACTTGGCTAAGATATTATAGTAATTTGCCTTTTCTTTTTCCAAATGAGGAAACTGAGGCAAATAGTGTAAAGTGATTTGACCAGGGTCACACAGTTAGTAAGTGTCTGAGGACAGGTTTGAATTTAAGTCTTCCTGATTCCAAGCCTAGTGTTCTATCTACTGAACTACCTAGCTGCTCATTAGGCTTAGACTGAAGTTACTTTTTTTCTCCCAGAAGCATTAATAGTCAATGGGGATCTTGGGTGTTTACTCTCAAAATGGAGATTCTGTTGCCCCAGTCTCTTGTCAGCTGATCATGTGAATTTCAATAATTCTCATTCTTCCTGAGCTTCTTTTCTATCTCTAAAATGGTAAAATAAATAAATAAATAAAGTTATTTTACTTTAAAAGGAATTCTATGCTTTAGAAAGACACATTGAAAAGGAAGCTTATGCTGGGGTGAAGAATGAGTCTACTTGGCTCTAAGTCCAGTGTTCTATCCACTGCACCACTTAGCTGCCTTCCTGATGTGTAATGTTGGCCAATTTCCAAGGTCTAAATGCTCACAATGAAAATTTTAAAATCAGTTCTCAAAAACAGGTACCAGCTGAATTCAGTATACCACTGGTTGTATTATATTAGAAAAACTTTGGATATTTTTACTAACAATGTTATTGTTATCAAGGAGATGTAGTAGACTCTTGGACACTGAATGAAGAGCAAATTAAAAGACCACTTATTTTGTATGAAAGGAGTTAGTCTGAATCAAAAATTAATGGTCATACAGGGTAATTGTTGAACGTATTGTGGTGCCTATGAATAAGGGAGGATGATAGGATCATAGATTTGGAGCTGCGAGACCTTAGATATCAACTAGGTCAACCTATATATTTCAGATAGGACAACTGAGGGCCACCCATTAGGAAATAGTCATTGTGAGTAGGGATTGTTTCATTCTTTGTACTTTTATCTTAATTTCCAGAGTGCCTGGCACATAGAAGATACTTTATAGCTTGCTAATTAGTGGTTAAGCTATGAGACTTAACCAAAGTTTCATGGAAAGTAGATAGCATATCTAGAGTTCAAATTTTCCCCTGCTCCACTCTGCCTCCCAATCCTTTTGAAAAATTCTTCACAAAGGACCTGAAATACAAATTTATTACTTATTTTTGTTTCACTTCAAAACATATCATAAAGAAATCAACTAGAATGTACTTTGGGAAATGAGATGCCATTAAAAGTAGGTTAGTGAGACTGGGAGGTACTTTGTATATAAGATTTAAAGATCCATTCAGATCCATGAAAAAGGCAAGTCAAAGGAATGGCTATATGGCACAGGAAAGCTTGGAATCAGGAAGGTTTAAATGTGGACATAAATAAGCAAGAAGACAATACCATTTCCAAATCCCTCATTTTATAGATTAGGAAACAGAAGCTAAAACAGATTAAGTAACTTGTCCAAGGTGACACACAGCCAGTAAGTATTGAGGCAGGATTTGAATCTTAATTTTTTGCCAGTAAAATAGTCCTGTAACATGCACTCCTGGCAGTTACAATTACCAGTCTATCCTAGGCCCAACAGAGTACCTTTGACCACTGACCTATGCAGTGTGAACTCTACCCGGCTCGCCTCCTCTGAGGCCTTCAAAGGTCTCTGGCCACAATTTCTTGAATAGTAGTTTAATAACCGGTAGCATGCTCAAGAACAGCTATGTGTAATCTTAAAAGCCTTTATTATACCTACTCACATAATGCCCTGACTTGATGCCCTTACTTGTTGTTTCCCTAGTGAACACCTGGTCAGAAGACCCACGTGTTCACTACCAAAATCCTTATCTCTCTGGGCTATCCATCCGCTTGGCTCAGGGAGCCAGGTTAAAGAGAGCTACTGCTGTCTGCATTGGGCTTATAAAGGGCCTGTGAGGTCACACACAGAGTCAACTAGCGAGAGAGTCACCCATTACAAAACTATCTCAGTATGGCCAAGATCCCACCTACAGGGCAGTCCTAATATCCACAGAGAATACTTCCTGGGGCACTCAATCTCCCGTTGCACTGTGTCTGCCCATTTAAAGGGCCCTTACATAGTCCCTCTGTTAGTTATTTAAGTTGAACTAGAAGAATGTATAGAGAATCCAAAGGAGACAACCTTGAGGAACACACACCCTAATCAGGTGGCAAGAGGACATGAGTTGATAAAAGAAATAGTAGTTATTGAAGCAGGAAGAGTGGGGCAGCTAGATGGTTCAGTGGATAGAGTACCAGCCCAAAGTCACATAAATAATAACAGAGACAAGATTTTATCCCAGATTCTCTGACTCTAGAGTTTTCCATAGGAGAGCTAAGAAGTTCAGTTTCATTCTGAGACAATGTATGTCTTTATCATACAATTAAGAGTCAGTTCCAAAGAATAAACATGAGCCTAAATGCCATAAATGTAAATATAAATTACTCAGGAAGTAATCAGGAAGTAACCAATAATAGTGTAAGGTCAACAGAGGAAAACACATTTCAATGTGAATAAGATGTGAATAGAAATCACCTTTCCAACAGAAAGATTAACTAACATATTGCTTTGTGCTAACAGAGCTCACTGGCCATTTTTTCTAGGCAGAATCAAAAGCAAGAACTTGCAATAGAATGGAGAGAGAAATGGCTCTGGAAGAATATAAATATACATATATATTTGTTATGTATGATTTATGAACATATCCATAGTGATGTATGTTTTATACATTATATGTATGTATTTGTATACATATGTATATATACATATGAGTTTCTACATATATGTGTATACCTATATTTGTATATATGTGAAATATATATCTGCATATCACTTACAAGGTTTTGAAGCATTTATATAGAATCATAACTCTATTAGTGAAAGATAGGATTTTCAAGATCATTGAGTATAACTGCTTCATTTTAAAGTGAAAAAGGCAGCAATGTGTTAGAAATATCAGAGATGATATATTAAATATAATTTTTCTGATTGTATCATGCAAGCACATATAATATGTTATTTCCTTGGACACAAAACACTGTAAGGTAATTAGATGCATTGTACATTATTGTCCCCATTTTATACATGAGAAAATTCAATCTTGAAAATTTTTAGTGACTTGTTCATGGATCCACAAACAACATGCCATACAAAGTGGGATTCAAACCAGGTTACATGAATTTAAGTCCAACACTCTATCCACTATACCCAACATTTTTACAAGTCTCTAGATTTCCTCCTTATTACTTTTCTCAAAATCAACATAACCATTTCTTGAAAATCAGAATAATCACTTTTTTATTTCTGCCACTGGAGGGAGCACTCACATCAATGAACTCATATAATCCATGAAAGTAAAAGATGATTTTTTGTGTTCCGGTTGGATTAAACATTGCTGTGTCTCTTGCTATTTCTCAAGGGTACCTTCACATGCAAAAAAATTAAAAATCACACCCATATCCACACACTTACATTCCACATTCCACCTGCACGCGGGCACGTGTACACACACACACACACACACACACACACACACACACACACAACTATTTCCCCAGGTACACTTATTTGTTTTGTGTTTGTGTGCAAATGACTTTTGTATTTTACTCAAATTTGTCAATGCTACGCATATGAAATGGAATTTCAGATTTCTTTTAATTTATATTTCTCTTATAGTGATTTGGACATTTTTCAGGGGTGAGGGGCATATAAGGATGAGAAATATGATCACTGATCATTTTTATTTCTTACTTTGGCAATTAGACCAATGCAACAACTTCTGTCCATAGATCTCATTGGGGAAAATAAGACTTCATACTACATTATTTGTTGATGCAATTTCATATTTTATTTTCTTTAGGCTTGTGTACTCAGTTTTATATTTAGAATTTTCACTCCATATCTTCCTTAGGTACTTATTTCCTCCATTTCTTCCCCTTCCCCAATTTTTTGGTTGAAATGGGAATTTAAAGGCTCTTTTATAATCTTGGATTTTCACCATGAATTTTGTTGAACCTTGCATTTTCTTCCAGACTTTATTCTTGTTATAAAATCTGATTTTTGTTGTTGTTGTTGTTGTTGTTGTTGTTGTTTTGGTGGTGAGGACAGAGGACTTTGTCAAAGGTTTCATATTTTTATCAATTTTCCATGTATTGTTGTTCCATGTATAAATTGTTACTTATATAAGTTCAGGTAATTTAATAAATGGATTGAGAGTTTGATTATATTTCATAGATAAAAAGACAGAGAAAGAGCAAAAGAGAAAGAAAGGAAGGGAGGAGGAAAGAGAGGAAGGAAGGAGGAAAAGAAGGAAAGAATGAAGGGAGGAAGGAAGGAAGAAAGGAAGGAGGCAGGGAGGAAGAGGAAGGGAGGAAGCCAGGTAGGGGGGGAAGGGAGAAGGAGAACAGAGGGAAGGGAGGAAATCAGAAAGGAACGAAGGAGGAAAAGGAAGAAGAGGAAGGGAGAAGGGGGAAGGAAAAAAGGAAAGAAGGAGGGAAGAAGAGAAGAAGAGAAAGAGAGAAAGAAAAGAAAAAATTAAGGAATATTTTTGCTCTGGTTGTCCTTCACTTCACTAACTATTACATGGAAAGGGAAAAGAAAGACCTCATTATCTATGCAATCCTCCTCAGGGAACTGCTTAGTTGTGGAGAGAGATGGGAACCAAAAAGCCAGTAAGAGTAGAACTCCTCAATGTTATGCAGAGGTAGTGTTAGACCATTTTGGACCCAGAGTTGGCAGCTCTGTAGAGATCAAGAATCAATGATAGAATACCCAGAATTACTGTACCCAAATTATCCTCAGAGAAGAATCATTCTATAGATTTCCTCTATTTTCCTCTGCTATCAAAAGTAATCACATGGTCTTAACAACCTGGGGAAGGAGCAAGGGGCTTATATACGAGAAGCACACATAATTCAGGTGCACAAGCACACAACACACAGACAGGTATATGAAAAGATTGTGTGTGGGGGGGGTTTGATTCTTTAATAAAGTATGAAATCTTTTTTCAAGGGACTCCAAGTCATAAAGTAAATTTATAAATCTTGAGAACTATTTAGGTTCTGAGGGAGAGAGAAGCTCACTGGAGTTAACTTTTTGCTAACTGTAAGGTGTCATCATCTTTGGGAAGGCTCAACAAGATGGCACTTAGGTTTGTCAGATGGTAGTAAAGGAAATAATAAAATAGGAGTTATTACACATACACAAAAATAATATTGTTTGTATAAATTCCTATGAATTTTAAATTTTGTTGGCTGTGCAATAAAGATTGTTCTGTACTTGATACATGTTGTTATTCTAGAGTCCTTTACTTGTAACACTTAACCAGTCAACTAGAGAATTCCATAGGTTTTTAAATTTAATTTTTAATTGATTCGCATTTGTTACTTATACTTGTTGAGTCTAAACTCTTCATTTAGTTATGGCATTACTTTCACCTCCTATCATAAACAGTGTTTAGCTTGAATCACTGAATTAAACCCAAAAAGTCCTTTTTAATAGAACTACAAAGGACCTGGGCAGAACTTGAGGAGAAAATTCCTTTTAGCTTCCATCATATGCCTAAATATAATCCTAAAGCCTAAATTCAAGCAAATCACATTGGAAACAAGACTAAATGGGATGTGGTAGAGCCAAAAGAAGTGACAGCCTAGAGCCTATCTCATCTTGTAGTCTAAACAACCAAATTATTGCATTGTAGACCTGATGGTTTTACCCTGTTTTGTACTTTCAATGAAATCATTGCTTTCCCCATTCATAACTTCTGTTTGCCTTTCTCCTATTTGTTCCCTAATTTTTACCCTTCCCAGTTGGGAATATAGAAATTTGAAGGTTAGAAACAAGTACCAAATATGCATTATATCTACTTCATAGGAGTTCCATAGAAGGTCAAGATTTTCTTCACTTTTTCTCCAAGGCATTAAAAAGATCATTTCTAAGTCTAAAATTCTTTGAAGGAATAATATTTATGTAGGCTATTAAATTTTGTAAAAAAAAAAAAATCCTTTATATATTATCTCATTTAAATAATTCATGAATTCTCTATTTGAAATCTCCTTTGAATTCTAATCTTGGAATGAGTATATTTGTTCCATAGGTTTCCTAAACTGATTCTGATAGTTCATCTGATTTACTGATAAGCCACAAAAACTGCTGTCTTGGGGCAAAACTGCTGTTAAAATTTCTTTTCTCATTCTTAGAAGACTTCTGAAATTTTGTGATCTTTTACATTCTCTCCCTTTCTCTTCTCTTCACTTTCCCTTTTTCGAAGCCAAAAATCCCTGCTACATCTCTGGCTACTTAATGACTTTGAGGCTATTAGCTTTCTTTTTCTCCCTATTCCCCTCAGAAAACAAACAAACAAGCAAACATCCAGCATAGACAAGATTCTATTTGTATTCTGTGGTTGCTTAAAAAAAAAAGTTTCCTTCCTTCCTTAGTCAATTGTTTTAATAATCAACAGAGAACATGGTATAGTGGTATAATGGAAAGAGTCACAGGACATGAGTTCAAAAAAAATCTCTGCTACTTACTGTCTGTGATTATTGGGCAAGTCACTTACCTTCCTTGATCTAGTATCTTCAATTGAAAACTTAGAGAAATTTACTATATGGTATCTGATGACCTATCTATCTCTAAATCTATGATTCAATAAAAAAAATCTAATATGAGCTCTAATATATATGTGAGGGGGGAAGGGAAGTAAGCAGCAAATCCCTGACAACATGCTCAATTTAATAATAGCATTATAAGAACCTCCTTCTTTCTTGTTTCTTCCTCTCTTTCTTTCTCCCCACATATTTATATGTATGCAATATATTAATAATAGTGACAATATGTAAATACATATTATGTAGTGCAATCATATTTCTCATCAAGTATATGTAATTTATATGTATGTGTATGTATATATGTATATACATGTGTTTGTGTATCCATCTCCACTTCCAGCTGTATCTCCATCTATATTTACAACTATATGTAATTCTAAATCTATCATTCCCTAACATATTAATAATTCCAATTGTGGAAATTTGAAGTGTAGTAATTGATTATGTGTTTCCCTCAATGACAGAACTTCAGTATAAGATGCTTCATTGTCAGAGACTAATGGTAGGTGAGTGATCACAATCTATTTTTATCACTGAAAAAGGACTGTTACTGGAATGATATAATGTGTCCACATTTGATTTGGGATGTTGACACTGAAGCATTCTTAATTGGGGGAATAGGATCAACAGAAAATAGATATATACTATGATGGTGAAAAAAATTTTAGAACCCTGAAATCTAAAAGCCTTGAAAAACTTTGGGCGACAATTATCATGTTAGTCAATCTCACTCATTATGGATATATAGCTTAGGAAGATAAATTTACTGTCAAATTTTTCAGATACTCCTTCCTCAGAACCACTCTAACTGGACTGTTCCTATGACAAAAATGGATTACCAGCATTCTTTAGTAATATTGACTAGTTTCCTTTATAGTCAGGAGCTGGATCAGACATATTCTGAAAAATATTTTTATCTGGTCTAAAGTGATGAAATCCAGTTTATAAAAGTTAATTTGAATCTTAGAGATACCCTACTTTAAGAAGACAGATGATTAGAAAGTTATTTTAGATCCTACTTGGCAAATTTTAGAGGAATCATTCATTATCAAACAAAAGCCTCATAATTAATCAAAGCAAAGCATTTGTCAACATTATGTTCTGTTACTCAGAATGTCTGTTGCTAGGTAAAATACTGACTTTTGCCTATTTTCTAATTTTCTTTTCTTTTACTGTAGAAGACTAAAAACAGGGCTTTTGTTTGTTTGTTTTTGAAATGTAATTAAACTCAGAACATGTCTCACATTAAGCATATCTCTAATGGCTTAAACAAAGAATACATGTTGCTTCAAATGAATAGCTTTTTAAAAGAATCTCTAAAGAAAGGCAACAGATAATAGAAATTTTGCAGCAACACTAACAATCATCAATTTGGTAAGTGTAAAATGACAGGAAAGATTACATAAAGGCAAACTATTACAAAAATTAGTTATTACTTTTCCCCCTATATCTATATAACTCTTTGACATAATCCATAGCATTTGGTGAACAATAATGTAACAAAAGCAGTGTATCCAGTATGTTATGTTAGTTAATAAATAATATTAAAATTGTATCACTTGTTTAAGTAGATACATACAGTTGAAGACTCAGAAAGTGTGGAAGATTTACCTCTTAAGGATGGATGCAGTGATTTCTAGTGCTGAGTATATTTCTAAATAGCTACCAAGAGATCTACATGTAAGAGTACATATAAATAAATCATATAAATGGATGGATAATCACTGCTATGATAGTTTGGCAGAGGGAAGATGATTATTTATTTAGAAATTACTGGAAAAATAAAAAAAAAGTGTGCAAAGTTTGTTTTGTTTTGTTTTGTTTTGTTTTAGTCTGTTTTGACAAAGACACCTTATTGCTTCTCTGTGACTTCCTAGCAGGTATGCCTGAATTTATCTACCTATAAGCTTTGTCTATCTGAAATCCTATTTACAATTTGAATTCTAAACAGGAGTGTGTATGTGTGTGTGTGTGTGTCCTCTGTCTCAATAGAATTCTTTAAGCAAAATGATTTTGAATGGAAAATGAAAATATGTCCCAATACTGGCATATATTAAATAAAAGGATTCATTCTACCTTACAGTGTTTTGCAATTAATAAAATATTAGTAATGCTATGAAGCATGCTACAGAATAAGCTATCTTATGCAATACTCTCACAGATGGAGACTTCTGGAGGCAGAGCTAAGATGGTAGAGTAGAGGAAGTACTCAACTGTCTGATCCCAGCATTTATCTTCAAACAACTGTAAAATAACATTTCATGTTGAAATCTAAAGTGTAGAGTCAACAAAATAACAAGGTGATACATTCTTCCTATTCAAGATAATTTAGGAGCTTAGAAGGAGAAATCAGTAACATGAAGTCCACAGCAGCAGCTGCTTTGGGAACTCTCAAGTCAGAGATGGCTAGAGGACCTGACATCTGGACAAAAAGAGATTACAGAGGATCTCTATGTTAATACTAGACACAGGATTGGAAACTGTTCAGCAATTACATTTATTTACTTCTGAGGTATAGTTCAAGGATGGAGAGGGGCACTTCTGATCAAGAAGGAGCCGGAGAGTTGAGGACCCATAGGGCCCAAGGGCGCAGTGACTCTGACAGGAAGTATTCATTCTAATCCTAAGAGATTGAAATCCCTTCCTGGTTAAAGACCAGAATATAGATCATGAGATCACTGACCATAACTATAGGCAGATCATATCACTTCAGAAGTACCAAAAACTTCCAGCTCCCCAGAAGTAACTTGGAAACAAAAGTATGAAAAAGGCTAAATAAGATGGCACAAAAACTCAATGAAGAAAGTAATTTTTTAAAATTTAGAATTGAACAAGTGAAAGCCAATGACTATATGAGACCAAAAAGACTCAATGAAACAAAGTTAAAAAAAAAAAAAAAGAAAGAAAGAAAGAAAGAAAAATAGGAGAAAATATGAAATATCTCAGTGGAAAAACAACTGGAAAATAGATTTCTGAAGAAATAATGAAAAAATGATTGGACTACATAAAAGCCATGATCAAAGAAAGAACCTAGGAAACATATTTCAATAAATTATCATGGTAAACTGCCTGATATCCTAGATGCAAAGGGTAAAATAAACATTGAAAGAATCCACTGATTACCACCTGAAAAAAAAGAAAGGAAAAAAAAAACTCTCAGGAATATTTTAACCAATTCCAGTGCTCCCAAGTCAAAGTGAATATTCTTCAAGCAGTCTAAAATAAACTTTTCAAATTTCATGGAACTTTAGTCAAGGTGACTCGACATTTAGCAATTCCCAAGATAAAGAAGTGGGATATTCTGGAAGGCAAAAGAATTGTTTTTACCAAAAAATCCACCCAGAAAAACTGAGAGTAATCCTTCAAGAGAAAATGGATATTTAATGAAATTAAGTACTTCTCTGCATTTCTTGTGAAAGGAGCAGAACCCAAAAAAATCTTTTACTTTAAAAATAAAACTCAAATAAAGTTTTAAAAGGTAAATAAGAAAAAGAAATCATAAGTAACTCAAAAATGTTAAATTGTTTACATTTTTACATGGAAGGATGATACAGGTAACTTCTAATAACTATCAGAAAACTGGGAGTCAAAATTAAGAATCAAAATTCTGACTGGGGAGTCAAATTTAGGAGTCTAAATTGAAAACTAAGACATAATTCAAAATATAGAAACAAATCAATGTGATAGAAAGGCAGAGTGACAAGGTGACAGTGACAATATGATAGGTGACAAAAATGTGGAACCACAGCATCAATGATGAAGTGACATGAAAACATTGAGCACATGATACACTGACAAATTGAGAAAAAGAGGGACAAAATGATAATGACAAGAATGACTCAGAGATATGATGACATGGTGATGTGTGGCATGATGAACACAATCATTGTGACAATGATATGGTGACATGCTGACAGTGACATTAGCACATTGTTAAAAAAACATGAGATGGTAAAGAGGTGGCACTTACCCTAAAAACAGTAGCAAATGATTGAAAAAGTGAAGAAAGAATCACAAGCTGGCAGTTATTTTAAAAGACACAACACAATGACATGGTAGGGCAATGTGGTAGCAGTGATATAAAAATAGTGGTTCTCTCTAAGTTATGTAGTCACATTTAAAACAGGTAGTAAATTTTAAAGAGCTGAAATTCAAAAACTAGAATGAAAATTCAAGATGGATAGTCCAATGTTGGAGACAAAAGTGCTTCCTATTCCAATTTGGCAGTCAAATTTAGAATGAAGAGAAAAATGTAGAGAGTCAGTATTGAAATCTGGGATTCAAAATTTGGACTAGAAAGCCAAAGACATAAGATCCAAAATGCTATCTGTCTAAATTTGGCAATCAAGTTTAGAATGGGGAGTCACATTTAGAGAATTAAAATTCAAAACTGGAACTTAGAATTCAGGACAAAGCACTTGAGACTCAAAATTCTTCCACTCTCAGACAACCAGTCAAATATAGAATGGGGTATCAGATTTAGAGAGACAAAATTCAAAATGGGGAATCAAAATGGTCAGATTTCAGGATGGAGAGTATGACACTTGAGACTACAAATGCTTTCAGTCTAAAATTGGCCAACAAATTTATAATGGAGAAATCACATTTAGAGAGTCAAAATTCAAAACTGGTAGTCAAATTAGGAGTCAGATGAAGCCAGAGAGTGAAGGATTTAAGACTTAACAAGTTTCCTTCAAAATGTGGCAGTCAAATTTAGAATGAGGAATCATATTTAAAGAATCATACCTGAAAAGTGGGAGTCAAAATTCAGGACACAGGGAAAAAACCCTTACAACTTAAAATGCCTTCTATCTGAATCTTCCAGCCATTTTTAGAATGGGGAGCCAAATTAGGACAAAATGACAGAAAGATAGAGTGACTAAGTGATAGTGACAAAGCAGCACAGAGACATCATGGCATGGTGACAATGACAATAAGTACAAGGACCATGATAACAAAATAACATGGGAACACTGTCACTAGGACATGACAGTAAAATGGTGACACAGTAGCAAATTGATTGAAAAAGGGACAAGATGACTGGCAAAAATGATATAGAGATATGATGACATGGTGATGATAATATGGTGGCCAAGATCATGGTAATAATGACCCAGTGACACAGTGACAGTGACAAAATGACAAGAGGACATTGAAACATTTTTTTAAAACCCACAAAGATGACAAAAAGTGGTACCTGCCCTGATAACAAGAAGAAATTGATGGAATGACAAAGAGACAGCATGACACAGTGCCAACATGATAGTTACAAAGTGACATAGAGCTGCAATGATATAATGACAGTGACATAGTGGCAATAACCATAGTGATAATGACAATGTAACCTGTTGACAGTAACAAAATGAAGTAAAACTTGCTCTCTAAATCTATCAGTCAAATTTAGAAGGGAAAGCCAAAAATAAAGAGTCAAAATTCAAAATTGAGAGTCAAAATTCAGGATGGAGAATTTAATACTTGAGATTCAAAATGCTTCCTGTCCTAATTAGGCAATCAAATTTGGAATAGGGAATCAAATTTATAGAGACAAAATTCCAGACTGAAAGTTATAATTGAGAATCAAATTGTAGGCCATAAAGTTAAAAAAAAAACAAAAAAAACATCTTTAAGACTAAAATGCTTCTGGCCTAATTCTGGCAATCAGATTTAGAATGAGAGTCACATTTAGAGAATCAAAATTCAAAAGTTGGATTCAAAATTCAGAGTCAAAATTCAGGCCAAAGAATCAAACACTTATGATTCAAAATGTTTCCTGTCTAAATCTGACAATCAAATTAGAATGAGGTATCACATTTAGACAAAATGATAGAAAGGCAGAATGACAAAGTGACAGTGATAATGTGGCAGGGACATGATGACATGGTGACAATGATGAAGTGAATGGGGAATGTGAGGATGTGACACACTGACAAATTGACTGAAAAAGACAGAAGGGGACAATGACAAAAATGACCCAGAGACAAGATGGCATGATGATGGTGACATAAAGTGACTATGATCATAGTAACAATGACACAGTGATATGGTGACAGTGACAAAGTGACAAGAAGACATTGGCACATTGTCAAAAAAATCATGGAAATAGTAAAGAGGTGACATTTACCCTGGAAACAGTGGGAAAATGATTGAGAAAATGACAGAAAGACAGTCACAAGGTGAGCATTATAAAGTGACACAGAAAACAATGACATAGGAAGGTGACATTGAAACAGTGAAAATGGTAAAAAAAGACAAAGTGCTAAGTTGACAGTGATAAAGGACATAAAAATAAATCTGATAAATTTAGAACAGGGAGTAAATTTTTAAAAAGTAAAAATTCAAAATTTGGAGACAAAATTGGAAGTCAAAATCCAGGATGGACAGTCCAACCCTTGAACCTCATATATTTCCTCTCCCAATTTGGCAGCCAAATTTAGAATAAGGCATCAAGTTTAGAGTCAAAAATGAAACCTGGGAGTCATAATTGGGAGCTCTTTGAAACTGGTTTTAAAAGCATCTCATAAGTTGTTAAATTAGCATTATAAAGATTTTTCTAGCCCAGGTCAGATAAATCTCTGGGACAATAAATTTGACTTGAGTCTCAGCCAGATAGTTTGAAGAAGACATTCTTAGCCTGCAGGCACTCTGACTGTTTTGTTTGTGTGCATTAGACTGGATTCAGTAATTTACATCCTCTGCTATGACTCAGACTGTTACTCTACACTTATTAGGGTGAGACTTTACAACATTTTATCTTCTTTCCCACTAAAGAGATACATTTGACATTTTTTCTTTTTTTTTTTTTTTTCTTTTCAGGTTATGATTGGATAGTTGATTTAAATAGAAAATTGAATGACAGGTTTCACAATGTTTTTGCATGTACAGACACTAAGTAAAGTGAAAAAACATTTACAAAGCAAAATTAATGAATTGATCAACAAACATTGTTTTAGCACCTACTGTGTGTCAGGCATTATGCCAAGCACTTAGGGACCCAAAAAGAGACAAAAGTTAGTGCCTTTTCTCAAGGAGCTCACAATCTAATGGGATAGAGAACATGCAAACAAATATATACAAAACAAATTACATTCAGGCTAAATAACCTGGTCCTAGAATTAAGAGGAGTTGGGACAGGTTTTGCAAAACTGTCATTTTATCCATCATTTTCCCATTGTTTTCAGGGTGAATGTCACCTCTTTACCATCTCCATGATTTTTTGACAATGTGCCAATGTCCTCTTGTCACCATATCACAGTGTCATTGTTACTATGATCTTATTCACCCTGATCACTCCAGACATTACAAGAGCAATTTTGGAAGATTATTTTCTTTGAGATGAAGAATCTTTTAGTCAATAGCATCCTTACATAGCCTAGCAATTGCTATGTCTTTTTTCCTTAGTGATAGTGAGGAAGGGAACTTGGAAGATTTTGAAGTGATCAGATTACTGGACTTGGAGGAAAACATTTTTCTAAAGTGAACCAGTACACCAAAACATAAATTCAAGAGGTACTAAGCTATTTGGTTGGCAGTCAATAGCTTTCAGTAGTAGACTCATACAGCAAATATTAAGGCTTTTCATGGCAAAGGAATAAAAAGAATGCTAGATTTGGAATCCAGCAGGATTCTATAGTTTATGCCCCCAAAATACTTTAGGGATACGTACTACTTTTTAATGATTTATAGAGAAGCAACTGAAAAAGTGTGCATAGAGGACTGGGGGGTGGGGGAGGGAGAATAAGCATATAAGCCCTGAGCTAAGCATTTTATAAATAACTCATCTGATCCTCAAAATGACCTTAAATGGGTGACATTATTATCCCAATTTTACAGTTGAGATACCTAGGGTTACATAATTTGAAAGTGACTGAGGACAGATCTAAATTCAGGTCTCACTGACTCCAGGCCCAGCACTTTATTTTTTGCACTATCTATCAACATCTAGTGGAAAAAATGAAATAGTTATTTAGAAGTACTGATGTTCTTATATAATTATATTGTCTTAAGAAAGTCATAAAAAGTACAAAATACAAAAAAAAAATTGAAAAAGATATTGGATCAGTTAGAAGACTCTGATCTGAAACTTTATATTGGCAAGCACCAGTTCTGCAGAACTGTAATAAGTTTGTGATTCAAATCTTGTCTTAACAGGGAGTAAGGATCCAGAAGAGAGAGAAATACCAACTGGTTACACCCAAAGAATCTTTGAAGACAAAAGACCTATAAGATTTAGAGATTTCTTTTGAAAATCTATGAAGGAAAAAAAAAAAAGAAAATATATGAGTAATAATGCTAAATAACTATCTCCTATCTTTCTCTTATTAGAGAGGATAGAAAGAAGACACCTATGAGCTCTTTCCTGAACCTCTTCCCCCAGGAATTGTCCTGGATGGTGGCTTTTATATACTTCATCTTCTCCCAAAACTAATCATTCTGCAGGTAGAAATCAACTTGGGAATGTTCATCTCCCCAAATCATTTCCTTCTCCAGCTGAAGGACTTCATCATGCCCCTCTCACCCAAGGAATCTTTCCTCCCCTCTTTCTATCACCCCACATACTTTTCAGGTTTTTAAAACATATTATTTTTCTCTTCATTAAGTTGTGAGTTCTTTGAGGAGAGGAACTTCTTGCATTAATCTTCCTAGATTAAAAATTATTTCCTGGAGGACTAATACAGGGAGTTGTTAAGGTTTTGCACTGGTTACATCATTTTTGTCTACTAAAGTTCATTGACTAGGACTCTTCAGGATAAAAATAGACTCATAATTCTTTAGACAGGGTAAGGTCTATAAACCACCATATCCTTTTAGGTCAGTTAGACAAAAGTTAGGCAGATTAAGGAGTTTATTCTTTGGACTTCCTATACTTGGTGCTAGACTGAAGTACATTATCCCAAACACTTTACAATTTAGGATTTAAAAAGCTTTATAACTGCCATTTTAGTACTTATTGGATTATGGAATTGAATTTTAATTCTTTTGTCAGTCAACAAACACTTATTAAGGGCCTACTATGTGACAGGAAAAGCATGTAAATAACTATGTAAAAACAAACTATTTTAAGGATAAATCTGAATTAATAATGAAAGGAAAAACACTAATATTAAGGAAGTCAGGAGGGGCCTCCTGTAGAGAAGGGAAATTCAGTTGGGACTTAGAGGAAACCAGGGAGAATAGGTGATGGAGTGGAAGTAGAGAATTATAGAAATAGGGAATAGCAAGTAAAATAGCCAGAATAGGAAGAAGGAAAAATGGTGGGGGAGTTTAGGACAGTGTCAAGAAAGATAAATGGAGGATTTCATGAGACTAATAAATGAGAGCTGAAAAGAATGCAAGATTTAATATGCTACCATGTGTCAAGCACTGTTCTAAGTACTTTATAAATATTCATTTTTATTTTCACAATAATACTGATAGGTAGGCATAACTATTATTTACATTTTGCAAATGAAGAAACTGAGAGAGAAATCTCTTAAGTGACGTGCTCAGGATCACATAGGTACTAAGTGTGTGAGGCTGGATTTGAACTCAGGATTTTATAACTCCAGGCCTACCATTTTATCTATGGCTCCACTTACCTTGATTCTTAAAGTCTGTGCCTGGAAAGCACAAACTCTTACAATACTAGAAAGGTGTGTGCTTCTATAAATTTGGAGTCTCAAATATCTGAAAGATCTTTGATCATGTGACTTAGCTAAGTCCCTGTTTTCTTACCTATAAAATAAAGGGGTTGTAATAGAAGACCTCCAAAGTCTCATCCTCAAGCTAGTTCTAAATCTAGGACCCAAGACGTTTTAGGGCTGGAAAAACTTTGGGTCTGTTCCTAATAATAGAATCTACCATCTTTACAGAGGTCACTGTAATTATCTGCAAAGAAATTCATCATGAATGAAAAATAAAAATGAATTAGTAGGGCCTATAGTGCCAAAGAGTTGTAATGAATTATCTGGATAAAACAGTATTAAGCATATGAAATTTGAATCATAATTTGATTTCATGACTAATTATGGCAGTAGCAGAAAAGGATGGGGGGAAAGAAAGGTATTAAAAATCAGATACACTAAACACATCCCACTTGTCCTAATACTGGGTACTGTCTTTGGCTGAAATTCCAGCTAGAGGATATGCTCAAAGATATTATACATCTGTTTTAGGCAATGAATTCAGCAGTACTGGGAGTAGAATGACCTTCCGTACATCCCACACAAAGGCTGAATTGTGTAATGCCAGCCATCTGATCCATGTGGGGACTGACAGGACATTGTTCTTCTGAGAAAATGATCTGGACCAAAGAGGAAGTCCTTTGATTGTTTTAACTAACAAGAGTACTGCAAGGATTCTGTGGGTCCTGTTTCTGAGTCCATCTAATTTACAGATACTTCCAACTAACTCATAACGCCTATATTTAAAAACAACAACAACAACAACAACAACAACATTTTGTTCTCAAAATCAACATATAGATCATGGGACAAAATATGAGAATTGAGCAGTTGTTGATTAATTAACCAACAAGTATTATGATGTAGTTGATAAGAGTGTGTGGCAGACTTGGGTTCAAATTCTCCTTGACACTAGCTAAGTGAGCATAGGCAAATTATTTAACCTTTCTAGACCTCAGTTTCTTTATCTGTAAAATGAACGGGTTAAACATGATAATATCTAAGATTCCTCTAGGTTTAGATCCATAATTATATGATTCCTCAAGCCTATGATCAACCCTTTATTTGTGATGTTCATTAGGCCATGTAACTTGTCTGGATATAACTCTAATATTCCCTGAATCCAGGAATACAAGTGAGACAGTCCACTGTAACTTCTTTTCCTCCATTCCATATTCCCTGACCTTCAGTATAAGTCTAGTAGCTTCTCTTTCATATTCTCTCAGAATATGCCATAAGATACTGAAAGAGATTTCTGGAGGGGCTGCATAATGTCATTAAGAAACAAAGGTAGAACTGGACATATACACATTTATTCACTCATTCATTCATCCAACAAGTATTTGTTAAGCTTCAATTATGTACAAGGTAGCAGGACATACATTGTAGATAAAAATGAGGAAAACCCGGGGTTCAAATCTTGTTTATGACATACTATCTATGTGATCCTTGGTATATCACTTACGTTCTCTTTTCTAGGCAACTATCAAAGACCTTATGTTGCAGAAAGAGTTTGGTTTTAGTTTGGTATCCTCAATATGTAGCATGATGCTAGGTCTATAGTAGGAGCTTAATAAATACATATTGGAGGAATAAATAGGAAAAGAGGAACAAGGGCTGAAAAAGGTTCCGAATAAGTAAAAACCAAGAGACATAGTGGGTTGCAAACAGAATCTCTCTGGAATGTCAAAATCCAAAGGGACAAGATAAAAATGGGAAATTAGGTGAAGGAAGGAGAAAATGTTCTGAGAAGACAGTGGCAGAAGGGAAAAAATCATGAGTATCAATGAACTAAATATTTATATGACAATCAACCAATCAACATTTTTCCTCAATAATTATTTATTAAGCTCCTCCAAGTACTATGTTAATGCTATGTTAGTCACAGGAGAGGAATCAGAAAGATGACAACTAATTCATGGATAGATGATGATATTATCAAGTGAATAGAGAATGTTTTGAAGAAAGAATTTTCCTCTTTGAAACTTCTGCAACCAGGTACTCTGACATACAGATATATTACTATACATCTTCTTGTCCAGATAAATAAAACTGTTTGTTCATATCCTTTGACCAATTATCTCAATTTGGGAATGACTTATTTTTATAAATTTAACTTAGTTCCTTCTATATATATTTGAGAAATGAGGCCTTTATCAAAGAAAATTACTATAAAATTATTTTTTAAATTGCTTCATTGTCTTTGGTTACCTTTTTTAAAAAGTAAAATATAATTTCCCAGCTTATCTTTTTGACTAGTTTTATTTTTGTTTTTGTTTTGAGATCATGATTGTTACCCATGTCTTTTTTTTTTTTTTTTTTTTTTTTTTTACTTCTGCTGAAGTATAATAGATTCTACTTCAGTCCCTTGTTTTAACTCTGGGTGTGTCTATTTCAAGTGTCTCTAACAAAGAACACATTATTATACTATGGGTTTCCTATCCAATCTACTATCTATTTCCATTTTATAGGTAAGATTATCCCATTCATATTCATAATTACTAAGTCTGTACTTTCTTCCCTCCTATTTTCTTCTATTTACCCTTCTTTCTCTTTTTATCTTGTCCCTCCTCAAAAGTTTATTTTTGCCTCTGACCACTGCTTCTTTTAATCCACCCTATTTTAGCATCCCCTCCTCTAATATCTTTTAATTTCTTTCCCTTCTAATTAACAATTAGGTAAAGTGGATTTTTATATACAATTGAGTGTGTATGTATATATATTCTTCCCACTATAAAACATTAACAAAGAATGAGGTTCAAGCATTGCCCAATATACTTCATTTCTTCCTCCACTGTGAAAGTTCTTCTTTGAGTGCCTCTTTCTTGCGAGATAATTTTCTCATTCCACCTCTCCTTTTTCCTTTCTCCCAGTGCATCCTTCTTTTTCACCTCTACATTTTTTGTAGATCATTTTAATACTGGTGCCCTCTATTTATATAACTTTTAACTTTTCTAATAATGATATTTTCTAGGAAACACAATTATCATCTTTCTATATAGGAATATAAAGTTAATAAACATTGATTCCCTTATAGTTACACTGCAATATTTATCTTTTTTAAATGCTTCTTTTGAATGTTATGTTTGACTGTAAAAATTTCTACAACTGTTTTGTTTTTTTTCATCAAGAAAGTTTGAAAGTCCTCTATTTTATTAAATATCCATTTCTCCCTGAAGGATTATATTCAGATTTGCTGAGTGGGTTATTTTTAAATTTTCATTCTAGTTCTTTTGCCTTCTTGAATATCATATTCCAAACCCTACAATCCTTTGATATAGAAGCTGCTAAATCTTGGGATCCTTACTATGGGTCTATAATTTTGGAATGGTTTCTTTCCAACTACTTCACAATATTTTTCTCTTTGATATAAAAGTTCTGGAATTTGGTTTTAAGATTCCTGGGAGTTTTCATTTGGGGATGTCTTTCAGAAGGATATCTATGGATTCTTTCTGTTTCTATTTTACCCTGTGATTCTAGAATAACAGGATCATTTTCCTTGATAACTCAAAATATGCTGTCCGGGCCTTTTTTTGATCATGGCTTTCTGGCTTTCCAATAATTCTTACACTACTTCTCAATTTATTTTCATTACAAACAACAGGCCATGTTTTTTATTACATATTTTATATTCTTTTCTATTTTTTTTATTCTTTTGATTGTATTTGATTAAATGTTTTTTAATGTCTCATGGAGTCATTAGCTTCTATTTGCCCAATTCTAATTTTTAGGAAATTATTTTCTTCAGTGAGATTATGTACCTTTTTTCCATTTAGTCAATTCTGCTTTCTAAAGAGTTTTTTCTTCATTGAATTTTGGTGCCTCTTTTATCAAAATGATTTTCATTTCTAGCAGCACTCACATTTCTTTCCTCAATTTTTCCTCTAACACCCATCTCTTTCTTTAACTCTTCTAGGAATTGTTGTTGGGTTTTAGTGCAATTAGCATATTTCTTTGAGAGTTTTTTTAAGTTGTTTTCACATTGTTTTCTTCTGAATTTTTGTGCCATCTTCTTTGCCAGCATAGTAGTTTTATGGCTAAGTTTTGTTGTTGTTGTTTGCTTATTTTTTCAGCCTATTTCTCTACTTTGAACTATATGTAAATTTGCATTCTGTTTATCTGAGAATGAAAAGGAATTGTGCTAGGGTTTTTCATGCTGCTATTTTCAGAGCTAGTTCTGGGAATCTTCAAACTTTTACTTCTAAGGTGATATGATCCAGAGAGAGATTTGGTCACTTCTCCCTTTGTCTGTGTTTTGGTCTATACCTAAGAAGATGGCCTACTTTCTCTGCACCTGCAAGGACTAGTAGTCCTCTTGTCCCTGGAACTGTGACCAGGTTTTCTGGTCTCTTATGACACACCCCAGGAGCTCTTCTTCCTTCATTTCAGAACTACAATGTTCAAAAGAGTGGCCAATCAGCTCCAGCTGCACCCAATATTTGCAAAGAGTCTCCTGTAATCTCATCTTGACCAGTTGTTTAATCCCCTTACCATCTCTGGACTGAGAGTTCTTGAAGCTACTGTCATGACTACTTTCAAAGCCCACCAATAGGGTTTGTGCTGCGTGGTCTGACTTTTAAACAAGTCTCCAGCCTGGTTTCCAAACCTCTGCTGCCAAAGTAGGAAGCTATGTTAGGATTAAAAAAAAAGTCTCACTGATTTTTTGTTGCCTCTAGTACTCAAAATTTTGATAAGGATTTATTTTTAAATTGTTTGGAAGGGTATGTTGAGGAAATTTGGTTGAATTATTCCTTCTAATCTGCCATCTTGACTACATTCTTTTATTTTTCCTCCTAATAATAATTTTTGTTCTTCTTCCCCAGGAAATCCAATACCCTGTCCTTTCAATCATTTTAGCTTTATCTACTTTAAAGCAAGTCTGTTCCCATTAATTTTCTTCCTCTCACCTGCAACTTCTCCCATACCTTTAATGTCTTTTACCTATATTCATTCCATCTTCTGTGAAAAGCATGATTTTGAAGGCCTGTAAATTGCCCTACACCAACAGTAATACTGATATCAACCATTACTTACCATAGTCTATCCACAGAGTAGCAAACACCATGAATTAAGTTTCTATTTCAGCTGTTTTATACTGTCTTCTTGGGTATATAGAGCTGGACTTATAGTCAGAAAGATCAGTCTTCAAGTTCTGCCCCCCATCACATTCTAGTTTTATGTCCCTTGGCAAGTAACTTAATCTATAAATGTCCATTAAAAAAAAATTCTGTAAAATAATAAATTGCATCTTATTCTCCAAGAAATCATAGGTCCTTTCCTTAGTCCTTTTTTTATTGCTTAATATTTCTAGAACTCACTTCCATATTCTACTTTGAGCTATCCCAAAGAGGTTAATAGTCTTGCAGAGAATAGAGAGAATAGAGATCTGAAAGACTTGAATTCAAATTGGATCCCATATATTTACTAGCTGTGTGTCTTTGTGTGTCAATTAACTTCTGTTTGCCTCTATTTACACAACTGCAAAATGATGATGATAAGAAGAAGAGTTATTGTGAGCATTGAGATGAAATTTATAAAATTTTAGCATAGTTCATGGCACATAATAGACATTACATTAATGTTTATTTTCTATCATTCTCCTATATCCAGGGTTTTAATTGGTAAAGAAGCAAGATGATATTTGTGCTATATTTCTAAATCTATGATTTAGGGTTTGGAGGCATTAACTTTCACTGAATAAGGTGAGATGATTGGTGGGTCAGCCTTGTAGGGTTATTATATATGACAAGTGTAGGGAGCTCTTCTCATTTATATGACCTTGAAATTGGCTGCTTTATACATAACCCTTAGAATGAAAAGTTTGTGAAAAATATCCCCTAAAAAACTCAGGCACCCCTCATTTCTCTTAGATTGTGTTCTGTCTTCAAAATATTTGTTGTACTTTTTTCTAATATTTCTCTTACTAGAAAAGAAGAAAAACTGAGTCATTTTATCAATCAATAATAATGATGATGGTAATATAGTGGGTTAAAAGTCTGTAAACTACTTTATGTATATTATTCCATTTGAAACTATAAAGAGATCATAGATGAATGACTAAGAAGCTATTTTTCTAGGATTTGAACCTACATTTAGTATAAGGAACCATTCAGATTCCCAGGGTTCGGATAAATAATTCCTCTAACAAAAAATATAGTCAACAATTCTAGGTAAAAGCAATACTCCAAGGTGGCTAAAAGTGACTAGCAAACTGTGCAGACCCTTTGATCCAGCAGTGTTTCTACTGGGTTTATATCCCAAAGAGATCTTAAAGAAGGGAAAGGGGCCTGTATGTGCAAAAATGTTTGTGGCAGCCCTTTTTTTAGTGGCCAGAAACTGGAAACAAAGTGGATGCCTATCCATTAGAGAATAGCTGAATAAGTTATGGTATATGACTTATGGAATATTATTGTTCTATAAGAAGTGACCAGTAGGATGGTTTCAGAGAAGCCTTGAGAGACTTACATGAACTGATGCTGAGTGAAGTGAAAAGAATCAGGAGATCATTGTACATGGCAACATTATATGATTATATGATGATCAATTCTGATGGGCGTGGCTCTCTTCAACAATGAGACGATTCAGGACAGTTCCAGTGGTCTTGTGATGAAGAGTCATTTGCACCCAGAGAGAGGACTGTGAGAATTAAGTGTAGATCACAACATAGTATTTTCACTCTTTTTTTTTGCCTGTATTTTGTTTTCTTTCTCATATTTTCCTTTTTTGATCTGATTTTTCTTGTGCAGCATAATGGTGGAAATATGTATAGAAAAATTGTACATGATTAACATGTGGAGGGAAAGGAGAGAAAAAAAAATTTGGAATATAAGGTTTTGCAAGAATGAATGTTGAAAATTATCCATGTATGTTTTGAAAAGAAAAAACGTTAATAAAAAATTTTTTTTTTTAAATATGAGACAGATCCAATCACCTTTTCTTTCTTTTCAGGCCCTCTTATCTAACATGAACTGGTATCTTCACCCTCTAGAGGCAGCAGGGGGGAAAAAGAACAGAAAGAACAACCAAAAAAAAAAAAAAAACCACTGGATCTGTCCCATCTGTTTTAAAGACACAGGCAGTAAATCAAAGGTGGTTACTCCCACTCACTTGGAAGGGGACACAGCAGCCTTTGTGTGACAATGGGCATGCTCAGACAAAGCCCAGGTGAAAATGAGATACAGTGGTTAAATAAAAATGAGCAAGCACATTAAGGTCTGGCAAAAATTGTCATTAATATATATTTTTAACAATTTGAGGTTGAAAATATGTGAACTGTTGTAAAAATCACTCATTGTCTATAGATAGTTCGTGCTTTTAGGCAGATTTCTCTGACTCATATGAAATACTGATTCTTCCTCAATTTAGGTAATGAATGGCCAATTTCTTCCCTGAGGGTATAGCATTCTGAAACTAGAAGTGAAGAACAATAAAGAGGGTCATAGGAGTAATACTGAATTCAAAGAAAGTGTTTTCCATGATTTATGACTTGATTTCTCCAAAATATAACAATTATCAGATATAAACCATAGCTCAGCAAGCATCTCAGTGTCTGGGTTTACACACACAAGTCTCAGTATTAGGACTGATCCCCTAAATTACATCTATTTGACTTATTTTGTCCTTATCCAGAATTCTTACAGAAATGTATATATACATTGTCGACAATAACAACATGATTATGTGATAATCAATTGATAATCAATCCATTATGGATTTGGCTCTTCTCAACAATATGGTGATGTAAGGCAATTCCAATGGATTTAGGATGGAAAATGTCAATCACATGGAGAGAGAACTATGAAGACTAAATTTAGATCAGAGCATGGTATTTTCACTTTTTTTGTTTGTTTCTTTTTTTGTCTTTCTCATGGTTTTTCCCCTCTTTCTTGTACAACATGAAAAATATGGAAATATTTTAAAAGATTGCATATATTTAACCTATATCAGAGTGCTTACTGGGATGGGGAGAGTTAAGTGAAAGGAAAAAAAATTAAAACATAAAGTCTTACAAAAATGAATATTAAAAACTATCTTTACATGTATTTGGAAAAATAAAATACTATTGGGAAAAATTTTTAATAAAAGATATATATGAGCATTATTCAATATTGTTCATATTTAGGTAGATAAAATGCCATCTCCTATAAAAGCATTCAAGGTAACAACGCATGCTATTGTACATGGGAGAGGATCTATTTCACACCAAAGAAATCCATCCATTCATCCATATACTAAACCCAGTAGATTTAGCAAGATACTTTTAATAATGTAAAACTAAAACAAAAACTCATATACATAAAGACTCACAGCACTGTATGAATAACAAACACAATTTTCCTTCCTGCCTGGTAAACTCTCCAAACTCATACATTCTATGATTTAAACTCTCATTAGAAGGAAACACACTTCAGGTTGCTAGAGAGGCAATGCTCCAAAATAGTAGTGACGAGGTAAGCTGGGAAACTCTTTCTTTTTCTCTCTCTTTGACTTTAGGAATGAGCCATGAGATAGAGCATTTGAGAACCTTGAAGGAGAAATTCTCCTTGAACCCTGCCTCTGTGAGAGACCTGCCCCAGGGAATCAAGATAAAAGTGATTTATCTAGGTGGGGCTAGTTGAGTCCCAAACTGGAGGATTCCAACCCCATTGAATTAAAGATCAAGCCTATTCTATTCAATTCCACCAGAAGCTCACCGAGCTAGCTTGTATCCAAGGCTTCTATTATAAAAAGAGGCAATTTTAAGCTCAGTCCTTGCAGAGGACTCAATATGCCATCCCTGGCATAGCAACAACTTCTGCCCACTGAAATGATATTCTTTCAGTGTTACCCTCTCTTAACTCTCTCACCTATTTCTCTAACAAGACTTTAAACCTCTCTGTTGGGATTTCTCTATTAGAAATTTTACTTCTCTGTCAGACCTTGCCACTAAGGAATTCAGTCTTTCTATTCATGCATAGCAAAGACTGACTTCTCAATGCCAATAATAAACTTTTTTTTATCAGTCTAGCTTTTTGGGTTCATAAATTCCTTTATGAAGAACCTCTTCGCTGCCAGAAGAGAGTTCCCACAACTCCCTACCATGTGCCAAATCCTAAGGGGATTTAGGGGAGCCAAACCTCTTCATTTGGTTCCCTGAACCCTAAACCTGCCACTAACCTTATCATCTAAGTCCCTGACTACCAGGAACCCTAATCTCATCAGTAGTAATTTCTACTTTGACCCTATAGAGGGAATTTCATGCAGACATCAAAGCTTGTGATGCTACCCTGAAAGCACAAGCTCCTCCTGGAAAAAAAGAGTTCTTTGTTATTGTCATTGTTCAATAGTGTCCAAATCTTCATGTTCCCACTTGGGGTTTTCTTCTCAAAGATACTCAAGTGGTTTGCCATTTCCTTCTCAAGCTCATTTTGTAGATTAGGAAACAGACACAAACAGAATAAAGTGGCATGCCCAAAGTCACACAGCTAGCAAGTGTCTAAGATCTTCCTGAGTCTTCCTGATTTCAGGCTCAACTCTACTGTCCATCTACCAAAAGGAAGAGAAGCAACTACTAAAGCAGCAGTCTCCTTTGGTCATTCCTGTAGTGACTAAATAACTGGTAAATTATGATTGAGGACAAAGTTCAGATCTTTTTCTTCCTGATATTTGATACTTTAGTTCCTTGTTTATCCTCCAGTTCTGGGGGCTATATGCTTCATTCTCTACCCTCAAACTTGAACTGCCCCAGAACCTCCAACTCTGTCTAAATAGCTAGAATTAGGATAGCACTGCTCAATCTCTAGATTAAGAAATTAAAACGCAGTATCTTATGTCAGAATTGAGAATTTTTTTTTAAGCTATAAAGGGAAAATTGAGAAACCATTTTGTTGCTGTTATTCTATGAAACTGGCTAACCATTATTCTTGAGGGTGTGTGGAATATTAGTAATCACAAAAACAACCAGAGACCTCAAAATAATAAAAAGCTAAAAGTAATTTATTACAGTCTCGAGAGAAAGGGCCTCTCCCATCTGACAAGGTGTTTGCCAGTAAAAGGAGTACAAAGCAAAAACTACAAAACACAATTAAATAGTCTGAATGCAGAAGCCCCCAACCCTACTGGGTCTTTTTTCCATTGTTTGGAGTCCAGATTTACACTCTAATTGCAGAAATCTACCCCAGAAATAAAAGAACAAATTGCTTTTGAATTGCCTAATTAAGAGGTATGTAGGGGTGGGGGGGAGGGGGTTCCTCTAGGGGAGGAACACCTACAACTTTTTTAGCCATAGCTCTATTTCTTGTTATAAAGTCTCAAGTCACAATTAAGGTATAGTTTAAGGCTATAGTCTCATAAGAATGCCATCACTTGGTTAATTCCTCACAAGGAGAATTAAGTTTCTGGTTGGTATAGGATTTAGGAATTCCAAAGTATCTCACCCCTCAACAGTATTTTTTAGTATGTATTTAAGATGTGTGTACCTGTTTTCTCTCATTAATTAGATCAGGGTTTCCCCAACTTAAAGTATGAGAAGCTTATCAAGGGGAAAGGGAGAATGTTTGATAAATAATTATATTGTTCTGATGAAGTATTCTAAAAGCAGTAGTATTAGTGAAAAAAATGTATAGATTTGTTAAATCAATGAAAACTTAACAAATTTATGGTGCTAAAATATTGCTATGTACTGAATATTTTCCTTTTTTTAAATTAATTTTATAATTATAAAAAATTTTTTGACAGTACATATGCATGAGTAATTTTTTTTAATAACAAAAATGGTATGGTCAATTATACTAATAGTTTTCCTAATATTAATTGTATTCATTTTTCCAAATTTTCCTCTTCCTCCCTCTACTCCCTCCTGTAGATGACAGGCAATCCCATACATATTAAATGTGTTACAGTATAACCTAGATACAATATATGTGTGTAAATCCAATTTTCTTGTTGCAAGTTAAGAATTGGATTCCGAAGGTATAGAAAGACATTAGTGCTAATAGTTTACATTTAATTCCCAGTGTTCCTTCTCTGGGTGTAGATGTTTCTGTCCATCATTGATCAACTGGAAGTGAGTTGGATCTTCTAGGATCTGGCTTTATATTTTAAAGTGGCTTTGATTTCTCTTCTGATCTGCTGTTTTATAAGCAGAGTAGAGCTATCAGCCTGTGCCAGATTCCTCTCTCCCAGTGGCTTCTCTGATCCCAGAGTTCTCCCCAGCCCGTTTGGCACAGTGTGTTAGCTCTTAGTCCAACTCTGTCCGTGCTAATCTTTTTTTTCCTCCCCTTGGAACTGACCTTTTTTGTTGAAATTCCAGATTCTCTTCAGCTGGTAAGTTGTGCTTCTAATCCTTGTGGTTTTTATCAGTCCAGCATTATTTTTGAGGCTAATTGAACTAATTGGTATTTAGGGAAGAAGGGAGCTTAGAAATTTGCCTGTATCTTCTCCACCATCTTGGCCTCACCCCCCTGAATATTTTTCTTTATGAAAATCAATTGATCTCTTACATTTTTATATTCATACGCATGACAAAGTATTTCCTTTCGAATATGGGCTATATTAAAAAGATTTTAGTGAAAGTCAAGAATTAAAGGATCAAAAGTATTAGTGACTTTTATAGCAGATAGGAAATTTCATAAAGTCAGATATTTTTTCCTATAACACTAATAATAATAATAAAATAATTCACCCACATATAATTTATAAACCATTTTTCAAAAACCATAGACTTGTGACATAAATAATATAAA
This sequence comes from Sminthopsis crassicaudata, assembly GCF_048593235.1. Taxonomy (NCBI): domain Eukaryota; kingdom Metazoa; phylum Chordata; class Mammalia; order Dasyuromorphia; family Dasyuridae; genus Sminthopsis; species Sminthopsis crassicaudata. Next base: position 289,157,562 of record NC_133617.1, on the reverse strand, counting down.
TGTCATTATTCCCATTTTCTAGATGAGAGAACAAGCTCAAAGACACTGTGACTTGCTAACAGTATGCCAGAAAATAAGAAAAAAGCTGGAACTCTTGGTCTTCTAGAACTGTGATCTGTTCTGTTTTCCTTCTTTGGTTACACTACACTTCCTAACATAGTGCTTTGCACACAGTAGACCTTCAGTAAATATTTGTTATTATCAATTCATTGATGTGACTTTGATCAAGGCAAGAGTAGCTTTAAGTTTGCCTATTGCCTTAACTTCTATTTTAACAGTATACTGCTAGAATTACAAGTGTAAGGGGGAAATGACTGTTTTTCAAGGAGCTCACATTATATTGGGGGAGATAACAAGTAGATATAAAAATATCTTTAGTAGAAGTATAAATTAAATAGTCTCATATATGCCCAAATATTTATTCATAGCAGAAGTTTTTGTATTAACAAAAAAAAATTCAGAGGACAAAATTAAAATCAATGTGTAGTGAGACTGTAATGCCAGAGAAACTAAGGCAAGACAGAGATTGATTTTTAATCTTTTTATGTGGCGAATTTAGACTAGCTGACAGAATGGAACTCATGTTTAAAATCATTCAGCCTGAAGAACTGAGGCGGGGAACTTATATAGAGTTTTTAGCTAATTAGGGTTTGCAAGGAGAATACATTACTTGAGTATACAATCTCATAGGGGAAACAAAGGCAGATAAGCAGGGGTGAGGATACTAGGTGGGTGGACAAGCCATGATTCCAGGAAAGGATCATAACTTAATTCTGACAGGATATGCATTAACATAAGAAGAACTAGGGCAGGAGACAGAGAGGGGAGGGGAAATACTCAAAAGGAAGAGGAATTATCCCTGTAAGGATTGAGATAAAGCATCTGGAGTTTATGATTCAATAGTATATCAAGGTTTTTTCTGACTCAATTATCCCAGACCTAATGGCAAGGAAAAGGGGTGGCCATAATAATTTTATTCAGGGCATAACAAGACCTGTCAGATCATCTGCTCTGATTTTCGTCAAATGTGAGATAGAGGAACATTTATAAATGGCACAATAGGATAATGAATATAGGTCCTTTAATTGTAGGAGAATATACTCTGAAAGTCTATGGAGACCAGACAATTAATGATTCAATAAAACAGAAAAGAATCTCAGTGATTTTTAAAAAAAAGATCCAAGGAACTTTTTATATATACAGTCATTCTATTAGGACTGACTGCCTGACTTTCCTCCTCTCAAACATACCTTTTCCCTTTAAGGCTTCTCCCAATGTTCATTTTAGGTCACTTGGATAATACTGAGGACAGGGAAGAAATGCAGTGTTAACTCCTCAAGTTCCTAGACCTCTCTAATGCTGGTCCTGCCAACTGGTAAAGCTAATATGACTATAGAAGATTAGCTTTGATATTTATATCAAGACATATGTCAATGTACAGTTACTGAATCACCAAAGTTGTCTTAAATACCTTTTACACAACTTTCACAATATTGGTAACTTCTTAAAATTTTTGAAGCAATCTTTTTTTTTTTGAGAAACACAATACCCTGGACCCTTATTTTCTCCACTAGAACTGGGTCTGCATATAGTTCTTGATATAGAGATGTCCTACCCAAACCACACTACTCCTGATTATCTATTTTTCTTCTTACATAATGTAAAGAATTTTTCTTTCCACAGTAATTTTTAATAAAGACTATAGGCAAAAGTAATATAGAATTCTGCATATCAGACCACTTTCTATCACTAGTGAGAGCTGCAACAAGGGGATAATTTTGGATCCTATTCATTGACCTAAATCTGGTATGATTATTAGGATTGGAAGATGTGGTGAGGTATCTTATTTCTTGTAACAACAGCAGACAACTGTAGAGCATCTGATATACAAGTTTAAAACTTGTTAAGAATAGCTGTAGTATTTTGAATCTCCGTATCATATAGCCACTTGTGGGTGAAGTCATGTCCACTCAAGCCCTTGGAATGAGTGGAAAGCAATCCTCCTGCACCCCCTTTCTTTGGAATGCCAATATGTGCAATGTGTGCAGATTCAGTTTTCAAAAGCTCTAAACCCAAGCATTGACATAAGCATTTGAAAAGAGAAACTATCTTAGCAGCAAAGTAGTATCTAGTTTCTCATTTTTGGGTGAGGCACACATAGCATAAGTTCAGTGACATGTGAGAACTAATCATAGCTATTGTGCTGCCAGGGTGTCATGATTGCCAGCATGCTACATGTTCTGCAATAACAGGTGGTTGACATTAATGTCTTTGAGGAATGAAGGTATGACTTCAGTGGACTTGATAGTGATAATAGATGAGGGAAACCATGAATTACTAGTAACTGCATTAAAATGATATGTTTTTTCAAGTGTTGCACCTAAAACTGCAGATCTGAGCTACAGGTATGTGAGTTTTATTCCTAGTACTTTAGCTGTATCCAAATTTATCATTTATTAAGCCACTAGTTGCACTAACAGCCATAGAAACTGTCATCACTGTTTTGTTTTCAATAAATAAGTCAGACCATTTTGAGTGCCATGAAAATGTATGAACAAAATGCTTCCTAGATTGTCAAGTAGGTCATTCTCAATCTAAGTCAGAGGTACTAGTCTTCCCTGAACATACTCATCTTTGGTGTCCACCTGATCCATCTAATTCTCACCTGTGGCTCCAAGAAGCTGTAGGATGCACAGCAATCACATGTGTCTACCCCAGACATGTAAAGGCTTCCCCTGGTGGAATGGATGGATGAAAACATTTTGTTCCAATGGCCATGGAAGCAGAAGACACAGGTGCTGTAAGGCACTTAGTGCTTGGTTAGACATTGAAGACACCAAGGTCATCCTCTGAATCTTGAGTCATCATCAGTCATCTTGACTCTGTCTTGCTACTGGACATGTTTAGACAGGAAGTAAAAATGTAATTATGAAACGAATGTGAACCTTAAATTTTACCTTTTTTTGAGATGGTACTTGTAAAATGAAGTGTAGCAAAGAAAATAGTTCATAGTTCATCTTTTGATGAAATTATTTATGGTCATGAAAATTAAATAGAAAAGGCAATATAAACTACTAGAGAAATAATTAGTGTCAGTCAGAAAGACTCATACAGTCAAATTCTGCTTCTAGCATACTGGTCAAGTGACACTGAGCAAACTATTTTAACTTTTTAGGGTTTCAAACAACTACCTGTTATAGATCAGTTGCCTAGTCTCCTTGGATAGAAATTTCATCATCCAGAATTTTGTACATAAATAATATTCAAAGTATGATTCCGGGATTCTTGTCAATCCCTAAACTCTTTTGAAGGAACCAGGTGGTCAAAATTGTTTTCATAGTAATTCTAGAGGTATTACTTGCCTATTAATATACTCCTTATTTTTCCGACCTCATATCTTTGTGAGGTTGGATTTTCTTCATATATGTCAACCAGAACAGCCTATCATAGTAGGTTGAATTCAGAAGCATATTTGAGATTCCAGCTGCTTTGAATAAACTAGACAATTAAAAGGAATTGGACAAATATGTACATCAATACTACTTATTCATTCCTCATTTTTTGTTTTATTAAATTTAATTATTTTTAATAAAGATGTGCTATTTTTATCAACATGTTATGAATTTACTTTTATTTTTAATTAATGCATATTTTAAAATTTGCCACTTTTAACTTAATAGACAGAACCCACATAAAATCTCTTTGGAATGTTCAATAAATTTTAGGTGTATAAAGGGGTTCTGAGACTAAATGTTTGAGAATCTTTGCTCTTTGTCAATGAAATCACACATCTTGTCCTCCAAAACATAAGTAGAAGAGGATTTTTGTGTGATCAAAGCACTTTTCTGAAAGAAAGAAAGCAAAGATTCTGCAATTTGGTTGCCTTAGGAAACAAATTAACAACACTATAAGCAAGTATTTAATATTTTAAATTAAACTAATCTGGCCAAAATATGCCATTTTCTAAGTATATTACTGAGTAACACATCACAAAAGTATACAAACATCCCAACTGTTTATTATTTTCCATGGTACAACACTTCTTTTAGTAGGTCGAATAGAGTACAGATACTAGAACTTTAAGATTCAAATGAAATAATGAGATAAGCAGTCATATATGAGAGTCTAATTTCATTTGAAAATTACTTGCTATGAAATGCTTCTTTGGAGGCATGTGGATATTTTATTTTGGATCTATAAGGATATATGATCTATATGTATAAAAGACAGGAAGGTAGGAAGTGAAGAGAAATTTGTTCCTTGGTAAAATGATTGTCATAATTGTAGTTAATAATAATATATTGATAATAATAAAATAAAAAATAAATAGGATGGATTCTATGAAGACTCTGTGAGAAACTGGTAGATTATAGTGTATATTCTGGAAAGACTCTTTCTGTGATGGCTATAGAGAGGACAAAGAAGAGTTCCCTGACTATTACATCAGGTAAAATATCCTCATATTTGCTTATTCTTCATAAGAATGTGAAGGTTCTTAAGAGACTTTATTTAGAATTTGGAGTAAATTTAATAGTGAAATTATGTTCATTAGAGTGAAGAAAATCAACTATCATTATAATGAGAGTCTGAGTTGACTATGGCTTACACATGTACTAGCAAAAAAAAAATACACAAATAATTATTTGGCGTTGCTTTATTATTTATTTTATTTATAAATTGATTGTAGATGAGTAACTAGTGCTAACAATAAAGGTTTCTCTGGTTTATTTTCAAAGTACTATCTAAAAACCAGGGTAAGAATCCAAACCAACTAATATTATTTATGATAAAACAATATATGTATTAATTAATAAGAAACTATACATTCATGCTTCTGGGATGCTTTAGAGCATCACAAATAAAATTAATACAAGAACCAATCAATTGGCATTCTAAGAGGTATGCTATAAATCAGATTTGTCAGACCTCATAATAACTTGCTACCATGGATTTAAAGATTTAGAGTACATAGGGCCTTTCCTTCCTCTTTTCCCTACAGTTATTAACAACCTCTCCAAATTATAAACTATATACATCCTACATGTTCCAAAAGAATATAAACTACTTGATTGTAGGGGCCATTTCTTTTTCTATCTTTGTATCCTTAATACTTGACACATAGTAGGTACTTTAAAATGCTTATTGAATTAAATTAAGTCATTTACTTTTAAATTACAGAAATGGAATTTCAGTGATATTTAATGCTACATGATTAATTATGAAACTTTCTTAAGGGATATGGATCCTCGGAGCTACTTGAATGATGAAAAAAAGAAAGAAGGATACATAATTTGTAAACTGTGCTGCAGGGAAGTGAGTCCCAGAATAAATTATGACTTGACAGAGATAAATAAATAGCCTTTATTTCCAGCAGTAAAGGCAGTCTGGCATGGTAAATAGAATACATATGATTGGTTGGTGATTGTTGTTCTTCATGCTTGAAGAGGACCAAAATGATATCACTATGTCAGTCATGTTATAGTGTGTCTGACTGTGGTTGATCAAACTAGTAGGAGCTTGGAATGCTCTACCATAGGTTGGACACAAATAGTCCCTATGAATATTTGGGGTGGATTCTCTAAGTTTGTGTATCTTATATTCTTTATGAGTTAGTTCAATTCTGTTTTGCTCACAGAACACAGAACTTTCTTGGATGAGGTCACACCATCATGGGCAGTCCTGTGCCAGGTAGTATCCTGACCACAAAAAGGGATCCCTGGCAGCCACAGTGAGATAATTTGAGTTGTTAAAGAGATATGTTTGTACTCCTTGTTGTGTCTTCTCAGTGTATATGTATGTACATGTGTGCGTGAACTCATATACATACATACTTTTATATATACATATGTATATATACATACATATATACATATAAGTGTAAATATGTATGTATATGTATGCATGTTTTATATGTGTGTGCTATGTGTTTGTATACATATATATTTATATACACATATGTATACTGAAAAGAACAAAGGCCCCATATAAATGGGTCCCACACTGACATCAGATGGGAAGAGTCAGAGGTCTGCCCATTTCATTATTTTTTAATTGCTTTATTTTTTCTGGTTATACATGTATATGTGTGTGTGTGTGTGTGTGTGTGTGTTAATTTTATGTGTTGGGAGAGAAAAATCAGAACAAAAGAAAAAAAAACAGAAGAAAAAGAAAGTGAACATAGCATTGTTGATTTACATTCAGACTCCACAGTTCTCTCTCTAGATGCAGACATTTTCTATCCAAAATTTTTGGGATTGCCCCGGGGGTTCACTAAATTGCTGAAAAGAACCAAGTTTTTCATTGTTGATTATCACACAGTCTTGCTATTACTATGTACAATTCATTCCTGGTTCTGCTTATTTTACTTAGTTCACGTAAATCTTTCCAGGCCTTTCTAAAATCAGTTTGTTTATAATTTTTATAGAACAATAATATTTCATTACTTTAATATACCACAACTTGTTCAGCCATTCCCCAATTGATAGGCATCTACTCATTTTCTGATTTTTTTGCTACCACAAAAAGAGCTTCTACAAACATTATTGCACAAGTGAGTTTTTTCCCCTCATTTATGATGTTTAGGTTTTGTTTGTTTGTTTGTTTGTTTGTTTTTTTTGCAAGGCAATTAAGATTAAATGATTTGCCCAAGATCAGACAGCTAGTAAGTAGTTAGTATTAAGTGTCAGAGAATAGATTTGAACTCTGGTCCTCCTGACTCCAAGACCAGTGCTATCCACCATGCCATTTAGATACCCCCCCCATTTCATTATTGTTATCTCTCATTGGAATGGAAGAACCAAATAAAGGGACAAGTCCTTACTAGAGCCTTTTAAATTCACCCCAGTCAATCATAAAGCTTTTGCTTTAAAATTTTGACTTTTAAAACTTTTATCAACTAAGCTAATTGATACTATCTGATTACATTAAACTAGGATATCTCTCCAAAATTGCAGTTATATGGGGAACACATCAGATTAGAGACTTAAATATATGACTTTGGAGAAAAGACCCTCCAACCCCTCAGCAATACTTCCAGAACCTGGAAAATAGCTTTCTCACTCTGGAAGAATGAAGTATAAAATGAAAACTTTGCAAGAGGATTTGAAAAAGGTATATAACTCATTAAAAGATAGATTTGATAAAATTGAAAAAGAAAACAACTCCCAGAAAAACAGAATTTGTGAAACAGAAAAAAAATAACTCCTTAAAAAACAGAATTCCATGGAACAAAACAACTCATTTAAAAATTCAATTGGATAAATACAAAAAGAAGTAAGAAAAAGTAAATGAAGAAAATAATTCACTAAAATTTAGACCTGAACAAATGGCAATGAATGATTCAATGTGACAACAAGAATCAGTCAAGCAAAACCAAAAAAAATGGAAAAATAGAAAAAATTGTAAAATACCTAATTGGGAAAATAACTGACCTGGAAAATAGATCTAGGAGAGACAATCTAAGGATTATTGAACTCCCTAAAAACCATGATGAAAAAAAAAAAAGAGCCTAGATGCTATTTTTCAGGAAATCATCAAAGAGAACTGCTTAGATGTCATAGAATTATAAGGTAAAATAACCATTGAAAGAATTCATCAAACTTCCTGAAAGAGGCCTCAAAATTAAAACCCCAAGGAATAATGTGGCTAAATTTCAGAACTATCAGACCAAGAAAAAAATATTACAAGCAATCAGAAAAAAAATTCAAATACTGAGGAGCCACAATAAGGATTACTCAGGACCTAGCAGCTTCCCCTTTAAAGGATTAAAAGGTCTGGCATCTGATATTCCAAAAGGCAAAGAAATTTGGAATGCAGCCAAGAATAAATTACCCTACTAAACTGAGCTTTTTCTTTCAGGAAAAAAGATGGACATTCAATGAAACAGGTGAATTCCATTAATTTCTGATGAAAAGACTAGCGCTAAACAAAAAATTTGACCTCCAAATATAAAATTCAAGAGAAGCATAAAAAGATAAAAAGAAAAGAACTCTTGAGAACTATATTTCTGTTGAGTATACATAGATAATCTGATTTTACTATGATAATATAAAAAAGAAACAAGTTAGAAAGGGGATTGTACTGGGGGGGAAGGGGAAAGTGGAGGTAAAATGAGGGAAATTACATCTCAAGAAGAGGCAAAGAAAATCTATTATAATTGAGGGGAAGAAGGGAGGGTGATGAACATTGTGTGAATCTTATTCTCATCGTATTTGGCTCAAAGAAAGAATATTAGACATATTTGATTTCACTGAGAAACTTCTCTCACCATATAGAAAAGTGGGAGGAAAAAGGGTAAAAGGAAAGGGGTAGGTTAAATAGAAGGGAAAAAAGAAATAGTAGGGGAAATGCATAAGAAAGGGGGAGAGTCTTTCTAAAGGGGGAGAACTGCTTGAAGCAGGTAGTGCTCAAAAGTAAAATACTGGAAAAGGAAAGAGAAAAGTATAAATTGGGGTTAATAAGACGGCAGGAAAAACAGAATTAGTAGTGTCAACTGTAAGTGTGAATGGGGTGAACTCTCCCATAAAGCATAAGCAAATAGTAGGCTGGATTAAAAGGCAGAATCCTACAATAAATTGTTTACAAGAAATACATTTAAAGTAGAGTGATACATACAGAGAAAAGGTAAAAGGCTGGAGCAAAATCTATTATGCTTCAGGTGAAGTTAAAAAACAAAACAAAACAAAACAAAACAAGGATAGCCATCCTGATCTCAAATCAAACAAAAGCAAAAAATTAATCTAATTAAAAGAGATAAGGAAGGAAATTATATCTTGCTAAAGGATGCCATAGATAATGAAGAAATATCAATATTAAACATATATGCACCAAGTGGTATAGCATCTAAATTCCTAAAGGAGAAGTTAAGAGAGTTGCAAGAAGAAATAGTCAGCAAAATTATAATAGTGGGAGATCTTAACCTCTCTCAGAACTAGATTAAATCAAACCACAAAATAAATAAGAAAGAAGTTAAAGAGATAAAAAAGAACACTAGAAAAATTAGATATGATAGATCTTTGAAGAAAATTGAATGGAGACAGAAAGGAGTATACTTTCTTCTCTGCAGTTCATGGATCCTATACAAAAATTGACCATATATTAGGACATAAAGACCACAAAATCAAATGCAAAAAGGCAGAAATGATAAATGCATTTTTTTCAGATCACAATAAAAGGCCAGAGGAAAATAGATTAAAAAGTAACTGGAAACTAAATAATCTCATCCTAAAGAATGAATGAGTGAAACAGCAAGTCATAGACACAATCAATAATTTCACCCAAGAGAATGACAATAATGAGACAATATACCAAAATTTGTGGGATGCAGCAAAAACAGTAATAAGGAGACATTTTTTATCTCTAGATACTTACTTGCATAAAATAGAGAAAGAAAAGATAAATGAATTGGCCTTGCAACTAAAAAAGCTAGAAAAAGAACAAATTAACCCCTCCCTCAATCAAATACCAAACTTGAAACCAAGTAGGATGAAAACAGAGAAAGAAAATTTCAAGAGAATTAATGAAAAGAAAAGCAAATGAAGGTGGTCTAGCTGTACCAGATCTAAAACTATATTATAAAGTAATGCTTATCAAAACCATTTGGTACTGGCTAAGAAATACAACAGTTGATCAGTGGAATAGGTTAGGTTCACAGAACAAAATAGTCAATGACTATAGCAATCTAGTATTTGATAAATCCAAAGACCTCAACGTTTGGGATAAGAATTTAGTATTTGACAAAAACTGCTGGGAAAATTGGAAACTAGAATGTCAGAAACTAGGCATTGACCCACACCTGACATCACATACCAAGATAAGGTCAAAATGGGTTCATGATCTAGATATAAAGAATGATAGTTTGCCTCTCAGATCTGTAGAGGAGCTTTATAACTAGATCTGATCTGTGACCACAGAAGAACTACAGATCATTATTGATCACAAAATAGATAATTTTGATTATATTAAGTTAAAAAGTTTCTGTACAAATAACACTAATGCAGACAAGATTAGAAGGGAAGCAATAAACTGGTAAAACATCTTTACATTCAAAGATTCTGATAAAGGCTTCATTTCTAAAATATATAGAGAATAGACTCAAATTTATAAGAAATCAAGCCATTTCCCAATTGATAAATGGTCAAAGGATATGAACAATTTTCAGATGAAGAAATTGAAACTATTTCTAGTCATATGAAAAGGTGCTCCAAATCACTATTGATCAGAAAAATGCAAATTAAGACAACTCTGAGTTACTACTATATACCTCTCAGATTGGCTAAGATAACAGGAAAAGATAATGACGAATGTTGGAGGAATGTTGAAAATCTGGGACACCGATACATTGTTGGTGGAACTGTGAATGAATCCAACTATTTTGAAAAGCACTGGACAGTGCTCAAAAAATTATCAAACTGTTCATATCCTTTAATCCAGCAGTGTTTCTACGGGATTATATCTCAAAGATATCTCAAAGGGACCCACATGTGCGAAAATGTTTGTGGCAGCCCTTTTTGTAGTGGCAAGAAACTAATTGAATGGATGCCAATCAATGGGAGAATAGCTGAATAAATTATGGTATATGAGTATTATGGAATATTATTGTTCTATAAGAAATGATCAGCATGACGATTTCAGAGAGGCCTAGAGAGACTTACATGAACTAATGCTAAGTGAAATGAGCAGAATCAGGAGATCATTATACATGGCAATAAGAAGACTATACAACAATCATTTCTGATAAATGTGGCTCTCTTCAACAATGTGATGATCCAATCCAGTCCACTTGTTCAGTGATGAAAAAAACATCTACACCCAGAGAGAGAGCCATGGGAACTGAGTGTGGACCACAACATAGCATTCTCATTCTCTCTGTTGTTTGCTTGCATTCTGATTTCCTCTTTCAGTTTTTTCTTCCCTTTTGATCTGATTTTTCTTGTGCAGTAAGATAACGCTATAAATATGTATAGATATATTGGGTTTAACATATATTTTAACATATTTAACATGTATTGGACTACCTGCTAACTAGGGGAAGGGATGGGGGTAAGGAGGGGAAATTTTGAACAAAAGGTTTTGCAAGGGCCAATGTTGAAAAATTATTCATTAATATGTTTTGTAAATAAAAAGCTTTAATTAAATTTTTTTAAAAAAAAGAATAGGCATAGATGAATTGTGTTCAGCATTGTGTAAGGAATACTTGTTTGGTGATCCATTGAAATACGAAACCATGCAGTGTTCAGTAATTCCCATGGTAACTGAATTGTTTACCACTGTTGGCTTTTTACATTCTCTGACCAACATGAAACCACATCTCATCTGTGAACACCTTTAGTCTAAATTTATCAGGTAAGCTTGAAAAAAAGAGGTATAGATTGTATCTACTTACAGAGCTAAAAATGGCCACCAGGAGGCAGATATATATTGCTTAATATTATCAATAGTTGTAGAAATAGAATCATTTAATTTTACATATATATGAACCTCTGAAATTATCTAGTGCAAATCCTGTCTTTTGCAAATAATAAAACCAAAGCCTGGACTAGTTATAAAGCTAGCCTTAGATTATATAAATTATGTATTTTGTGATATGTGAAAGATTTCATTATTTTTAAGTTGGCACAGGGGTGGCTAGATGGCATAGTGAATAGAGCATCAGATCTGGAATCAGGAAAATCTAAGTTTAAATTTTACTTCAGACACTTATTAACTGTGTGAATCTGGGCAAGGATCACTTAACCATTTAGCAAAACAAGTCACTTAACCCCTGTTTGCCTCAGTTCTTCCCTTATCTATAAGTTAACTGGAGAAGAAAATGACAAACCACTCTGTTATCTTTGCCAAGAAAATCCTAAATGGGGTTATGAGAAGTGAACATTACTGAACAACAACAAAATGACTTGCATTTCACAGATGAATGAGACATTTTTACAGTTTTTAATAAGGATTTTATTTTACTAGAGGGCAAATGACATTAAAACTTTCACTAAACAAAATTCTCAATGAAGAATTTTGGCTGACAATATCTTTTTAGTTGAAGTTAAGCAGAAAACTGTTTTCTATTTCAATTTTTGTTACTAAAACTCTTTCTAAAGTATGTCAGTAAGGCACTTCTCCCTGCTTTAATGAGTAGGGTATGCTAACTTTAAGATTTCTCTGATGATCCAAGACTTATGTCTGCCTTGGGTTCATCATTCTAAACATCGTTTAGGTTTGATCAGTTCTATAGATACAAAAAGAATATGAGATTGGGTTGAATGTGGAGTAACACAAAGATGTGCTTCCCATTTCTTTTTTTCCCATTGAATTCTTTTCAACTTGTTTTGCTGTGATTTGCTTATTTCCCTTTTAAGTGAATTGAAAAGCAAAAAACTCAAATATTGAGAGTCATATTCAGCTGTATTTTAGTTAATCCAGATGTTGCTATAAGTAGTTTGGAGGTAATTATTCAGAAGGAAAAGTTCTCTTTTGTTTTTTCTTCATGCTCTGTTATTTCAGCAAGTATATGTTTAATTGTTGATATTTGTTGATTCAAAAAAAAAAAAAGATATATCCAGCAAAGCCTGAAAAATGTTTCTTCAGTTTTATTTAGCAACAATGTCATTAATCTTTGTTAAGCATATCTCCACCAGTGAAACTACTGCAATACTGATTTAGCTGAATGATACTATAGGCCCCCTGCATAATTTTGCTCAATGCCCCCCTCTGTAGCTCTCCTCAGAACAACTTAAGTCCCCCTTTGAACCTTTGTTCCTCATTCCTCATTGAAGTTATACTTCAATAATTCTCCATATTTGGTGAAAATGTTGCTTCCTAAAAATTATGCACTTACTGCAAATAGCTACATAAACACACACACACACACACACACACACACACACACACACACACACTACACATTATACACTTTCCACTGAAAGATGTGTGGGTTGCAACTTTGTCATTATAATGTGAATATTGTGAAAGAGTTCTCCCATTACATGAAGGGCAGAAGATATGCTTTAGGGGATTTCTTGTTTCTTTCTCATTACTCTGATACATATAATCAATCACTATTGACTCTCATTGCAATAACACAGTAATTGCAATAACAAGGATCAAAAAATGATGAGGTTTATTTATAGACAGAGTTTGGCACAGAGTTTTTAATGAATTTGCCCTCCCCCAGAAAGTCATCTGATGGAGATTGCAGGAACATAAATATAGAGCTACAAAAGACATTCTTAATTACTGTACCTAGTTCACCACCACTACCACCATTGCCATTTTATAAATGAAAAAAAAATGAGACCCAGAAAGACTAATTGACTTTTCTAATGTCACATAAGCAGTGAACACTCTTTCCTGCCACAAATACTATTCATTGATTTTTAGTTGTGACCTGGGTAAGGATCCTGGGTGATGTTACCTGTAATGCAGTTTTTCAGCAATGCAGCTTTTAAAAAAATAATATGTTATTTTTCCAAATATGCAAAGAAAATTTACAACATTCATTTTTGTAGAACTTTGTGTTCTAATTTTTTTCTCCCTCCCTCCATTACCTCTCTCCTCCCCAAGACAGCAAGCAATCTAATATAGGTTAAATATAAACAGTCCTTTTTAAACATATTTCCATATTTGTTATGTTGTGCAAGAAAAATCAGACCAAGGGGAAAAAAACAAACTAACAAGAAAGTGAAAACACCATGCTTTGATCCACAGTCTCCACAGTTTTCTCTCTGGATGTGATTTGTGTTTTCCACCCCAAGTCTAATGGAATTATCAAGAATCACCACATTGTTGAGAAGAGCCAAATTCATCACATAATCTTGTTGTTACTATGTACAGTGTTCTTTTGGCTCTGCTCACTTCACTCAGCATCAGTTTTCAGGCTTTTCTGAAATCAGCCTGCTCGTCATTTCTTATAAAACAATAATATTCCATAACCTTAATGTATCATAGCTTATTCAGCCATCGGCCAAATGATGGTCATCCATTCAATTTCCAGTTCTTTACCACTTTAAAAACAGCTGTTACAAACATTTTTGCACATATGAGTCCTTTGTCCTTTTACATTATTTCCTTGGGATGCAGAGCCAGTATGAGACTTCAGAAACACATCTTATTTAGATTCTTGCAAGCCTTGGAAGTGGAGCTTTTTATTGGTGCAATAAAGTTCTGATCTTCCTTCAGCCCTCCACACTTCTTAACAAGTATAAGCCTGTTACTTTCCTCCACAACTCTCAATCAGTGGGATTCAAGTATTAAGGTATCATTTCTTAGGCAAATATCTTATCGGAGATAAGAGATATTCTGAGTTCCTTTGCCTTATTTGGATTTACCTGAATCTGCATTCATCTTTAATTCAAGGCCAGAAAAGAAACCCCACTATGGATATCCCCTGTGCTAAAAATTCTTCACAAGGCTCTAACTTTAGATGAGCTTGCCTAGATGTCAGGAGAACACTTTCTTTTTCATTTCATATCTGTAGTCAGTAGCAGGTGGGGTCAGTAAACTTCACCATCTGGCATCTCTTCTCCCCCAGGTCCTGGGTGGTGTATTTTCTAGTTATTCTCACCATCACTCAGGATCAAGAGATCAGAAGAACTCTTACTTTCTACTTTCATTGTTCCTGGGTCCCACTGGGTTGGGTAGTCTAATGATAATAATTAAATTAAATCACTACAATTTTTTTTTAATTACAGAGATAATAAAATCATAGATTTTAGAGCCAGAAGGGACTTCAAGGCCATTGAATACAACTCACTTTACAGATGGAAAAGAGACAAGATGGTTAAGAAATTTGCTCACGATTAAAAAGTTAATAAGTGTCTGAGGAAGGATTCAAATTCAGATTTCTCTAATTTCAAGTCCAGAACTCTATACATATTGATTTTAAAAACCATGTTTTATATTGTTGTTCAGTCATTTCAGTTATGTCCAACTCTTTGTGATGCCATTTGGAATTGGAATTGGCAAAACCCCCCACAAAAAAAAAATTGAAGGGGTTTGATATTTTCCTTCTCCTGCTCATTTTACATAGGAACAAACTGAGGCAAACATGGTTAAATGACTTGCTCAGAGTCTCACAAAGCTACTAAGTGTCTGAACCCAGATTTAAACTCAGGAAAGTCTATCTAAATTCAGTCAGAACTAATACTTCAATTCCTGTTATAGTTTCAAGATTGCTATAAAGACCTATTTTAGATTTAATGGTGAAAATCTTGATTTCAGGAACATCTGTCATTTATAATATTGTGCTGATATTAGTGTGTTCAATTTTATTTAATATTGTGTTTTTGTGCAAATTTTATATAGGACTTATGAAATGGTCAAGCTTGGTGTAGAATTTTGGACATGATTATAGTTTATAGTTATGCCTGTATAGCATGAACACCCAACAGCAAGTGCATTCTATGATAACAAATCAGTCAGGAACTATAAATCAAATAGCAAAGCTTTTAAATAAGAGAAAATAGGGCAAATAATGATATGGAATAAGAATTGAACTTATGATTTCATTGGTATAAGGAACATCCAAAAAAGAAAATTCCTTCTAACAGTGCAGGTCAGAATGTCTGTGAAATTTATATTCTTTAATCCAGAGAAACTGGCCTTCTTCTACCTGTTTTACTCCATCTCTCCAAGCTCCAAGTTCCATTTTCTCTTGGTTGTCCCACAGGTCTGAAACAGTCTTCTTTCTTCAACTCCATTTGCAGACTTTTCTGGCTTCCTTTAAATCTGATATAAAATTTCATCTTCTACATGTGGGAGAGAAACTAGGCTTAAGTTTTCATAAAACAGTTAAAATTCAATTCCTCAAAAACCATGAAGACAATGAGAAATACTGAAAAGCTAAGTTTCCACAGAATTTTGTAAGCCTCAAGGTAATGTAAGATAATAAGTATCTCTGACCAATGAGCTTTCAGGAGAAGTGACTCACTTGGCTTTAAACTTTGGATAAAGATATCTAAACATTCTTAAATGAATGAACATACAATGATGAAATAGAGTATATTAGAGGTTTCATGAGCTTTGAAAGTGGAAATGCCCTTCAATTAGGGAATGGCTCAATGAACTGTGGTGTGTGTTTGTGATTGAAAATTTTTGTTCTCTGGAAGTGAACAGGATGCTCTCAGGGGAAAAAAAATCCTGGGAAGTCCTCCATGAACAAAGTGAAATATACTGTATGCAAAGTAATAGTAATGTTCTGAGATGACCACCTGCAAATGACTTTGTTATTCTCAGTAGTACAATCATCCATAGCTACTTTTAAAAATTGACTTTTATGGAAATGTTTTATATAACTTCACAAAATCCCATGTGAATGCAGATAAAGGAGAGAAATTAGAACTAAAATATGTTAAAAAATAAATGTAAAAAAGTGTAACTGGGGAAGAAATTAAATGAATGAATGAGTAAAAATAAATAAAGAACTTTGAGGAGAAAACTAAATAACATCTCTTTGAGGGAATCCAACCTACTACTATAAATGGGAATTGGGAGGGGATGCTCTCATAAAAACAGGCCATGGTGTATACTTTTTTTGAGATAGATATATATTCAGGCATTGTTTTCCAGGTAAAAAAGTCCATTCAGGGATACTTTGGGACATACAATAATATGGGGATACTTCTAGACTGTTTCTTCACATCCAGTTAAATTCCAAAGCTGAGAAGTCCAGTTCTAGTATGGCTTCAGTTTGGAGGAATTCTAGTTGACAATGGTGGTTTAGATTCCTAAAAAGGTTCGTGCTGATCTAGAGTTTCTAGAATCTAAATAGTTTCCTAAGGACAGTGTGAAGTCAGAGTTCCAGTAGGGTGTACCAGCATTAAACTATGAGGAAAAACATATGCAGACCTCTGGGTTTGGCTTTTCTGGTAGGACAAAACCCAACCCAAATTGTTAAGACGTTTCTAAGTTCCCTAGGAGAAAGGTTTCGAGGCAATACAGTTGATATTCTATAAAATTTCCATTCTGTACCCCAACTCCATTAGCCTTTTTGTAGTTATAACTCTGAGTGAACCAAAGAATAATAATAATAATAATAATACATATTCTGCATTGATATAATTTAGGCATGGTCATTTAGATGTTTTATTGCTTTTGTCTATATTTTCTTCCTTTTTCTGATTTTTTCCTTCCTTCCTTTCTTCCTTCCTTCCTTCCTTCTTTCCTTCCTAGAATTTCTTTAAAATCATAAAATGAAATACATTAAATTACAAAGAAAACCAATCCCTATTGAAATATAGTTTTCTCTGTCTGTCTCTGCCCCCCCCCCTCTCTCTCTCTCTCTCTCTCTCTCTCTCTCTCTCTCTCTCTCTCTCTCTCTCTCTCTCTCTCTCTCTCTTTCTCTCTCTCTCTCTCTCCAGGGACCTGAGGTTAAGAACCTTTGTTCTAGTCCCTCAGTCTAAAAAGCTTTGCAGAATTAGCTCTGGGAGAGTCTTTTATAGTGAGTTTCTTTAGGTCAAAATTGTTTCCATGGAAACAATTTGGTGCAATGTTACCAAACTGCATTTTGATTTCAGGCTCATCTATAAAGACACAAAAGCTCTCAAAAATAAAATCTTTTCAAATAATATCTTTTTAAACAATTAAATGAGGATAAGTATAAACCAAAGAACATACAAAGTAACTATTAAATATTTGTTATAATGGTGATTATTACAGCAATAATAATGATTGAACATTTAGCACTATGCTAATCAAAAAGTTATTCAATACACTTTTATTAAACACCTATTGTATATAAGACAAAGTGCTGAATGCTCAGGATATAAAAGCAAGAAGGAAAGATCATGCCCTTAAAAATTTTATAGTTTAATGGGGGAGGGTAACTTGTAGATATAATCTTATTTTTTAAAATGCAAAGAAGATATATAATATCATAACTTAGATTGGACTCAAATTATGTGAACGTGAAATTGGTTGACTGCCCATACACAAGTATTCATTAATAGTTTGATGACAACTCAGAAAGAGGTTTGCCATGGAGTGGACTGGAGATCTTTATATAAGACCCAAATTTATTTTTTTAAACAATTTTAGCTATGACTTGGGAAAAAAAAAAACACTAAATGAGATACTTCTCAGATTTCCAGATGATACAAAGCTAGGACAGAAAACTAACACATTGATTTTCAGGATCCAAAAAATCTCAACAGAGAGAATAACATATAGAACATATTTCCTATAGTATTTTCTTAATTCTGCAGGGTTAACTGAGAATACCAAAAAACTCAAATAGGTGCTCAACCCAGGGATAGAACTTAAAGCAAAATACTTAAAGAAGTATAGCAGGTAGCATGAGATAACAAAAAGGACTTGGAATCAGAAAACTTGCTTTCAAGTCTTGAATTTGCTCCTTACTCATGATGTACCCTTAACTAAGTATTCCTGTCAATTTAACTTGTCTCACATTTCCACTAAAAATATTAAGTCAAGAACTAATTTACATCTTCCCTCCAGGACATCATCTGCAAAATGAGAATGGTCAAATGTCTTTAAAATCTCTTTAGAACTTCAATTCCTATAACTGGTTTTATTTTGCTTTTCCTTTCTGACCTTATACTACATTCTCTGAATTCATCTCTAGCATGTTTTAAGGTTCCCTCTTCCCAGACCTATCCTCAATTCTCTTTAAATAAATATCATCTATCTTAGACACCTTTTAACTTTCGTAGTATGTAAAATAACAGCATACTTTAACAAATTTATCTAAGCCAGGAGAGTATTCTTTGAAGTTACATAACTATGCCCTGTATCTTTCCAGGTAATGTTTGTATTTTAACAGTGTTTCCACGGAGACAATATTCATGATCTTGTCTGACTAGATTAAAGATGGTGGAACTTTAGATGGGAGATAAAGGCTATATAGATAGCATGATGACGGGAATTACTGGGGTGTAGTTGGCAGGTAAGAACTCATAACACCTACATAGAGGGCTGACTCCATATCTGCTTTTTCTTCTCCATCTTCATTACCTCTATTATTATTCAGGTCTTCATTTCCTCTCACTTGAATTATGGCTATGGTCCATGTTTAGTATCTCTTCACTTGAATCCATCCCACATTATGATAGCAGATTAATTAGCCTGATATACAATGTAACTTGTTAAAACATGTTCGTTGGCTTTCTGCAGCTGTCCATTAAAATATTACATACTCAAGGCCTGATCTATTTTTGTAGATTTATCTTTTTCTATTTTCTGGACTATTTTATGCTTCAATCAAACAGGACTAGTCCCCTTTCCCTGAATATAGATCTTGCTTTCTTGGTTCCAAACTTATTCTAACACTTTGGAAACCCATTTCCTTCACCATTTCTTGAAATCCTATCCCTATATTCAGGTCAGCCTCAAATGGTGCTCCTCCAAACCAGTCTAAGCTGTCTGAGATATCCCCCTCCTTCCATGTTATTTACTAGTCTGCTTTTATTTAGAGAGTTAAAAGGGGGGACTTCCCTGATCACTTTGAAGATCTTACAGGAGGATGAGTCTTTGGAACCCTGATTGTATGTCACTATTTGGAGATCATCTGATTGGGCTGATTGATTAGGGGGCTGAACTGTTTTTTTGTTTTTTTGTGTTTTTTTTTTTTCAATTAATTAATTAATTAATTAATTTTTAAATTTTTTTTTAATTCATTTTTCCAAATTATCCCCTCCCTCCCTCCACTCCCTCCCCCCGATGGCAGGTAATCCCATACATTTTACATGTGTTACAATATAACCTAGATACAATATATGTGTGTAAATACCATTTTCTTGTTGCACATTAATTATTAGCTTCCGAAGGTATAAGTAACCTGGGTACATAGACAGTAGTGCTAACAATTTACATTCGCTTCCCAGTGTTCCTTCTCTGGGTATGGTTATTTCTGTCCATCATTGATCAACTGGAAGTGAGTTGGCTCTTCTTTATGTTGAAGATTTCCACTTCCATCAGAATACATCCTCATACAGTATTGTTGTTGAAGTGTATAGTGATCTTCTGGTTCTGCTCATTTCACTCAGCAACAGTTGATTTAAGTCTCTCCAAGCCTCTCTGTATTCCTCCTGCTGGTCATTTCTTACAGAGCAATAATATTCCATAACCTTCATATACCACCATTTACCCAACCATTCTCCAACTGATGGACATCCATTCAACTTCCAGTTTCTAGCTACTACAAAAAGAGCTGCCACAAACATTTTGGCACATACAGGTCCCTTTCCCCTCCTCAGTATTTCTTTGGGATATAATCCCAATAACAGCAATGCTGGGTCAAAGGGTATGCACAGTTTGATAACTTTTTGGGCATAGTTCCAAATTGCTCTCCAGAATGGCTGGATTCTTTCACAACTCCACCAACAATGTATCAGTGTCCCAGTTTTCCCACATCCCCTCCAACATTCATCATTATTTGTTCCTGTCATCTTAGCCAATCTGACAGGTGTGTAGTGGTATCTCAGAGTTGTCTTAATTTGCATTTCTCTGATCAGAAGTGATTTGGAACACTTTCATATGAGTGGAAATAGTTTCAATTTCATCATCTGAGAATTGTCTGTTCATATCCCTTGACCATTTATCAATTGGAGAATGGTTTGGTTTCCTATAAATCAGGGTCAGTTCTCTATATATTTTGGAAATGAGACTTTTGTCAGAACCTTTCCTTTTAAAAATATTTTCCCAATTTGTTACTTCCCTTCTAATCTTGTTTGCATTAGTATTATTTGTACAGAAACTTTTTAGTTTGATGTAATCAAAATCTTCTATTTTGTGATCAATAATGATCTCTAGTTTTCCTCTGGTCATAAATCCCTCCCTCCTCTACAGGTCTGAGAGGTAGACTATCCTCTGTTCCTCTAATCTATTTATTATCTCACTCTTTATGCCTAAATCATGGACCCATTTTGATCTTATCTTGGTATATGGTGTTAAGTGTGGGTCCATATCTAATTTCTGCCATACTAATTTCCAGTTTTCCCAACAGTTTTTTCCAAATAATGAATTTTTATCCCTAATGTTGGTATCTTTGGGTTTGTCAAAGATTAGGTTGCTATAGATGTACCCTTTTTTGTCCTTTGTATCTAATCTGTTCCACTGATCTACCGGTCTATTTCTTAGCCAGTACCAAATGGTTTTGGTGACTGCTGCTATATAATATAGCTTTAGATCAGGTACACTTAGACCACCTTCCTCTGAGTTTTTTTTCATTAGTTCCCTTGCAATTCTCGACCTTTTATTCTTCCATATGAATTTTGTTGTTATTTTTTCTAGATCATTAAAATAGTTTCTTGGGAGTCTGATTGGTATAGCACTAAATAAATAGATTAGTTTGGGGAGTATTGTCATCTTTATTATATTCGCTCGGCCTATCCACGAACACTGAATGTCTTTCCAATTATTTAAATCTGACTTTATTTTTGTGGCAAGTGTTTTGTAATTTTGCTCATATAATTCCTGACTATTCTTTGGTAGATGGATTCCCAAATACTTTATACTCTCAACATTTGTTTGGAATGGAATTTCTCTTTGTATCTCTTGCTGTTGCATTTTGTTGGTGATATATAAGAATGCCGAGGATTTATGTGGATTTATTTTGTATCTTGCCACTTTGCTGAAATTTTGAATTATTTCTAATAGCTTTTTAGCAGAGTCTTTGGGGTTCTCTAAGTATACCATCATGTCATCTGCAAAGAGTGATAGTTTGATTTCCTCATTTCCTACTCTAATTCCTTGAATCTCTTTCTCGGCTCTTATTGCCGAGGCTAGAGTTTCTAGTACTATATTGAATAGTAATGGTGATAGTGGGCAACCTTGTTTCACTCCTGATCTTACTGGGAAAGGTTGCAGTTTATTTCTATTGCATATTATGCTTACTGAAGGTCTTAAATATATGCTCCTGATTATTCTAAGGAATAATCCATTTATTCCTATACTCTCAAGAGATTTTAGTAGGAATGGATGTTGGATTTTGTCAAATGCTTTTTCTGCATCTATTGAGATGATCATATGGTTTTTATTAATTTGATTATTAATATGGTCAATTGTACTAATAGTTTTCCTAATATTAAACCAGCCCTGCATTCCTGGTATGAATCCTACTTGATCATAGTGTATTATCCTGGGGATGATTTTCTGAAGTCTTTTTGCTAATATCTTATTTAAGATTTTAGCATCAATATTCATTAAGGAAATTGGTCTATAATTTTCTTTCTCAGTTTTTGATTGACCTGGTTTAGGGATCAGTACCATGTCTGTGTCATAAAAGGAGTTTGGTAGGACTCCTTCATCCCCTATTTTTTCAAATAGTTTATATAGCATTGGGGCTAATTGTTCTTTAAATGTTTGGTAGAATTCACATGTAAATCCATCTGGTCCAGGGGATTTTTTCCTGAGGAGTTGATTAATAGCTTGTTCTATTTCTTTTTCTGAAATGGGACTATTTAAGCAATTTATTTCCTCCTCTGTTAATCTAGGAAGCCTATATTTTTGGAGGAAGTCATCCATTTCACTTAAGTTATCAAATTTATTGGCATAAAGTTGGGCAAAGTAACTCATTATTTCTATAATTTCCTCTTCATTGGTGGAAAGATCCCCCTTTTCATTTGTAAGACTAACAATTTGATTTTCCTCTTTCTTTTTTCTTTTTTTTTTTTTTTTTTTAATTTTTTTTTTTTTTTTTTTAATTTTTAGGCTGGGGTTAAGTGACTTGCCCAGGGTCACACAGCTAGGAAGTGTTAAGTGTCTGAGACCAGATTTGAACTCGGGTCCTCCTGAATTCAAGGCTGGTGCTCTATCCACTGCGCCACCTAGCTGCCCCTCTCTTTCTTTTTTCTGATCAGATTTACCAAAGGTTTATCTATTTTATTGGCTTTTTCATAAAAACCAACTCTTGATTTTATTTATTAATTCAATAGTTTTTTTACTTTCAATATTATTGATTTCTCCTTTTAATTTTTGTATTTCAAGTTTAATTTTTGGTTGGGGGTTGTTAATTTGGTCTTTTTCTAGCCTTTTAAGTTGCAAGGCCAATTCGTTAATCTTCTCTTTCTCTATTTTCTTCAAATAAGCCTCTAAAGATATAAAATTTCCCCTTATTACGGCTTTAGCTGCATCCCACAGATTTTGGTATGATGTCTCATCATTGTCATTATCTTGGGTGAAATTATTAATTGTTTCTATAATTTGCTCTTTCACCCAGTCATTCTTTAAGATGAGATTATTCAGTTTCCAATTACTTTTTGGTCTATTTATCCCTAACTTTTTACTGAATGTAGCTTTTATTGCATTGTGGTCTGAGAAGAAGGCATTTATTATTTCTGCCTTCCTACATTTAATTTTGAGATCTTTATGTCCTAATATATGGTCAATTTTTGTATAGGATCCATGAACTGCTGAGAAGAAAGTATATTCCTTTCTATTGCCATTCAGTTTTCTCCAAAGGTCTATTATACCTAGTTTTTCTAATATTCTATTTACGGGGCTGAATTGTTTTGCTCAGACGATGTAGACTGGAGCCACCTCTTTGTGCTGGCCTATTAAAACGGAAGTGAGTGCAAAAATAGTTGGTCTTTTTTGCTTTTTGCTCTTTGCTCCTTTCTTACTACAGGTCAGGGAACAGAAGACTTTGCGTTGGTTTTGGTCCTCCTGAAGAACTTCCATATTGTTATTAGCTCTAGCTCTTTCCCCATTCTAAGAACTCTTAAGAACTAAGCCAAATTTGCACCAGGTCACAGGGATCACAAATGCAATTCTGGAAGGAGATAGAAGCATACAGGATAGTAATGTGGAATATCCAGTTTCTACTCCCTGAGTCCCTGTAATCTGAAAGACTGAATCCAATTAGAAAGAGTGTGACAGAGGCATGTAGTAGGAGAGTGGACACCCCAAAAGAGTAGAAATTCAGGATGAAGGTGGTTACTAAACTCCAACCTTCTATTAAAAAAGTGGTAATTCTTGGGCAATGCCAGTCTTTGGGAGAACAGGATTATACTTATAGTTCTTACAAGTAGAGGAACAAAATGGAATTAAAACCATGAATGCTACAGAGGGAAAAAAAATCCCAAACTCCACCACCTTTTGCTTAGTTATTTAGATAGTACAGGTCTGATAAAAAGGTTTTTTTTTTCCCTTTTCTAGCAAACCCAAGCATGCTTTCCTTCATGGCTTTCACTTCAGTGAATTCAGGTTTGCAGTTAGCATTATGAGGCCTTTAAAAGGATTTAAAAGTTTAAAATAGTATACAGCCTAGTTAACTATATGGGCTTTTCCAGTTTTGAAAAGCAGAACTCTTATCAGAATGTTGTGAGACTGCCTCCCTAATAACTGTTAATTATTAATAATAATATTAATAATAATAAATACGCTAATTTTCCTTCCAAAGAAAATTTGAATCACAGGTTGGTATTCTGAGGGGGTGCACGGGACCCTGAGAGAGCTGTTATTCATCACAGGACATGAAGTGTACCAACTATTCATAGATTGTGAATCCTACATTTGTTACTTATGTGAAATAAAGATTTTCCTGCATCTAGTATTCATTATTGTCATGTTTATATGGGGATTGAGGACCCTTTTACCCATATCCGTGGAGATTATGACATGAACTATGTTAGAACTATATTTGCAAATGTCCCAGAGGGAGTTGTGGTTGGTGAGAAAGTATTTCTCTCTAAAATCCTGTCCCTCTTTAGGACTTCCGGGAGGCCGAGTTGCATGGAATAATGATGGATCCAGGAGTTCCAGTCGCCAAACCTGGGTGGATTAGTAAAATGTGGTGGGATGAACTAAAACCAGAGGGTGCTCTCTCTTACAGTACTGCAGATTCACTTTTCATAATGATATCCGTAAGATCATCTCATCTGAGGCTTTGGCAATATACCTGGCTGAATCTCTTCCTTGCTCTTCTTCCTTAATCTTCTTGGGAGTTGGCTCCAGCCCCAATTGTGGAATGGGAGTAGTTGCTATCTTTGTAGCCTCCTTTTGCATGTCTCTCCTCCCTTGCTTTTCCCCTTGTTTCAAATTAAGAGGTGTGTGTGTGTGTGTGTGTGTGTGTGTGTGTGAGAGAGAGAGAGAGAGAGAGAGAGAGAGAGACAGAGAGAGAGAGAGAGAGACAGAGACAGAGACACAGAGAGACAGAGACAGAGAGAGAGAGAGAGAGAGAGAGAGAGAAAAGGAGGGAGAGAGACAGAGACAGAAATAGAACATTCTACATTCTCAATGAATTACTTTCAGAATCAGATAGTAGGCCTAACTAAAAAAAAAAAAAAAAAAGGGGGGGGGAGCTTAGGTGGTGCAGGGGATAGAGCACTAGTCGTGAAGTCATAAGGACCCGAGTTCAAATTTGGTCTCAGACACTTAACCCTTCCTAGCTGTGTGACCCTGGCAAGTCACTTAACCCCAATTGCCTCAGCAAAAAAAACCCCAAACAAACAAATAAAAAAAGAGCTTAAGCCTTCCCTTACATTTTAATACTACAGTACTAGCTTCTCATGATCCCTTTCTCTTTTTCAACTTTGACACCCAGACTTTTACCCTTAAGAGTTGATTCATTTAGGGGGAAGAAAAGATCCTCAGGCTGCTGGCCTTCTAGTGATAAACCTCTGTCAACTTTGAGAGAATGAAATTGAAAACAGATACTAGGTTTCTTCCATCTTGGTAAGACCAGTCCTGCCAGTGTTTATATTTTACTAGCAGAGAAATCAACCTTTCCACCCCTCACCTTCTGGCCAGGATAACCTTTATGTCACAAGAAGACACCAGAGGAAAATTTTAGCGGAAAAAATGAGGATACAACATAACAAAAATCAATGATAAAAGACACCCTATTCAAGGAATGATGGATAAGAGTGAATCATTGTTGTTAATGCATAAAAATGCACTCTAATTGAAGTCACCTAGTAACCAGCCTAGCCCTACCATTCTAGAAATAAAGCTGATGCAAAACAAAATAGCTTTTAGTGTTTTTCTACATGTCCAGTGTTATGGCTTTCATGATGGTAGTAGAGGATTTAATTAATCCTCTGCCTATATTCAGCAAGTTACCATTCCAAAGACAAAACTGGTAAAATAGTATGGGTGATGATTTTTGGCCCAGCTCAATTTTTGGGAGATTCTGAAGGACAGTGTGGGAGAGAAGAGGTAGTAGACTACTAACTATACTAAAGGTCTGCAGAGATATTGTGCTGACTTCATTGTTGTATGCTTGTGAAACCTGGACAGTACACCAGCTTCCAGAAAACGGAATTGTTTCCATTTGAATTGCCTTAGGAAGATTCTGAAGATCATTTGGAAGTATCAATACTGAGTCCTTTCTTAAACTAAATTGCCAAGCATTCAAACTCTACTGCAGAGAGCACAATTCTAAGGGGTTGGCCACATTGTTGGAATGCCAAACATGTTTGCTAAAAAGCTATTTTACAGAGAAGTCATATGAGGCAACAGTCTCATTTAGAGGTCAGAAGTGATACAAGGACGCTCTCAAGTCTCTCTAAAATTGACTGCATGACATGGAAAACACTTGCATAGGACAGGAGTCATACCCAACATGGCATGAATGAAAAGAAGGTATATTATACTCTATTGAAAAAGAACTGCAGTAGCAAAAAGACAAGTGAGATGCACAAATTTAGAAACATCTCTACTTCAAATGTTCTCATGGACTATTTGTGCCTGACCTGTGGTAGAGTCTCTGAACACTCTGTACCTGGAAAGTATAATCCCTGGAAAGTATACTGCAAGGGAAGTGAACTCATCCACATCATTCAATATTTCTCCATTTGCTATAACCAATGGTTCCATGTGGTATTGGCTGGTAGCTGGGTTTTCTTAGTGTTAATTGTTAAGCCAAAATTAGCACAAGCAACAGACAATCAATCCATACTTGGAAACACAAAGTTGCAAACCAAACCTTTCTTCACTTTACTCCTGGCTTACAGTCCTTTTTAATTAAATAATTTTTATCACAGAGACAAAGGAGTTGCAAAGCCTATCTCTGACAGAGACAGCTAACAGGAGACAGGTGATGATAGCTTGCTTTCTGCTTCAAGTAGTTCCCATGACTTTTTCCGTGTTGTTTTCTATCACCTACAAATTAGTTAACTAATCAGATTTAGGAGTTCATAGTTGTTGGTATTGACCTAAACCTTCAATTTCTCCTTATAATTTAAAAATGACCACTATATAGAGCCCCTGACTTCTTGGCTGTGTTCAAATTTCCATTTGCTTCCCAAAATAATTGATCTTATTTGCATAAAATGAATCATCTTTGAAATGTATACCCTATGACAAGTAAAACGTGAATTGTAAAAACAAAAATCTTGTATATCACATACATAAGAACTTGTTAATTGATTGCTCTGAGGACTAAGAATTCAAATTCACATGCTGAAATGGTTTAAAAGTGAGTCAAAATAAAAATCCCTTGGGGATAAGATCAGGTTTTTCTTTTGGCTAAATATGTGGGAAATAAAGGTATTATTGAACAAATTTGTTTTTTCTAATCTGGGGTCTAATTGAGTAGAAGTCAAAAGCAAAAAATACAGAATAGAACCTTGGGATAAGGGATCATAATGAATTTGCAATATACATTTTTTTTTGAGGAAATTGGGATTAAGTGGCTTGCCCACAGTTCACAGCTAGGACAAGTGTTTGAGACTGGATTTGAACTCTTGTCCCTTTGATTCTAGGGCAGGTGCTCTCTCCACTGTACTATCTAGCTGTCCCTGCAATGCAGATTTTTAAGAAAAAAAAATTAATGCAATGCATCCTAGTAAATCTGCAATGTTAATTTTGAAAAATATGGCACCACAAATGATCCTCCCATCACCTGTTACAGGCATGTTTTAGACTATACAATCTGAAATATGTAGAGATCTTGAAATTAATTCAAAAGAAAACAAGCCAAGGAGGCAATTAATGGTGCATATATATGCTCAGGTAATCTTGGAAGATTACATACACTATAGTCCCTTAATTTTAAAATTGTGCTTCCTTTGGAATACTGTGTCTTGGATTTGAACCTTGACTCTAAATGGTCAATCTTAATTTTAAAGTTTCTGCTGCTCTCTGGCCAAGGGGAGCTGCAAAAGCCCTGGGCAGTAACCTAGATTCTATAGCCAAAAGAACTGAGCTGCCCTCAGCAGCAGAGCTAAAGAGGCTGCAGAGCTGAAAACCAGCAGATGGTTGCATATACTCAGGAGATAGCCAATACTGATCTGTCCATCAAAGGGTACAGAAACAATAAAGGACTCTACAGATATCACCAGATGATTTGTAATATCAGAAGCATGAATTATCCCAGCAATATGTATGCCTTGGCCATAGCATACCCCCTCCCCCCCCATGGTGATCTTTTTTGTTGTTTAAATTTTTTTTGCTTTGAAATAATGTCTCTTGGCTGGTTGATAATATAAACATTTTGGTGGGGGCCTTTAAATTATGTGTTATCAGGCAGTGATGAGCATCCAAAAATGTGATTTGAACCTTGGGTTTAGACCCTTGGGGTTTTCTTAAAACTTTATCCTTATTGTTACTTTCTCTGCTTTAACCTGTTGATATATTATGACTCTCAGCAGTCAATAATCCTACCAATCAGTCCTGCAGCTGACTGTTTAAACACTTGCTTTAAACTCGATGCAGTCCTGTAGTAAGAAAAGTGGCTTATAATACATATAAGTTGTACTAAGTGGCGATCCAACAAATTCCTTTCTGTGAACTAAAATACAAATTATTTGTTTGAATTTGAACTTTGGATTTACCTAGTTTTTGTTGTTAAAGTATTTTCATTCATTTACTAAGACTTCCTATATCTTACTTTGATTGGAAATGCAATGGCCACTCATGAGTCTGATCAGTCCCTTACTAATTTGTATGGAAGCTTTGATGCACTGTTTTTAATCTTATTATTTAGTATTTCTTCCATAAATAAGTTGGTGTTCTCCTATTCCTAGAGCTCAATGTATTGGTGTTAGCGTCTCTCAGATTGTCTAAAATGACAGGAAAAGTTAATGACCAATGTTGGAGGGGATGTGGGAAAACTGGGACACTGATACATTGTTGGTGGAGTTGTGAATGGATCCAACCATTCTGGAGAGCAATTTGTAACTATACTCAAAAAGTTATCAAACTGTGCATGCCCTTTGATCCAGCAGTACTACTACTGGGCTTATATCCCAAAGAGCTCTTAAGGGAGAGAAAGGGACCCATATGTGCAAAAATGTTTGTGGCAGCTCTTTTTGAAGTGGCAAGAAACTGGAAACTGAATGGATGCCCATCAACTGGAAAATGGCTGAATAAATTGTTATATGAATGTTATGGAATATTATTGTTCTATAAGAAACGATCAGCAGGATGATTTGAGAGGCCTGGAGAGACTTACATGAGCTGATACTAAGTAAAGTGAGCAGGACCAGGAGATCATTATACACTGCAACAAGATTATATGATCATCAATTCTGACGGAGGTGGCTTTTTCCACTAGTGAAATGATTCAGCCAGTTCCAATGATCTTGTGATGAAGAGAGCCATTTACCCCAGAGAGAGGACTGTGGGAACCAAGTGTGGATCACAACATAGCATTTTCATTCTTTTTGTTGATCCTCATTTTTTTCTTTTTGATCTGATTTTTCTTGTGCACCATGCTAACTATGGAAATATGTATAGAAAAACTGCATATGTTTAGCATGTATTGGGGAGTAGGAGTAAGGGAGTGAAAAAATTTGCAACACAAGGTTTTTCAAGGGTCAATGCTGAAAACTATGTATGTGTTTGAAGATTAAAAAGCTTTATGTATGGGGGAAAAAAACCCGAAAACCAAACACGCATTGGTGTTAGGCTTATTATAGACCTCCAATTAGCTTAGCTCTACTATAGCTCAGAATTCCATCACCTTTAGCCTCCCCAGAAGCAGAGCTTATTTATAACCATGTACCACAATACCTGTCTCATGATGACTTTTTAAAAGATGGACTGTGTTGTTTGTTGTGATAATATGAAGGTTTTTTAAAAATGAGAAAAATTCCCACCCTTTACCCAGTCATTTAGAAAATACTGTAAAGAGAAATAAGTATACACTTATCTTTTCTGTGACTACACAGAAAGCTTAACTCCTTGACATGTCCATGTTAGATGAATTGCCCAAAGAAAGAGAACTACCTACAATACTCAGCAGTGAAGTGAAGGTTAAATAGATTTTTTTTATTGATACAGTACTTCCAGCTGCCTGTCATTTTTCCAGTCATTCATGAACCAGACTCATACTGCTGGTTTCTTATTTATTACCACTAATAAATGATTGTATAATACTGACCAGAAGGGTTACACATCTCACAGAAAACGTCCATGTGACAAGCACCATGATATGTACTGTAGAAACACAGCAGGGGCCATAAACAGTATTAAAGAAGTTTTGTTAACCCAATAATGATGATTATTACATACCGGAAAGCAATCACACTAGTTATTAGTAAAAGTTTACAAACATTAAAAAGTGCATAATAACATCTGAAGCCATTGAGGCCTGAAAAAAAGACACCACTTTATCTTAACAATTTAAAAACCAAAAATGAAACCAAAAGAAAAAAAAACAAACAAACCAAACAAACCCCAAACAGCAGGGCTTTACTTATGTGATTAGTGTTCACATGATTATGATGGGATCATTTCTCCACTTTTTTTCATCTTTACACTGGGAGGTGGGTTTCCTCCCAAAGCAAAGCAGTAGCACAAATCTATACTTTAGCAACAGAAAATTAGGTCCTCCAGAAAGATACATTTCCAATTTTTGGAATGACTTTTTCCCCTCTCTTTTTCCCTCTCAAAAGCTTAAAAGTGATCCAAAAAACCTCAAGTTTTAAAAGCTCCTGAATCTGAGAGAATAACGTGAATTGACATATTGATTCCCAATTTCTGAATAAACAGTAAGGG
Source organism: Sminthopsis crassicaudata (assembly GCF_048593235.1). Lineage (NCBI taxonomy): Eukaryota > Metazoa > Chordata > Mammalia > Dasyuromorphia > Dasyuridae > Sminthopsis > Sminthopsis crassicaudata. Next base: position 289,126,677 of record NC_133617.1, on the reverse strand, counting down.
GCAGGCAAAATGGTTATTTCAAACATGATGGGGCACCATAAACATTGCAGTTTAAGTTAATATTCACATTAATGAATCACTTAGGAGGCCTATGTAACAATGTAATAATACAAGAAAATGTTGCTGAGTTAGTATTAGGCCTGATCAATTTAGGAGGTGACATTCTAATTTATCATGTGCACACCACCACATTATACTTAGGGAAAGAAAAAAAGGTAGAGAATGTGAGAGAGGAAGGGAGAGAGAGAAGGGGAGGGAAGGAGAAAAGGAAGAAAAAGAGAAACAAAGAGAGAGAGAGAATCCTTTCAAAAATAAGTGGTAGAGAGAGAATCCTTTAAAAAATAAGTGGTAGAAAAATTCACAGTAACATAATTTTTTTTTTTCCATAAGCAAGGGGGGCAGTGTTGAGCATCTAAATCATATAATACAAAAACATTGTAAATAACAGAGTTGTAAAACACAAATACATGGTTCTAAAAACAGTACTTTCTTTATGATTCTTTTTAACTGGGAGAAAACTTTGGCCAGAGAATTTTTTAAGCTCTGAGGATCACTTTAACCCTTTCAAATAAAACACAATTAAATCCTCTGACAATATGAGGGGCCATTTTACTACAAGAAGAATCATCATCTGTTCGTGCTACTCTCTACAAACAAGCATTTCATCATGGGATCAGGTGAAAGGATCCATCCGATGGAGATGTCCCAAGCTTAGCCATGCCAATTCAACCACTGCTAATGACAGAGGTAGAGAAAAGTCTGTCCGCAACTGCTTCAGCCTGTGTCCCCATTTTTAATAGGACAACAAGCAGGTTTCAGCAATGCAGAACAGCCATTTTTTCTTTCCTCTCCTCTTACTTATGGAAATACATGCATTCCAGTCAGGCCTTGAAGGGTGAGAACATCAGCAGCTGTGTCTGTAGGTTCAGGGGAGACATTAGCTATCTTGCTTGGGTGCTCCCCCCTGGTTCTCTCCTTGCTCCGGTGGATTTTTCTGCCCATCTCCTTCTCCTTCTGTAAAAGACAATAATCAAGGGAGAAAGAGACAGTTAAAAAAGTGGGGCACTATTTACTGGAAATTAAGACAAAATACTGTATGACCTTTTCCTCCATGAACTGAAATGATACTTTGTATTCCTTTTAAGTAGTTATATATTCTATTTTTCTACAAATACTGTGGAAAGTTTTCTATTTACTTACTAGAATGTTTCCAGAGGGAAGGGACTTAGCTCCCCCAGCCCCAAACATAGTAAACTCTGCAATTAGCAATCTCTTAATTCATGGATATTGAACTGAATTGAAAGGCAACAGAAACCAGGGAAAAAACAAAACACATTGTGCTTGGTGATAAATTGAAAAGACTTAAAATTCTCAATTCTAGTCATGCTACTTGCTTGGTAAGTAGCCAAAAATAAAGACAATGGCTTAAATGTTTCAAGGACTGACTAGTTCTAATGTTGTGAAATGTACTATGAGCTTTGGACATCCCCATTCAAAAAGCAAGATGATAATTAACTCCCGTCTTGGAATGCATGTATATGGCCTGGTAAATAAAGGGGAAACTTCATAATTACTTTGAGACATCTAAATAGATATCTCTACTTTCCTTCAATCTATGCTCATGTTTTCTAAGCAGATATCAAAAAGCAAGTGATATCTGCATATAAAATTTAATGTCATATTTTTAAAAGTGTGGAAAAAAACTACATATCACCCATTATCTATAGAATAGATAATATTCTACTATCAGTGTTAAACAATCAGTGGTATTCCTTTATGTATCAAGGACAAATGGTACTCGATAAAAGTATTTAAGAACAGAAGGGGGATATCTGCTTGCATAGAATCACAGTATAGAGGTCTTTCTACTTCGACTTTAAAGACAAACAGAAAAACTTATAGGATGTGAACACCTGACAGCTGGCCATTGATTGCATTGAAATGGGCTATGATTTCAATTCAGCTCCCAAAGGACAAATAGTGTCCCTGGAACAGCCTCCATGGCAACTGGAAATTTCAATAGCAATTTCAGCCAATGACTTAAGAGCTTTGGAGGCTAAACAATTCTTTCTCCAAGGCAAGGACATCATAGCAGAGGCTAAAATCAAAGGACTGTATTATTCCATATAATGGTTATATCATTTCCAGATATTTTGCTGGTATTAAAACTCAAATTCAGTTTGTGTTAATACTATTTTTCAGAAGCATATATTTGTATGTCTCTGTGTGTGTGTGTGTATATATACACACACACACATATATATATATGCATATATACATATATACTTACATATATATAGTGTTTGTACACATACATGGTACACACATAGATACAAGTATTTTTACTTTTGATGAGATCCTACTTTGAGAAAGGTACATTCAGACTAAGAGAATCATCTGGGATGAAAATGGAAAGTAACCCTGGGCAAGTAACAGCTTCTAAAAAGAGAGGAAAGATGTATGGATGCAGATCCTGAGTGCAGATCAAAGCACACTATTTTCATTCTTGTTTTGTTTCTTCTTTTTCATGGTTTCTTTTTTTCATTTTGTTCAGATTCTTCTTTCACTATATGATTAATGTATATACATGTTTAATATAATTGTACATATATTAGATTGCTTCCCATCTTGGGGAGAGGAAAAAAACTGGAACTCAAAGTCTTATAAAAGTGAATGCTGAAAATTATCTTTACATGTAATTAGAAAAAATAAAAGACCATTAAAATGGGGGAAAAAAGAGAAATCAGAATGTTTTTCCCTCCCATGAGGCTGATTTAAACCCGAAGAATAATATTCTATACCACTGTCATCTAGAGCTATGATAGAATCTACAGACTGCCAAATTGGGTCCCAAAGGAGATGAGAGAGATGACACAGTTATGAAAATTTGGGTTTGGTGAAACCCTTTTTCTTCAATATCAGGTCATGGAGTAACTCCTGAAAAACCTAGACCATTTTTAATAAAATTCCATTTTTAATTATTCAGGCACCTTTTTGTAAAATAAAACCTAGACCATTTTAAATAAAATTCCATTTTTAATTATTCAGGCACCTTTTTGTAAAATAGAATTAAAATATTTTTCTACCTATTACTCCTAAATCTCATTTCTTTAGCCAAGCAGAACAACTGGTCACACAACAGCCTTTCAAACTCTTGACAAGTATTATTGTGTCCTAATTATGTGCCTATACATCCCTAGTTCCAGAAACTCCTCCTCAAAGGGCAGGATTTACCATGTTGATTGCCTGCCTCTTATTTGCCTTCCATTAAAAAAAAAAAAAAAAAATTTCTAAAACACAACACTCTAACTCAACATCACTAAATCTGAACTGCATTCCTTCCCCCCATCTAAAGCATCACCTTTCCTCATGAAATCCAACTATTAGTACCCTCTATAACTACCTTATGTTTACCTTATATTTGTTCAAATACACATATCTCCACAAACCCACCACACCACATAAAGTTAGTTCCCCTGAGAGACTGTAGCTTGTAAGAGCAGGAATCATTTCATTTTGTCTTTGCATCTTCAGCACAGCAGAATGGCTGGGACATAGTAGATGTTTAATAAATACTTGTTGAGTGAATAATTGACAAAGTTGATTTTTATATCTTCATATGATTTTAGGTCCTTTCTAGATATGAGATTCTCTTGGGCCCTACAAAGCTCACAAATGAAACCAGTCATTGTTATATTCTCAAGACTCCAATTTCTCATATATACTAAGGAATAATAATATCCATTTCTTAGGATCATTTTTATCTTTATCACTCAATATGGTTTTTGAATCATCAAATTCAACAAATAAGTAACAAGCACACCTATTATGTGCAAAGTGATACAACATATATACATACAAAAATGAACACTGGGTCTCTATTCTAAGTGAATTTACCATTTAATAGGAGAAGTAAGGCTGGTACAAGATAATTATAATACAAAAAGTCATTATCAATGTAGGTAAAAAAACAGTATCAAAAGGAGATAGAAAGGACAAAAAAAGTATAAAAGTGCTATTAAAAAGTGAATGGTGGTGTTTAAGTCAACTATTTTTCATACTTTTTATTTTTTTTCTGTCTTTCTTTGCTGCCAGATAGTACGTCTTACTACTACAGTGTAAAGTGGTGGGAAGTATATATAAAGAGATATGGTTGGAAAGGAAGTGGAAGCTGGGAGTTTGAAGGAGCTGGTGAAAAGAAAGAGGAAGAGCACAGCTTAAGGATACAATAGTTGAGGTTAAAGAGATAAAGGCTAGAAGGACATTATGGGACATATGGGACAACGGCAGACCCTGGGGAAGGGGGATAATAGCATCTATCTCTTAAGGTTGCTGTGAGGATCAAATGAGATATCTGTAAAGTACTTCCAACATTGACTGGAATATAGCAGGTACTTAAATAAATTCTTGTTCCCTTTCCCCTTTTCTAAGTACTTTTTTTCTGGCATGGGATGGACTAAATAGCAATTGTGGTGAGTTCCAGTTTGGGGACTATGATTCTGAGAATAAAACCTTTTCCCAAATTAGCATGATATCTGGGTTTCTATTGTTTTTCAGTACAGTCACACTGCATTTCAAAAATGAAAAAAAAAATCAATTTCAAGAATGCTATAGGATGTTCTGATGAATTGAATGATATGTCAAATTACCATGATTAACCCCAGAATCATGCAATGTTTTTTTTTTTTTCCTCTCCCATTTCTACCCTTTATTTAGAGAGCTAAGCAGTTCTTGATCAATAAATAACAACAGGTTTAAATGTTCTTGAAAAAGCTGTTGGTTCTTATAGTGAAATACCAAACTTATGACTCTTGATGATAAAAAAGATCTTCCTGGTTAAGATCAGGGTTGCTAAAAGCAGGATACATCACTTCTGTACCTCATTTACCATGAGAAAAAGAAAGGATTCCTTCACAGGCTGCCAACATAATGGCACTAGAAACAATGAATTTTCTCTCCATTACTTTTTTTTTCCTTTATTTTCTCTATTCAGCATGGGACAGGAGGAGTAGCACAGATTCAAAATTTATTTGTGGTAACCACCTTTGTTAAATTTTCCATATAAATGATGTAGAGGACCATTAATGACCATGAAATGTCCAAAAACGCACCACCCAGTATTCTTGTAGACAGCATGTATACAATGAGACTCAGAAGTGAGTATGACCATGAGTATGACCTTTACTGGAGTAAAGGTTAATAATCTTATAGATGACAAAAAGCTCCATATACCTATAATGTTATAATGTATATAACACCAAAAACTGGGGTGGGGGGAGGAGGAAGAAATGTAGATGTCCACAAATTGGGCTTGGCTAAACCAATCTCTTCCATTCATGTAATAGAAACACAAATGCACTAAATTTAAGAAATGATGATGACAATGAATACAGAGAAGAACAAAAGAATTTATAAGAATTGATGCAAAGTGACACAAGAGGAATCAAGGAAAACAATATCCTGTACACAATGACAACAACTAAAATGAAAAGAACAACAAAACAAAATAAACTGAAGGCCATTAAAGAATTAATTAGCAAGTTGAGCTCCAAAGCAGACATAAAAAAAATACCTTCCCATTACTTCTTTGCATAGATTGACAACTATGGATGTGGAACACTGCACGTAATATATCTACATTTTTTGGGGGGAGGTGCAAAATTATTAATTTTTCTTTTTTTTTTTAAATAATCGATATTTCTCTCAAGGGTGGGGGAGAGGAAACATTGGGAAATATGTAAAAAAATAAATAAATAAAATCTATTTTTAAAAAGTGATATTAACTTAAAAGTCATAATTTGACATTTATCTTTGTCTATAATCATCAAAAAAAAATCATCAACTCTTTCATTCAAGGTTATGATCATATATTGCTTTTTACATTCAACAGTCATGTGAAATAATTTCAATTACCTCATGAGCATATATGTGTCTGAGCTGGCCTGACAATGAGCACCATAATTTCCCAAAAAAGTGTGTTCTCCCTTTCCTCTTCTTCCCTCCCTCCACTTACCAGGCTTGTTGATATCAAGGTCCGAAAGCTTAAGAGAGACATCAGAGGTGTTGGTGGTGGAAGAAGTCACGATGATATCGTGGATGGCATTCCTTCTACCAGTTCTTCCCGAAGCAATAAAATCTGCATACGTAGTTTCCACATCCGTCATTGCTAACAAATATCCACATAGCAGTGCCTACAGAAGACAACAGTGAAAATTAAGTGAATATATAAAAGACTTTACATGTTCACTATTGTCCCGCAGCAGCATTAGCTTAAAAAAAAAATGATTTAACTGTTTGCCAAAATTTTTCATCTGTAAAATGAGATGGAGAAATAAATGACGAACCACCCCAATATCTCTGCCAAGAACACCCCAAATCAGGCCACAGAGAACTGGACATAACTGAAAAATGACAACAAATAAGTAAGCACAATAGAACCGGAATTTAAACTCAAACTGGCATCCTTTACACTGTATAATTCCCCATGACATGTTGAGATCAATTTTTATTTTATTTATTTTTGGGAGGGGAATGCAGGAAAAATTTATTTTATATTCTTGCAAGAATGAGTGCCTAAGTTAGTAGACATATCTTTGAAACTCCAAAGGCAGCATTTTATTTCCTATTCTGAAGTACAAGTCCCTCCCCACCCATTCCCCATTAATTGGACATTAAAGAAGTTACACCCCTCTCATTACATAGCCAGTGCCTTCCACAAGGAGCTTACATTCTACAAGGAGGAAGATAAGTACAGTGGTGGGTAGGGCAAAAAACAAAAGATTATTTTTAAATCTCTGGAGACACTGATTACAAAAGTCAGTCCCTGCCCCCAAGGAGCTTACATTCTTTGGAGAAAGATATCCTCCATCCTTGAGATCAAATTGAGCATAGGAAAGAACCTCAAGGATCATCTCATCCAGTTTCTGTCCCATCTCATGTTGAAATATATTATTAGCATAGGAAGAGAAAGATCACCTTAACCAATTCTCTTGTTTTTCAATTGTGTAAAAATGAGGCTCAAAGGAGGTAAATTGGCTTGACCAAGGCCACAGACAAGGAACTGGTGGCAGAGTTCAGTTTAGAACCCAGTTCAGATCCAGCCAAATGCTTTCCATTCATTAATATTTAACAGTAATAGATAACATCATTTAAGAAATGTTTTATATTCTGAACTTCAGTAAGACACCTCAAAAAAGTAAAGAAAACTCATACAAAAACTTGATCCTCGTAAAATGAGTGAATAATGGTAATATATAGCTTTGGTAACATCATTTAGGAAACATTTTAACATTCTGAACTTCATTAAGAGACACCTTAAAAATATGAAGAAAATTCATACAAAAAAAAATTCGATCCTCAGAAAATGAGTAAATAATACATTTATTAAATGTTGATGTCTCTCTTTAATGTCATTTCCACGAATAAAATCAGATCAGTTTCTAATCCAGAACAATTTGACAGTGTGTGGAGCAGGTGCTAGACCCCTTTCCCCAAATTAACAAATCACAGACATCTCCAGGTACAAAGAGAAAGCATTTATTTAATCCCTGCAGGGAGAGGCCCAGACACACCTAGGAGCCATCCCAACTTCACCATGTGCTCCTGGAACCTGGCCAGCTTCAAGGTTTAAAAAGCAAAAGACCCAAGCCTTCTCATTGGATAGACTAAAAGGAGTAGCCGTCCTTGACCAACGGTCACCCATGTTTTCTGCCTCCTACAGGTCACATCATTTCCTGTAACTTCACTAACTTCCTATTCCAGGGTTCAAGATTAGGAATAGGGAGTATGTGACTCCCTGAAACCCAAGGCTCAACTGGAAATAGGGATCATGTGACTTAGGCCTAGTCTCATAAAGTTGAGAAATTTTCATCCAATCAGTTCCATTCAAGAGTACCAAGGACTTTGGTGGCAAGAACTTTCTGGGTCTCCAGTAGCTGTGACTACATAAAACCTGCAGGATGCATCTCCATAGGAGCTGCTTCTCAGGATCAAGTCTGGAAGCACTAATATGCCAAAGGCTTCTAGGCTCAAAGGTCCTACTGTTTCCACCTAGATTTATGAGGAGATGGTGGTCAGACTTGTCTGGCACAGGCTGCCTCCATCACTCCATCAGGATGCCTTGTTGTAACAGACTCAGGAAGACCTGGATTCAAATCCTGCCTCAAGCAACAGGGCAAGTGGTGACCTGCACTGGCAAAGGAAATTCCTTCCAGGAGTCTCTTATATTGATGAAATCAAAAGTAGTGCTGGATAGATATTAATGTGCATGCACACATATACACAATTCTCCAATGGAAGAAAACAAGTTCTCTAAGTTTAATAGTGTGAACAACTCCATTAGATGCACTGTCATTAACTATACCCTGCCCCCATTTCTATACCTTTATGCCCCACAGAAAAATGCAAATTACTCTTTTTACTGACTTACATAATTTTTAGCCCCCAAATACCCATCATATCCTAGAACACCTGCTTCTAACTTAATCTTCATAATGTATAATGTCACCATTTTTTTCTGCCTTGTACATCTTCCCAAACCAAATGAACACCCACTTGTATTTGAATTAAAAGATGATTATGAAACAGATTAAGGAACTTAGAATCACAGA